>NC_037336.1:38463232-38766263 GCF_002263795.3 Bos taurus
GTTGTTTTTTTGTTTTTTTTTTTTTTAATGATGGATCACAAGCATAGATGCTGTCTTAAAATTCCCAGCTAATCCTGTCCTGGTTCTCATCACTTTAAGACCAAAGTGCTAGGATTATGTTGTAGTCATCTAACTAGAACAGTAGAAGAAACAGAATTAGAAACACAAGACTCCTCGACCATGGAAGTTAAGAAGTTAAAAAACCCAGCAGGCCAGCCCTCTAACAAAAGAGCCTGAAACCCATTAAGTAAGGGGCTCAAGTTGCCAGCTGTGTTGCCCACAGATAGGGACCTTGGAGGAGAAGGCAATGGCAACCCACTCCAGTACTCTTGCCTGGAAAATCCCAGGGACAGAGGAGCCTGGTGGGCTGCAGTCCATGGGGTCGCTAAGAGCCGGACACGACTGAGCAAATTCACTTTCACTTTTCACTTTCGTGCATTGGAGAAGGAAATGGCAACCCACTCCAGTGTTCTTGCTTGGAGAATCCCAGGGACGGGGGAGCCTGGTGGGCTGCTGTCTATGGGGTTGCAGAGTCGGACACGACTGAAGCGACTTAGCAGCAGTAGCAGCAGCAGCAGGGACCTTGGAGAAAGAATGTGACATCTTGGTAAAAAAGAGGACCAGGTGAGAGACCTGGAAGGTTCCCACTAAACCCTCAGACGTAACCCACAGAGCACGTACAGGAGTCCTAATTGTCAACTTACAGCAGTCTCTAGTACAAGAAACCTATCCATTTTAATAGATGCTCAATAAACATGCCTCTAACAAATGAGCAAGTGAATGAATGAGTTCTACTGCCAGGTAATTATACTGTTTTTCTGAATATGAGTTTAGCTTGTCTTAGTGCTTCTGCATGCATGAGAAAGAAAATGAGGGAAGTTTTCTTACTACCAGTTTCTAGTCTAACATGACGAAACCAGTTTCTTTTTTTTATTTTAAAGACACAGATCTTCAGTCTATGCTTGCGTGTATGCATAGATACATACACACACACACACAGTGAGGGGTGGGAGTGTAGGCATGGGTAAGACTATGGCTTAGAGTAAGATGATCTCAGATTCTGGAAGATTATGAGAATGCTAACACAATTTTACATCTAGTAACATCAAGGGGATTTGTACCAGCCTTTTGAGATAAATAAAACAGTAATAAAATTTTTCCAGCATCCAAAGAAATTTTGACTTTAGCTCTTGCCTTTTGTTCCCTTCAGATGCCTTCTTTTTATTCTATAATCTTCCATGTGTTCTTACATTGTGAAGTGATTTTTGTTGCTATGGAAACCACAGGGTTGGCATAAAGCTCAAATATGATGTTAACTTATAAAGTGATTGAAATGTGTCCCATGGTCTGACAAAAAGCATTTGGAGGAATTCTCATACCCTAATATGGTCATGTGCCCATATAAAACACATATCTGGGAATATACCTTTTCTTCTAATGGGCGGACCCTTGGGTGGGCCAACATGATTAATGAATAAATGTCTTTTAGATGCTACTCTGAATGAGAATATAGCTTGGTTAGGAAATTCCAGGTATATAAAATCACATTAATTATGATTTATAGCATATGGAGTTTATCCTTCACATGCAAAGCTCTGCCTTGTTTACAAAGCACTTAAGTCCTAGCTTTCTGAAAGAGCTTCCCTGGAAATATTTGACAAGAACACATCAACCATCTAAGGGGGACTTTTTTTTTAGGTGACTTCCTGCCTGAAGGCAAAAGATAAAGACGCTCACCTCTTGGAGTCTTTTCCAGGCCAATGAAAGCCAGTTCTCCCACTGGAGATCTTGCTCTGCTTCTTAGGCCGAGTTCTGCCTCCAGACTAACACATATGTTTCTGATGTCATCTTCTGGCTTTGAGTCTCTAAATGATTCAGTGACAGTGGAATCTGCGCTAATACTCTGAAATCACTTATTACTCTGATAACTAGAGGAAGCCTGGGAAACCCACAACCAAAAACCCTACCTAGTTTATTTGAGGAAGAGCCCCAGCTCTGTAAGAGCTGTTGGACAACAAAGACAGAAGTAGAATAGAAGGCAGTTAAAAAAATTTTTTTTAAAAAGAGGGCCAGCTACTCTGCTCATTGCCCTCCCACACTCCCCACGACCCCCGCCAGCTACCCGTCCCTCCGCCTAGTCACTTGTGGGTGTATCATCACAACAGCGCTCTGGAGAACATTCTGTTGGGTAATAAGAAAGCATAATTATATGCTTCAGAGCTGGTGAGGTTTTCTCCTATTTTCAAAACAATGAATATCCTGTGGAAAGATAGCGCCACTTGTGAGTAAGCTGAGATGCCTTTCCTTGAACACGCAGACAGTGGTTGGAAAGAGAGACCGGAGGACAGCCCTATTTCCGTTTTTATTCCTCGGAAAACCTAACCACCTTGTTTCGTGGCACCCCCAGGAACAAATGTCTCTGTAAACATAATCAGAAGTGTAACATCTGCAAAAGAAAAATGTATATTCATCTCTCTCTCGCTCGCTCTCCTTACACTGAATAGCCTATCTAGTGCTGAGAGAAATGTGGAGATATTTATTAGTGCACACCATGCAAAACTCAAGACTGACCTCCACAAAGCACTGTATTTACTCTTTCAGATCGTCTTATTCCCTGGTAGCTCAGAGGTGAAGAATCTGCCCACAATGCAGGGTTCGATCCCTGGGTTTGGAAGATTCCCCTGGAGAAGGGAATGGCAACCCATTCCAGTGTTCTTGCCCAGAGAATCCCATGGACAGAGGAGCCTGGCAGGTTACAGTCCATGGGGTAACAAAGAGTTGGACATGACTGGGCTACCTGCACTTTAACTTTGTTATTGCTCACTTTAGATATCATCAGTGAAGAGGTGGGAGCTGTTTTAAGTGACACAGTAGTCTTGAGGGTTTGGAAACAGAGTAAAGCTCCATGGATGTGCAGTAATGTATGGTTTTCAGAAGCAGAGGTTTTTCCCTGCAATTATCACACCAGCACTTTCCAAGTCCAGCAGAACCTCAGGGAGAACAGTTATCAGTGGGGCTAACATTTCCAAAATGTTAATCCTTGTAACTCCTCTGTTTGCTAAACATTGACACCTGATTCCACAGATAAGAAAACCCAGAACCAAAGAGAGTCATAGACGTGCATATCTCAGGGACCCTGTTTGGACCAGACTTCCGGGGCCCAGGCTATTTTCTTACCATTAAATCAGAATGTCCTTCAGAAAAGGCTGTGTTGTTTCTAAAATATCATGTAAGTGTGGTTGTTTGTGTCACAGCCCACCATGCTCTCGGTTCCACTCAGATTGCCCTGCACAGTACATGCTCTCAAATGAAAACATCACACCCTTGCTTTTATAAGGCTTGGGTCAAGTTCCTTTGACCATATGGACTCTGTCTGTAGCATGGAAATGAAGATTGCCCATAGCTGTCAGAATACGTCATCCCTCAAGAGGAGGCCAAGCTCTGTGGGGCCCACACCACCAGCCACTACCCCTCACTGGACCACAGCCTCATGGAGTTTCTGCGGCAGGCACTAAGGACTTGATTTCTTTTATTTTGGTGGTGGTCTGGGAAACAGTCTTGCTTCCTGAAAATCTGTTCTTTGGCAGTAAACACCAAACTTAAGGGGCTGAGTCACTTTTCCTCATCCAACTTTGTGTTTTGCTTCTTAGGCAAGCGGGAAATTTTGGAAAGCCCAATTTTATGAGTGTGCAAGTGTGTGTGGTATATGTGTGACCTTGGAAAGGAGGAGAGGAAGAAGAAAAAAAAAATATATATATATATATATACACGCTAGAGTTAATTTCCAGAAGATAATTCATGTCCTTAGTCTGTGGCCTTGAAGACTGTCATCTTATTAGCACAAATAGGCAAGAATTTTTTTTTTAATAGGAAAACAAACCCTTCAGTTGTGTGGGAAAATCTCCTCAGCAAATGGAACACATCTCTTCCAGACCTCAGACCCTTCATTACCAAGTATCTTCCTTTTCTCACCATTGGACCCATTCACTGGTGGGGAAACAAATGCCAAGAGTTTCCTAATAGCAGCAAGGAGGGATTCTGAAATGGAAATCTGGACCATTACGGGAAACTCTTGAACAAAGTCGCCTAGCCTGCCTTACTGGAAGGCTATGAGGGGTTTCTTTGCCTAGTTAAGGAGTTACCAGGGCCGAGCCCTGAACAGCATGATGCTGTGTCTTCTCTGTTCTGGCTCTGAGCCTCCAGATGTAGGAATTCAGAGACGTTGTTCGCTAAACTTTTTAACCTCTCACTTGATTGACACCACTTTCTACATCTGAAACCAGACCACAAGAATAGGACTACATTAGTAGGTACCAATCATTTCCATTTTGTCCCAAGAGCAGAACACACATTTATTTGGGAAACTTTAATGGGACATGTTTGATAGGGACACAGTGAGAGACCCGCTGATCTCTTTAGCATCTGAGTCTTGCTTTCCACAAATAGTCAGTTAATCTACATGCATATGAAACTTCTTCAATGTGATTTGAATCATGCAGACACTTTAGGGAGACAAAAACTGTAAAGACTCTTCATACTGATAAGCTAGCAGAGATTAGCATTGATTCACATGTGAATGAATAGCTAAAAACACAAAGGGAACCAGAGTGAGATGTCATAACTCATGAGGTATAAGCATACAATATTTTAATCTTTTATTTATTCATTCATTCAGCAAATATTAAGTTGGCACCTATTAATATCATGTGTCAGGCACTATTCAAGGTGCCAGGAATAGAGCAGAGAACAGAACAGATAAGAATCTCAGTTTGCATAGTTATTACCCAAGAATACAGCAAGTCAGATGATAAAAAGTAAGTAAAACACAGAGAGATAAATTGTGTCAGGTGGAGATGAGTGATACGGAGCAAAATGAAGCAAGAAAAGCAAGGTAGAATGAGAGGTATGTGTGTGGGGTGAGGAGTTTGAAATTTAAACATTGTTGGGCAAGCCTCATGGAGAAGATGACAGCTGAGCAGAATCCTGAAAGCAATATAGGAAGGAGCCACAGTCAAACAAGAGCAAGGAAGACCATGCCAGACAGAGGGAATAGCAAGTGCAGATGTCCTGTGATGGGGTGTCACCCACATGTGTGGTTTTCAGTTTCAGTTCAGTCGCTCAGTCGTGTCCGACTCTTTGCGACCTCATGAACTGCAGCACGCCAGGCCTCCCTGTTCAACGCCAACTCCCAGAGTCCACCCAAACTCATGTCCATAGTGTCAGTGATGCCGTCCAACCATCTCATTCTCTGTCGTCCCCTTCTCCTCCTACCCTCAATCTTTCCCAGCATCAAGGTCTTTTCAAATGAGTCAGCTCTTCACATGAGGTGGCCAAAGGATTGGAGTTTCAGCTTCAACATCAGTCCTTCCAATGAACACCCAAGACTGATCTCCTTTAGGATGGACTGGTTGGATCTCCTTGCAGTCCAAGGGACTCTCAAGAGTCTTCTCAAACATGTGTGGTTGGAGCAAAGCAAATACAAGGAAAGTATAAAAGAAGACTTTAGAGAGCATGGGCTGGGCAGGGTATGAGCCAGATTATGGAGGGTCATTTAAAGGACGTGATCTTTCTTCTAAAATGGGGAGTCAGTGGAGAGTTCATTTTATTTTGCTTGCTACTCACTAATGTGGGCAACCTTAGGCAAATCAATTATCTATTCTGAACCTTAGGTTCTTCATCTGTCAAATGGGGACAGTAATAGAATAACAGTACCTACACTAAGCATGGTTGTAAAGATTTTCTTTATTTTGGTAAAGTGGAAGTCATTCAGTCATGTTCAACTATTTGTGACCCCATGGACTCTAGCCCACCTGGCTCTTCTGTCCATGGAATTCTCCAGGCAAGAATACTGGAATGGGTTGCCATTCTCTTCTCCAGGGGAAAATATACACAACAATGGTTAAAATGATTAATTTTACATTAAGTGTACAGTTAAGTGGTATTAAGTACATTCACATTGCTGTTCAACTATCACCACTATCCATCTCCAGAACTTTCTCATCAATACAAATTGAAACTCTGTACCAATTAAACAATAACTCCCCATTCCCTCTAAGCCCCTGGCAACCATTGCTCTACTTTCAGCCTTTTGATCTTGCTATTCTTGTACCTTATATAAATGGAATCATACAAGAATTATCCTTTTGTGACTGGCTTATCTCATTAAGTACAACGTTCTCAAGGTTCATCTACATTGCTTCATGTGCCAAAATGTTCATCCTTTTTAAGACTGAGTAATATTCCATTGTCTGTATATGCCACATTTTGTTTATACATTCTTCTCTTGATGGGCACATGTTGATTCCTCTTTTTGGCTATTCTGAGTAATTCTTCTATGAATAGGGCTGTACAAATATCTCTGAGTTTCTGTTTTCAATTCTTTTGGTTATATAAATACCTGGAAATGGAATTGCTAGATCATATGGCAACTCCATGTGTTGATTTTTTAAATTAATTAATTTATTTTAATTGGAGGCTAATTACTTTACAATATTGTAGTGGTTTTTGCTATACATTGACATGAATCAGTCACGGGTGTACATGTGTCCCCCATCCTGAACCCCCTTGCACCTCCCTCCCCATCCCATCCCTCAGGGTCATCCCAGTGCACCAGCCCTGAGCACCTTGTCTCATGAATCGAACCTGGACTGGCGATCTGTTTCACATATGATAATATACATGTTTCAATGCTATTCTCTCAAATCATCCCACCCTTACCTTCTCCCACAGAGTCCAAAAGTCTGTTCTTTACATCTATGTTTCTTTTGCTATCTTACATATAGGGTCATCGTTACCATCTTTCTAAATTCCATATATATGCGTTAATATACTGTATTAGTGTTTTTCCTTCTATGTTTAATTTTTTGAAGAATCACCATAATGGTTTCATAGCAGCTGCATTATTTTACATTCCCACCACCTATGCACAAGAGTTCTAATTTCTCCACATCCTCACCAACACTTGCTATTTTCTGTGTGTGTGTGTGTGTGTGTGTGTGTGTGTGTATGTATGTTTTTATTAATAATAGTCATCCTAATGGTTGTGAAGTGGTATCTCATGCTTTTGATTTAGAGTTCCCTAATTATCAATGAGGGCTTCCCAGGTGGCTCAGTGGTAAAGGATCCACCTACCAATGCAGGAGACTTGGATTCAAACCCTGCATTGGAAAGATTCCCTGGAGAAGAAAATGTCAACTCATTTCAGTATTGTTTCATGGAGAATTCCATGGACAGAAGAGCCTGGCAGGATATAGTCCGTGGAGTTGAAAAAGAGTTGGACACAACTTAGTGACTAAATAACAACAGCAGCAAAGGTTAGTGATGTTGAACACCTTTCCATGTTTACCAGCCATTTGTCATCTTCTTGGGGAAAACAGCTATAAGTCCTTTGACTCTTTTTCAGTGGGGCTCTTTGTTTTTTTTGCTGTCAAGTTGTAAGTGTTATTTATATGTTCTGGAGATCAATACTATTTCAGATATATGATTTGCAAATATTGTCCCCTGTTTTGGAAATTACTTCTTTACTCTCTTAATAATGCTTTTCATGTCCGAAAGATTTTAATTTTGGTGGATTCTAATTTATCTATTTTTTCTTTTGATCCCTCTGCTTTTGGTATCATATACAAAATACCATTGCCAAATCCAACACTGTGAAGCATTCCTTCTCTGTCTTCTTCTAAGAGTTTTATAGTGTTAGCTCTTATGTTTAGGCCTTTGATCTATTTTAAGTTAATTTTTGTATATGGTGTGAGATAAGGTCATTGGAAAGTCTTGAAGAGAGGAGAAACATGATCTGGCTTCCATTCTTTAAATATTATTCTGGCGGCTATGTTGGGGCCAGGGTGCTGCCAGCTGTGCTTTATTCAATCCTCTCATACAAAAGGTGGATTTTCAAACAACATCTCAACATGATTTTATAACTTTTCAGTCATGTCTTTGTTCAACAATTGTCTAAGTAATTGGATACTACTTTTGCATGAGTGTGTGCATAGCTTCTACCTCACCCCCAAACAAAAATCCTAACCCATCACATGGGAAATAACTACTTTCCTCTATATTCATATTACACTCATTATTATTTAATGCAAATATTCACTGGCTGCCTACTACAAGCCAGGCACTTGCCTAGGTTGAGGAGATATAGTGGTAAGAAAGGCAGACCCTGTATTCATGAAGCATACATTCTGGTCTTGCATTAAAAAATTGGCCTAATGACTAAATGGTCCTCATATCCAGTGATTACAAAAAGAATGATTAAATCAACTATTTAAAAAAACGACACTTTTTATTCTCAGTAATACCCAAAATCAGTTGAGACATCAAAACCAAACAATATCAATACAATTCATAGAAAACTGTGCTACTTAAACACAGATGTTTATTTTTTTCTGTGGCCACAGTCAGGTTGCCATATCCATAGATTCATACAGTCCTCAGTTCAGTTCAGTTCAGTAGCTTAGTCATGTCCGACTCTTTGTGACCCCATGAATCGCAGCACGCCAGGCCTCCCTGTCCATCACCAACTCCCGGAGTTCACTCAGACTCACATCCATCGAGTCAGTGATGCCATCCAGCCATCTCATCCTCTGTCAGCCCCTTCTCCTCCTGCCCCCAATCCCTCCCAGCATCAGAGTCTTTTCCAATGAGTCAACTCTTCGCATGAGGTGGCCAAAGTACTGAAGTTTCAGGTTCAACATCAGTCCTTCCAATGAACACCCAGGACTGATCTCCTTTAGGATGGACTGGTTGGATCTCCTTGCAGTCCAAGGGACTCTCAAGAGTCTTCTCCAACACCACAGTTCAAAAGCCTCAATTCTTTGGCACTCAGCTTTCTTCACAGTCCAACTCTCACATCCATACATGACCACTGGAAAAACCATAGCCTTGACTAGATGGACCTTTGTTGGCAAAGTAATGTCTCAGCTTTTGAATATGCTATCTAGGTTGGTCACAACTTTCCTTCCAAGGAGTAAGCGTCTTTTAATTTCATGGCTGCAGTCACCATCTGCAGTGATTTTGGAGCCCCAAAACATAAAGTCTGACACTGTTTCCACTGTTTCCCTATGTATTTGCCATGAAGTGATGGGACCGGATGCCATGATCTTCGTTTTCTGAATGTTGAGCTTTAAGCCAACTTTTTCACTCTCCTCTTTCACTTTCATCAAGAGGCCCTTTAGTTCTTCTTCACTTTCTGCCATAAGGGTGGTGTCATCTGCATATCTGAGGTTATTGATATTTCTCCCTGCAATCTTGATTCCAGCTTGTGCTTCTTCCAGCCCAGCGTTTCTCATGATGTACTCTGCATAGAAGTTAAATAAGCAGGGTGACAATATACAGTCCTACTTTGTTTTAAATTTAGAACCTACTATGTGCCACACACTGCTCTGGGAGCTGAATAAATAAGACTTAAATGAAAGCTGATGTGAGAGAAGAGAGCAGAGGACAGATGGCGGAGGGCCATATAGACCCCCAAGAATGAGTACACCTGCTTGGAACATTGTCCAGGGTTCAATGATTTTGGGTGTGTTCTACAGCGTGGTGTGGTGGCTCTTAACCCAACTGCGCATAACTACCTAGGATTCTTTTAAATGCCAATTCTTGGTTCCACTCTCAGAGATCCTAACTTAGCTGATCTGAAGCGGGGCCAGACCATCACTAACTTTTTCAATTTTACACGTTTTATTTTGTATTGGTGTATAGCCGATTAACGATTTGTGGTAGTTTCAGGTGAACAGCGAAGGGACTTAGCCATACACATCACGTATCCGTCCTCCCTGAAACTTCTGTCCCATCTAGGCTGGCACGTAACATTAAGCAGAGTTCCACTGCTATACAGTAGGTCTTTGTTGGTTATCCATTTTAAATATAGCACTGTGTACATGACCTCCCCAAAGTTCCTAACTATCCCTGTCCCCCAGCAACCATAAGTTCATTTTCTAAGTCTGTGAATCTCTTTCTTGTTTTGTAAGTAAGTTCATTTGTATCATTTCTTTTTAGTTTCCACACATAAGGGATGTCATATGATATTTCTCCTTCTCTGTCTGACTTTCTTCACTCACTAT
Organism: Bos taurus; assembly: GCF_002263795.3. NCBI lineage: Eukaryota > Metazoa > Chordata > Mammalia > Artiodactyla > Bovidae > Bos > Bos taurus. The sequence goes on from NC_037336.1 coordinate 38,473,294, forward strand.
GATACCCTCTAGGTCCATCCATGTTGCTACAAATGGCATTATTTCCTTCTTTTGAATGGCTGAGTAATATTCCATCGTATATATTTACCACATCTTGTTTATCCATTCTTCTGTCGATGGACATTTACGTTGCTTCCTGTCTGGCTGCAGTGAACAGTGCTGCAATGAGTATTGGGAGGCTTGTATCCTTTTGGATCATGTTTTTCTCCAGGTATTTGCCCAGAAGTGGGATTGTGGGGTCATAAGGTAGCTCTATTTTTAGCTTTTTAAGGAACCTCCATACTGTTCTCTATAGTGACTGTACCAATTTACATCCCCACCAACAGTATAGTGGGGTTCCCTTCTCTCCACACTCTCGCCAGCATTCATTGTTTGTGGGTTTTTTGATGACAGCCATTCTGACTGGTGGGTGGTGGGATATTTCATTGTAGTTTTGATTTGCATTTCTCTAATAACTAGTGATGTTGAATGTCTTTTCATGTGCCTTTGAGGCCATCACTATCTTTTAAAGAGATGCTAAAGCTGAAACTCCAGTACTTTGGCCACCTCATGCAAAGAGTTGACTCATTGGAAAAGACTCTGATGCTGGGAGGGATTGGGGGCAGGAGGAGAAGGGGACAACAGAGGATGAGATGGCTGGATGGCATCACTGACTCGATGGACGTGAGTCTCAGTGAACTCTGGGAGTTGGTGATGGACAGGGAGGCCTGGCGTGCTGCGATTCATGGGGTCGCAAAGAGTTGGACACGACTGAGTGACTGATCTGATCTGAAGGGATTCTAAAGGGCTTCCCTGGTTGCAAAAGGTTGGACATGACTTAGCAACTAAACAACAAGGGGATTCCAAAACACAGCTAGTTTAGAACCAGTGCTGTGGAACTTTGTGGCTGCATTTAGCTTCTCATCCATGTGTCAAAGAAGCTCAGGGTAGCTTTTTTCTCTGAAAACAAACTTCATTGCTCTATTTTTTCCTTATAGCTAAAATAACATCTGCTTACTATAGAATAATGCATAGGAAAGAAAAACATCACCCAGAATCCCACTTTTCAAAGATTTTTTCCACAGACATTTTGGCGTATTTTTTTTTCGTACATTTATCTGTGCCCTTTGTCCTCACAATGGAATACAACTTCTCTCATATTTAATAATGTACCATAAAAAATCATCCAATGTCAGAACAAAAGACTATTTTGACCCTGCCTGCAGGTAAACATTCAACTCTCTACACACAGAAATGGGATCGTTCTGTTTAGGCAAGTATATTTGCTTGACTCTTAATTTTCAGTTTTTGAAAAGGACCTTAGTGTTAATCTCCACCTGCCTGATCATCCAGTCACATCTCTCTGTCCTTCAACAACAGCAGAGGGTACCCATAACTCAGGGCCTTGCCTTGAATTCTTTCATATCCTTTTCAAAAGCTTGGTTGACAGAGATAAGATCTATAGAGGGTTGCCTGAAGGACACGAGCCTGTTTATTCCTCTTTCTACTCTAAACTGTGTCCTTGCAGCATGCCAGACCTTGGAGGATTGCCGACATTGAGCAGGCTATTTTAACTCCTTGTAAAAATGTGTTTACAGGATTGAACCTCAGCTTTATATCTTCAGTCTTATTGGCATCACAAGAAACAACTCTCTGAAGTTTATCATCATAACTATTATGAAAGTAGACACATTATTATGCTGGACATCATTTATTTATATTACTCGGTGTTCCTTTTATAAGAATCCACAAAAGTGCTCAGAAAAAGAACTACAGTTTCTATATGTTTCCTTAATCTCACTACTCCTAATTTTTTTTGTCTCTTTTCCTTTGGCTGCCAGGAAGCTCAGTAAAATGGTACCTCAACTAGCAATTATGTATATCCGCACTATGCAGTCATACATTTCCTCTTAACTCTGGCTTTATGACATCTCTGTCCTCATCTTCCCTTCACCTATTTTCTCTTCAACTATTGCTAAAATAGTCTTCAACTATTTTTATGTTGGGTGTGTTGTTAAAGTCTTTGTGGGAGAGTAGAAGAGAGAAAGAGAAAACAAGATGGGGAAGATAAAGAGAATGTAAAAGGAAAAAGAGAGAGAAAGAGAATGGTGGAAAGGGAAGAAAAAGCAGGCAGAAAAGCAATAAAGGACAGCATAATAAATAGTGTCAGAGCTGGGCCAGGGGTCTCAAGGGGGAAGAGATCACTTGTGGCTGATGGTTTTGGACACTGATGGCCTGAAGAAGTCAGTGATAGCACAAGCTTTTACAGAGAGCTACCCTCTGCAAGGCCCTCTGCCAGGTACTTTATTTTTTCATGTTTCAGTTTTTTAAACTAATTTGTATTGCAGTATAATTGCTTTACAATGTTGTGTTAGTTTCTACTGCATAGCAAAAGGAGTCAGCCATACATACACACACACCCTCTCCCACTCAGGTCACTTCAGTGCGTTAAGTAGAGCTCCCTACGCCATACAGTATGTTCCCATCAGTCATCTATGTTCCCTTCTCCCCCTGGAGAGGGAAATGGCAACCAATGCCAGTGTTCTTGCCTGGGAAATCCCATGGACAGAGGAGCCTGGCGGGCTGCTGTCCATAGAGTCAGACACAACTGAGAGACAGAGCACACACATCAATAGTCTGTATGTGTCAATATCAATCTCCCAACTCCTCTGATCCCTCCCCTTTACCCCTTGTATCATACATCTGTTCTCTACATTTGTGTCTCTATTTCTGTTTTGCAAATAAGGTCATCTCTACCATTCCTCTAGCTTCCACATATATGCTTCAATCTACAATATTTGTTTTTCTCTTTCTGACTTACTTCACTCTGTATGACTGTCTCTAGGTCCATCCATGTTTATGCAAATAACCCGATTTCATTTCTTTTTATGGCTGATAATATTCCATTGTATATATGTACCACACCTTCTTTATCCATTCATCTGTTGACGAACATTTAGGCTGCTTCCATGTTCTGCCAGATACTTTAAATGCATCATTTCATTCACTCTTCAAAGCAACCCTTTGAGAAAGGCACTATCATCATACCCATTTCTCAGATTTAAAATAAACAAAATGCCAGGACTATAGAAAGGGGAAATAACTCATCTAAGTTCACATTGTGAGCAGTGAAACTAATTTTTAATCCAGATCTGTTTGCTAAACACCACAAGCCTATAGTTGAAGATTAATATGACTCTTGAAAAAGGACTGTTGAAGTTTTTTACAGAAATCAAAACTCCAGGTGAGAGGTTTTTTTTTTTCTTTTTAAATAACCTTTTATTTCACTATCATCTTGGAAGGGGGTACATGTGTGTGCTATAAAGGCTGACTCGCCCCTTCATCCATCTATTTCTGTCTCCCAGAGAAATGGAATTACATTGAAAGTGAGACCAGGAATGGGAGGGAAATGGCACAGACTTGCTGGCAGGAAGAGAGAGCAGGAAAGCCAAAAGGACAAAGGGAACGCTGACAAGACAGAAGGAAAAGAGTGAACGGAGGGAGAGCAGACGGGAAGAAATGCTTGCAAAGAACCCAAACCTTGACTGAAGGCCAGGGAGAAAACAAAGACAGTCTTGGCAGCAAGCCTGGCATGAGGAGTGGCAAACTCAAGCTACAGTAACAATGAGATGCTCAGGAAAGATGAAGTTCTAAGGACATAAAGAAGGAAGGCTTTTCCACCTGCTCTGCTCTGGGTTCATGGCAGGGGTCAGGGTGGCCAAGGCACAGTAGGGACGCAGCATCTGCTCTAAGTCCTCAAGACCCTAATTTTTTTAAATTGGAGAGCTAGATGTTTCTATTTTTACTAAAGAGATTTTTTTTAATTCCAATTATGCAGTTGTTCTACAAATTCATAATTTTCCCAACAGCTCTAAGATCCAAGTAAAACTCAATATTAAAAAAAAAATCTCTAAATCCCTGAGGGAGCTTTATACTAATGCACAGATGAAGATGGATTCATGGACACCCAAGAGAGTGCCTACCTGCAACTCCGTCGTTGCGCAAAGTGAGGCTCCATTCACAAATACACCGACACGCCACAGGGTGCTTAGCGATTCCATTAGCAGCAAAGTGGAAACTCATCGTTTTCCTCTGGGTAAGGGACGTCATCTCTACTTTAACTCCATCTTTTTAAAAATTATCCCGTTCACAATACAGCTGGTCATAGTGTCAAAAGATTCCATTCAGGAAAGCACCCAAAAGCCTAGCATGTATATCCTGAATAAAAATCATGACAGTTCTTTTTTCTCCCCTCCAAAGTTTTATTTTGAAAAAGGTCAAACCTACAGGAAGGTTGAAAGAAAAGCACAATTAAATAGCATATACCATTCAACTAGATCGGCCAGTTGTTAATATTTTGCCACATTTATGCCTTCTTTTTGTGTATGCGTGATACCTACACATACACACTCATTTTGTGCAGCACCTGCAAGCCTTTAAAGAGTTATTTGCTGCTCTTATAATCCTTCACCCCAAATACTTCGGCATATATCTTCTAATAACAAAGGCACTCTCTTTCATAACCACAGTACAATGATCATACTCATAAAATTTCACAACTGACATAGTACTATTATCTAATAAAATACAGCCTACATTCAGATTTCTCCATTTATCCCAATAATATTCATCATAGCTGAGTTTTCCTTCCCAATTGAGGATCTGAAAAGGTAGCAATCATTGTATTTGGTTATCATGTCTCTTTAGTCTCCTTCAACCTAAAGGAGTTCCCTCAGCCTTTAAAAAAAATTCTTTCATGAAATTTACATTATAAGAATCCAGGTCAGTTATTTTGCAGAATGACTTCAATTTGCATTTGTCTAGCGGTTTCTTCAAGGGCTTCCTTATTGGCTCAATGGTAAAGAATCTATCTGCTAACACAGGAGATTTGGGTTCTATTTCTGGTGTGGGAAGATCCCCTGGAGAAGAAAATGGCAACCCAATCCAGTATTCTTGCCTGGAGAATTCTGTGGACAGAGGAGCCTGGTGGGCTACAGTCCATAGGGTAGCAAAGGAGTCAGACACGATTAAGCAAATGAGCACAAGTTGTTTATTCAGAAATAAAGTCATGTGATGCACCAGAAATTAGTTTGAATCAAGTGAAATTGTCATTTGTATAGACCAAAACGAGTCAGATATCAGCAATTAAATGTGGTTCAACTTAACACACAGGGATACTGTATTCTTATTATATCACATCAAAGACACACACAATGCTTGTTTGTCTCATTATTAGTGATGTTTGATCGTGTGATTAAGGTGGTGTCCACTAGATTTCTCCATTGTAAAGGTATTGTTTTCTCTTTGTTATTAATGAGAAATCTATTATCAATGGATCCTTTGAGACTATGTAGGTATTCTCTTTCCCCATGGTCTTTCACCCAATTATTTTATCTTCCATTGATGATTCTTCCCTGAATCTATTAATACCATGGCTATATAAAATAGTGTCTTTCTGTTATCATTGTATCCACATTTATTAGCTGACATTCTTCTGTAAAATGGTTTACCTTCCCACTGTTTATAAACTTCTTAGTCAGTGAGGATTCATGGATTCTCTTTTATTTGTTATAATTCCTTCCTGCCATTATTCACTATAATCGTTTCCACATTAAACATTTAACTTTTTTAGCTTACCAAGTCATTCTTGCTTTTCTAATCCCTGTATACCTTCCTCCTACAAGGTATATTATCTGCTTTGTCAAATGTGAATTTACATTTCCTGAGAGGCAGTTCCAGAATTCACCAAAGAAGTGAGATTTTTAATTTTTGCATTTGGTCTGAACTTTCCATCTTTTTTAAACATCTTAGGTCAGTTCCCTGAATTTGATCAACTTTTATTGGGAAACTCTTCTCGGTTGTCACCACTTTGTTGCTAACTACAGTTACACATGATGGAAACATGTGGTGGAGGGGAAAGCAAGGGTTTGGGAACCTCAGCAATTCAGACTGAATCCTAGCTTTGCCTCTTAATAGCGACGCAAGCTTGGGAAACTTATCTTACCTCTTTAAGCACCCATTTCTTCAACTTAAAAAAAAAAAGAGATTCTAATCCCTGATACAGGGTGATTGGGAGCATTCAGGGAATACTGTAGACAAAGTGACCAGCTCAGTAACTGGTATATACAAAGAGCTCAACTAAGTGGTAGTTATGATTAGCATTATTAATTTTTTTATTGGTTACTTATTTTTTTAATTTATTTTTAACAAGTGGAACTGGGAAAACTGGTCAACCACTTGTAAAAGAATGAAACTCAAACACTTTCTAACACCATACACAAAAATAAACTCAAAATGGATTAAAGATCTAAATGTAAGACCAGAAACTATAAAACTCCTAGAGGAAAACATAGGCAAAACACTCTCTGACATAATCACAGCGGGATCCTCTATGACCCACCTCTTAGAGTAATGGAAACAAAAGCAAAAATAAACAAATAGGACCTAATTAAACTTAAAAGCTTTTGCACAATGAAGGAAACTATAAGCAAGGTGAAAAGACAGCCTTAAGAATGGGAGAAAACAATAGCAAATGAAGCAACTGATAAAGAATTAATCTCAAAAATATATAAGCAGCTCATGCAACTCAATACCAGAAAAATAAACTACCCAATCAAAAAATGGGCCAAAGAACTAAACAGACATTTCTCCAAAGAAAACATACAAATGGCTAACAAACACATGAAAAGATGTTCAACATCACTCATTCAACATCACTCAGAGAAATGCAGATCAAAACCACAATGAGGTACCACCTCATGCTGGTCAGAATGGCTACTATCAAAAAGTCTACAAACAATAAATGCTGGAGAGGGTGTAGAGAAAAGGAAACACTCTTACACTGTTGGTGGGAATGCAAACTAGTACAGCCACTATGTAGAATAGTGTGGAGATTCCTTAAAAAACTGGAAATAGAACTGCCTTATGACCCAGCAATCCCACTGCTGGGCATACACACCAAGGAAACCAGAATTGAAAGAGACACATGTACTCCAATGTTCATCGCAGCACTGTTTACAATAGCTAGGACATGGAAGCAACCTAGATGTCCATAAGTAGACGAATGGATAAGAAAGCTGTGGTACATATACACAATGGAATATTACTTGGCTATTAAAAAGAATGCATTTGAATCAGTTCTAATGAGGTGGATGAAACTGGAGCCTATTATACAGAGTGAAGTAAGCCAGAAAGAAAAACACTAGTATATTAACGCATATATATGGAATTTAGAAAGATGGTAATGATAACCCTATCTGTGAGACAGCAAAAGAGACACAGATGTAATTTTGGACTCTGTGGGAGAAGGGCAGAGTGGGATGGTTTGAGAGAACAGCATTGAAACATGTATACTATCATACGTGAAATAGATCGCCAGTACAGTTTCGATGCATGAGACAGGGCACTCAGGGCAGGTGCACTGGGATGACCCTGAGGGGAGGGAGGTGGGAGGAGGGTTCAGGATGGGGAACACATGTACACCCATGGCTGATTCATGTGAATGTATGGCAAAAACCACTACAATATTGTAAAGTAATTTGCCTCCAATTAAAATAAATAAATTAATTTACAAAAAATTATTTTTTTAATGAGGGATAATTGCTTTTTTTTAATGTTTATTTATTTGGCTGCATCAGATCTTAGTTACTGCACATGGGATCTAGTTTCCTGCTGCTGCTGCTGCTGCATCTCTTCAGTTGTGTCCGACTCTGTGTGATCCCATAGACAGCAGCCCACTAAGCTCCTCTGTTCCTGGGATTCTCCAGGCAAGAATACTGGAGTGGGTTGCCATTTCCTTCTCCAGTGCATGAAAGTGAAAAGTGAAAGTGAAGTCGTTCAGTCATGCCCGACTCTTAAGCGACCGCATGGACTGCAGCCCACCAGGTTCCTCCGTCCATGGGAGTTTCCAGGCAAGAGTACTGGAGTGGGGTGCCATTGCCTTCTCCAAGTTTCCTGACCAGGGTTCAATCCTGGGCCCCTGCATTAGGAGTGCAGTCTTAGCCACTACCACCAGGGAAGTCTGATTAACATTATAAATGTCATTTTTTTCATGCTTACATTTCTTTGCAGGTTTTACCCACTCTTAGATAATTTTATGTCTCCCAAGTTATTTTCCTACAGATACATAATTTTCTACTTCAAAGTGAGAAGTCATTTTACCCTTTCCCATCCATTTTTTTTATTTAGGTCCTTTTGCATGTAATTGACTCTTTTTGATATTGCATTCCTCCTAACCTGCAGCATCTGCAAACTCCACTTAAATCACATTTCTTTCATTTCTTTGCAAAATTTATAATCCTGAGTTTATTTTATACACTCCTTATCCTCTTCCAGAAACATTCTCTTCCAAAAAGTCATTTATAGTCACCCTATATTTAGTTAGGAAGGCTTTCTCCTCCCTCTCACTTTCTTTTCTCTCTCTCTCCCCACCCTTGACTCTCTTTCTTCCATCCCTCACCCCTTCTCTTCTTGCTTTTCTTTCTTTCAAGTGAGAGGTATGTCTTGGAGTACCTGCAAGGCCAGACAGTGGATCAGTAGATTCCCTGACCTCAGTCTAGTAAGAAACTGGTACATAATCCAAGGTAGACTAAATATTACAAAGTTATAAAGTGACTCGGAAATTTAAAGAAGAAAGAAAGGAAGAGTGAGTAAATGCTGGACATTTGATGTCTTGGAAGATAATTGGTAAAAGTCAAAAACCAAACTATAATCTCAAGCAAAGTTAAAAGTTTCATCTACCATTGAAAGTTCGCCAGGATTACACGTGTTCACTGTACACATAGGTGCCGCATTCAATTTCTAATGCAGAAAAGTCTACTGCTGTCATTTATCCCTTCCATACAAGACACAGCACTGCATCTGATGCTATAAATAGAAAGAAAATCATCCTGGGTAATTTTTTTCTGAATTATCTTCCAATTTACTAATTCTCTTTTTATTTCATCTAGTATTTTTAACCCATATGATGTGTTTTAAATTCCAATTCTGTTTTTTCTAGAAGTTCTACTTGGATTTTTTTCAAAATTGTTTGGCTAATTTTTAAGATTTTTTATTCCATGTAGATATTTCCAAGTTTGTCTTTTATTTCTTTAAATATAGTAAGCATGGTGGTTTTATATTCCTTGAAGCATATGAAACCTTTGTAGATATTGTTTCTCTATCTGTTTTCCTATTGGATTTCCTTCATGGTGCCAATTTCCTTGTGTGCTTAGTTATTTTTTACTGCGAGCAGCTCATTTTTCATGGAAACTTAATTGTGGGACTTCTTTGTGGCCTATTATGAAGATGTTTTCATCCAGAGAGAATTTCTTATTGCTTCTACCCAGCTGCCCGAGGCCACTGCCACCGTCAGACCACTTTAATCTAAATTTAGGCTGGAAGTTTAACTACCCAAATGATATAAAATGTGTATTAAAAAATGCACCAGGGCAGATTTTTGTGGGCTGAGATGTGTTAATGCCAGTCCCTTCCAATACTGGCTCTCGTCAGAACCAAAACCACTTTCTTCACAGTCCGCTGGAGGTAGGTGTAGGAAGTGTACATTCATTTCTGGTTGACCCTTCCCCTAAGGATCTAGCCCTCTGGGGTCCTAGTTTTATGGGCAGGGTCTCATCAGATAGTTCCCTACTTTTGATAGGCTTTGTTCTAAGTCCTCTCAGTCTCTTGGACTATTAAAACAAACCCAAGCTTGCTGGCTTCAGCAGCTTTTGCCAAATAACTTTAGGGCAAAATTACATTCCTCTCAGTTGTTTTGCCTTCACTTAAGATTGGCCTAGTAATTTTTTTACAATATTATTAACACTTCTATGGAAAAGTCTTAAAGAGATGGGAATACCAGACCATCTTACTTGCCTCGTGAGAAACCTGTGTGCAGGTCAAGAAGCAAAAGCTAGAACTGGACATGAAACAGTGGACTAGTGCAAAATTGAGAAAGGAGTACATCAAGGCTGAATATTGTCATCCTGCTTATTTAATTTGTATGCAGAGTACATCATGCAAAATGCTGGGCTGGATGAAGCACAAGCTGGACTCAAGATTGCCAGGAGAAATATCAACAACCACAAATATGGAAATGATACCACTCTAATGGCATAAATTGAAGAGAAACTAAAGAGCCTCTTGATGAGGGTGAAAGAGGAGAGTGAAATGTTGGCTTAAAACATTCAAAAAACTAAGATCATGACATTTGGTCCCATCACTTCATGGCAAACAGATGGGGAAAAAGTGGAAACAGTGAGAGATTTTATTTTCTTGGGCTCCAAAATCACTGCATATGCAGCCATGAAATTAAAAGACTATTGCTCCTTGAAAGAAAAGCTATGAAAAACCTAACCAGTGTATTAAAAAGCAGAAACATCACTTTGCTGACAAAGGTTCATTCAGTCAAAGCTATAGCTTTTCCATTAGTCATATACAGATGTGAGGGTTGGACCATAAAGAAGGCTGAGTGCCAAGGAATTGATGCTTTCAAACTGTGGTGCTGGAGAAGACTCTTGAGAGTCCCTTGGACTACAAGGAGATCAAACTGGTTAATCCTAAAAGAAGTCAACCCTGAATATTCACTGAAAGAACTGACACTGAAGCCAAAGCTCCAATATTTGGCCAACTGACATGAAGGGCCGACTCATTGGAAAAGACACTGATTCTGGGAAAGATGAAAGGCAGGAGGAGAAGGGAATGACAGAGGACGAGATGGTTGGATGGCATCACAACTCAACAAATATGAGTTTGAGCAAACTCCAGGAGACAGAGAAGAACAGGGAAGCCTGGTGTGCTGCAGTCCATGGGGCTGCAAAGATTTGGATACGACTTAGCAACTGAACAACAACAACAACTCTTCTATGCTTTAAAAAATATTTCAGACTACATATTATCAAAATTTTATTTTAATGTGAGTGTGCAAATACCTAGCCCACTGTACTCTAAGCAGAGATATCACTTTGCCAACAAAGGTTGGTTTAGTCAAGGCTACGGTTTTTCCAGTGGTCATGTATGGATGTGAGAGTTGGACTGTGAAGAAAGCTGAGCGTCAAAGAATTGATACTTTTGAACTGTGGTGTTGGAGAAGACTCTTGAGAGTCCCTTGGACTGCAAGGAGATCCAACCAGTCCATCCTAAAGGAGATCAGTCCTGGGTGTCCATTGGAAGGACTGATGCTGAAGCTGAAACTCCAATACTTTGGCCACCTCATGCGAAGAGTTGACTCATTGGAAAAGACTCTGATGCTGGGAGGGATTGGGGGCAGGAGGCGAAGGGGATGACAGAAGATGAGATGGCTGGATGGCATCACCAACTCGATGCACATGAGTTTGGGTGGACTCCGGGAGTTGGTGATGGACAGGGAGGCCTGGTGTGCTGCGATTCATGGGGTCGCAAAGAGTCGGACATGAATGAGCGACTAAACTGAACTGAACTGAACTGTACTCTAAGAAATAGAACTCTAAATCTACAGTAACTGCAGCAACTTCTCAAACATCACATGATTGTTCTATTTTGAAAAAATTACTTGCTTAAAAGTTTTCAATTCCTAAATATTCCAAGTTGTTTGCTTTTGATTATAAAAGCTCTTGTTCAAAATATGTTCAATGATCTCAACAATAAGTGTGTGGCAAATCTTGGAAGATAAGACTTTAGACATTGATGGTTTACATGTGTATAATTTTTAATGAAATCTAAACTTCCTAGGAGAAGCAGAGAATAAACATTTTGAGTGGTTACATTTTTTTGGATAATAATGGTTAAGCAAAATATGGTCTTTTTGTTTTATCTTTATTATTAAAATACATTAGTTATATACACAAAATACAGTTTGATGATTCAGATTCCTACAATATTTGTTATTAAAAACTCTCAAAGGCATTTTATAACCTTTATTTCCTCCAAAGTATCCTCTAGAAGTTGTTCCAAAAAATATAAAGTATACATTTAATATACAAACCCATCCAATATTTATTTTGTGTTTATCTATTTGTCATCCAAGTCAAAAGAGAGGTAGCAAGTAGCATTTGGTTAATTCAGGCTAATAAATTAGGTGTACTTCAATTAATTCTGATTTTTACTTCCAAACAGTTCTTATTTTTCACACAGCTTTGTAAAAATGGCCAATATCATCCCTCTTCCACAGATCAGCAAGCATAATGCTACCAATTGATTCAAGTAGTAAATGATCAGTTCAATGTTTAGGTGGTGGAACTCTGCTTTTATTTCCCCTAACACAGTTTCGGAGCAAAAGTCCATCATTTTTAAAACTCTGAAAGAAGGCTTCTGTGGTAATTCAACTGGCCAGAAAAGTCCAACAAATCAATATAAGCAGTGGAGTAGAACTCAGGAATTCCTCCTACTCAGTGGACTTATTCAACAATTATTTAAGTGTTCCCTACTTTGGAGACTACACCAAACAGTGTAGGTACACAGTAAACAAGACAGAGTATCTTCCCTCCAGGGACATGGTTTTTTAAGGTAGTCTAAGATCCCTGGAGGTGGCAATGGGGTTTTCTTTCTCCACCTCCTTACCTCCCTGTTGTCTTCTGTTGCTCTCAGCAATTGCCACTGCCCGTTGTCAGCTAGATGGGCTTCCCAGGTGGCACTGGTGGTAAAGAATCCACCTGCCAGTGCAGGAGACATAACAGACATGGGTTCGATCCCTGAATCAGGAAGATCCCCTGGAGGAGGACATGGCCACCCACTGCAGTATTTTTGCCTGGAGAATCCTATGGACAAAGGAGCCTGGCAGACTACAGTCCCTACGGTCACAAAAATTAGGACACGACGGAAGAAACTTAACACATATGCATTGTAAGCTAGGGTACAGTTTTAGGGAATACAACAGGAATCAGGTGGCCCCCTCATGCCAGCATCTGCTTTGTTGGCCGAAGTGCCAGCCTGGTCCCATTTCCTCATCACCTTCTCTAGAAGTCCTTCCTATGCCTCATTCCAGAGTTCACACATTGGAACCCAGTAGCATCTTGGTCAGGCTTTATTCTGAAATGTGGATGCTTATATGATGGTCTTGTGCTAATCTGTGCTAAGTCGCTTCAGTCGTGTTTGACTCTTTGCGACCCTGTGGACTGTAGACTGCCAGGCTCCTCTGTCCATGGGATTCTCCAGGCAAGAATACTGGAGTGGGTTGCCATGTCCTCCTCCAGGGGATCTTCCCGACTCAGGGATCAAAGCCGCATCTGTCAGATCTCCTGCATTGGCAGGTAGGTTCTTTACCACTAGTGCCATCTGGTAGCACCCAAGGCAGCAGAGATCCTCCTCACAGAGCAGTTTCATCTTCAAGTGAGTTTGCAAGGGTTGATATCAGTGAGAAGGCTAAAGTGGAAGAATGTGAGTGGACTTGCTTATACGCACAAAGGAGACACATCCCAGGGATTTGTGAAGTCCTTATCAGTCAGTGGGAGCAACAAACCAGCAAAAGGTAGGCTTTCAGGGTCAAGGCAATCTCATTGTTAGCCAAAGCTAGTAAAAACCGGGGACATTCAGGACATATATTTTGCCTGTCCCCAAAATGCAAATCAAAAAGAGAAAAGGGATCAGAGAGTTCCATGGAAAATCCTCAGAGAGAGCCTTTTACTCTCAAATTCTCTTCTAAAAGCCACATGACTGCTTCACACTTGGGCATATGGGAATGAAGTTACAAGATTGAGTATGTTCTGTCCCACAGTGGGTCTTAGAGGAAAGGACTACATAAGAAGGGATAGTGTTAGGAAATCAGAAAAAGTGGGCAGCCTGATTCTGGATGAAGTCAGAAGAAAGCTGGCATTGACTAGGACCAAGAAATATACCCAGACTTATTTATGCCAGTGTGCAGCCTGGACCCCCACTGCCACCTCTCCCCTCCACAGTAACTTGCTCTCTCATCACCCCTGCAGGCTCATGCTCACCCCTTCATCCACCCACCTCCTCCCACTTTATTTTAACCCAATAAACAGTTTACAAATTTTAGTATCATGGCTCTCTACATTGGCTGCATATTAGAATTACCTGGGGAGCTTTTAAAAATCCCAATACCCAGGCCAATTAAATCAGAACTGAAGCCCAAGCATCAATAGATTTTAAAGCTCTCCTGGTGATTCCAGTGTACAGCCAAAGTTGAGAACCTCTGTTTTAGGAACACAACTGATTAATAATGAATTGAATACTGCCTAGCTTTTCTTCAAAAGCAGAGTGTCAAAAAGAAAAGCAGACTGGTAGCATAGGGTAGAGGTGGAATATAGAAATGAGAATTTTGTATCAATAATGAAAACAGTGTGTGTGTATGTGTGACCAATGTGTTCTGTGAAGAGCTCATACAAATATAGAACAAAAACACTGAGATCTTACAAGGGAAATGCACAAAGGTATGCATAGAGAATAACAAAGAGTAAACAAACACAGAAATATATTTTTTTGCTGATAATTCAAAAACCTAAATTAAAAGCAATCTTGAGATTCCATCTTGTAACCACTAATGTAAGAAGAAAAAGCTTAAATGACACTTAATTTTGATGAGATTGCAGTGAAATCAATATGCTCACAATTTCTGATGGTACTGTAAATTGGTTTTAAAAACCTCTTTCTGGATAGCAAATGACAGCATAAAAAAAATTAGGTGTTTGGGACCATGGACTTCTAGAGGTTTATCTTTAGGCAGTATAAATCCAGAAAACAGGGGATATATGTGTATATATAGCTTATTCACTTTTTTTACAGAAATATTGTACGGCAACCATATTCCAATAAAAATTAACTTAGAAAAAAGAAATCTGTATACAGATCACATACACTCACAGAGAATAGCAGGGAGGGAAAAGTAGAAATAATAAATTTCAAATAATGAATTAGATAGTTTATCTTTAAAAAAAACTATCATAATCAACTATACTTCAACAAAAAATTTAAAAATAAGCTGAAGCAAAAAGAAATACACTTGACAACAATCTCTGCAACAAATTCTAAATAGCAAAAATATGGAAACAACCTAAATTTCCAACTTCAGGGTAATGGTTTAATAATTCATGGAATAGCAGCACCACAGAACATTATGCAGTCATTAAGCTGACAACTATGAAAACTGCGAGGAAACGTGGGGGGAAAAAATGCTCCCTTGAGGGACCCCAGGGCTGGGACTCAGCACAGCCCCTCCTCTGCACAGCAGTCTGCCTGTGAGGGCCAGTCTGAAGAGGAAGCTGTAATTTGACCTGATTTCCCAGCTTCCCTTGAGAGACCACCGGATGTGGCTCCTGTCAGCGCTCACGTCTCTGTTCAAGTCCATCACCAGGAAAGCCCAGCCTCCTGCTCTCCCAGGCTCAGCCCCAGAGTTCTGAAAGTCCCCTTGAATCACTGAGCCTTCTACCCCCACCTCCAACGCCTTGCAGTCTGTCTTCTGGAGCCCGTGAGGTGTCGGCAGCAATCACCTTGTACCCCTGACACCATCTCTGAGCCTTACCTAGTGATTCTAACTCAGTGGTCAGCAAGTATTTTAGAAACTGGAAATGTTAATCATCAAAGTGACTGGGTGCTCCTTCCTCCAGGGGTCGGGTTTGTCGCCTTGAGCGCAACAGTCCCTCGCAGTGAGGAATTGCTCTGTATCCTGCCATGTGGACCTGTAACTTAGGACACCATTTATAATCATCTGAAGCTAGAATTTAACTCTCTTCTACATATAAACCCAAAGGATTATTTATATAGTGTTAAAATATGCTGAATTTTTCAGAAATAAAACTTCCGTGTTAAGTTGGGGGAACACTATGCTTTATTTTGTGCAACTTCTACGAGTGGTACAACATTTTGGAAAATCACATCCAAGAAGGCTACACACCTCTTATGCTCTGCCTCTGCTGCTGTCCTGTTCACAGTGTTTCCTTAACGGATCCAAAGAGCAAACAGCTTCATTAGGTCTTTTAGTGGAGTCATGACCAAACATTTTTTCCATTTTCAAATGAAATTATCTAACTTATTATCCTTTTTTTTTTTTTGCATTATATTACAACTAGGGAATATTTCAGAATATTTGAATATTTGTTGTCTGAATATTCAAATATTCAGAATATTTGAATATTTGTTATAGAAGAGGAGCATTTTTAATCAATATTTTTTATTCAAATATAGTCGATTTACAATGTTGTGTTAATTTCTGCTGTGATTCAGTTATACATATATATCATTCTTTTTTTATCCTTTTCCATTATGGTTTATCATAGGATATGGAATATAGTTCTCTGTGCTATATAAGACCTTGTTGTTTATTCATTCTATATATAAAAGCTTACATTTGCCACCCCCAGCCTCCCACTCCATCCCACCCCCAACCCCCTCCTTCTTGGCACCCACGTCTGTGCTCTACATCTGAGATTCTGTTTCTGTTTTGTAGATAGGTTCATTTGTGTCGTATTTTAGATTCCACAGTATAAATGATCTCATATGTGATTTGTCTTTCTCTAAAAAGGGAGCCCTGGGTCTCATAGGAATGAGCATGAAGCTTCCGGTGCAGCGCGTGCAAGTGGAGACTGCTGTTCCTCCCTCCTCTCACACAGAGCCACAGCTGGTTCTCCACTGCTGCCTCCCCACCACATCTGCTTTCTTCTCTATTAAAAATCTTGATTCTTTCCAAAGACCATGCCATCAGATTATAGCACCCATGACCTGCCCCCACCCCCACACCTCGGTGTTCTCAACTACTGATTCCCAAGTCACTCTCCTTCATTGACTGATTTTTAACACGGGGCTCAACTCTTCCTTTCTACTAACATTTCTATTGTTCCTGCCCTGGCTTTGCAGGCTTCTCATTTCCTCACTTCCAAAAAACCTTTTTCCACCCTACCTTAGCCACCTACTACCACGGTTATATGCCATGCTCATCACCACCAGTGAGGGCATCACCTCTAATATCTCAGGTTAAAGCCTCCACTCTCTGACTACTGCTTGTCTTTCCAGCTCACTCACTCCAGAGTCCTCCCTCCAACATGTCTTACCCCACTGGGATCCCGACTCACTGGACTCATCACTGTTCTGCTCTCTCTCTATCCCTGCCCACATTTCTGCCCCCTTCTATTTTACCTCTGTCCTTACTATTGACCAAGTTTTGATCCCATGTTATACAATTATACATAAACACACATGCACATTTCTATATCCATATCCACATTCATAACTCCTTTGTTGCTTGCTCTGTTCATTTTATTGTCTGATAAAATTCCAATTCCAGTTAAACGCTTCACTTCCTGCTGAATGTAGCTGAGAAAAACGCACCATCTTGCAAACTGGTCTAACTTTAAATTTATGACCAAAGCTTCAAGTGGGGGTTCACCTCATTCACACTGATAATGTAATCCTAAAAGATGTCTAGGAAATTGATGTTCTCACTATCTAAGGTAACTCGGTCACATTTTCTTCTGTCTTCAAATCACCAACAGCAGCTTCCCCTCCTCACCCTCTGATGATGAGCTGAACTTTTATTTCATCCATCCAATAGACAAAATTTGATGAGAATCAAATTTTCTTGGATTCTCTCTTTGATTTCTTTGTTCCACTACTAAATCTAACAACCTATCTATAGGCAGTATGCATGTTACATCTTTACTAATGCAAAATGAATGAACTGTCCATATTCTCAGACTGCTTACAGTCTCCCTCATCCTGAAAATGATCCCTCCCCTATGAATCACCATTTTCTCTTCTCCTTCCCAACAGCCTGCATGCACACCTACTCTAAAATGTGCCCTGCTCTTAAATGCATCCTTTCCCAGCCCCCATCCTGTTTTTCTGCTCCTGCTCACAGCCAAACTCAAAAGTTGTCCCTGCGTGATGTCTCCGTTTCTACACTTCCCACTCTCTCAATAATTCTCGCTCCATTCTGCATCTTATCAGGATTTTATCCTCACCAAAGCACTGAAACAAATATTATGAAGGTTTCCAATGACCTCCATTTGGCTAAAACCCAATGGACAATTCTGTCTTCAATCTTATTCCACCTCTCAGGAGCATTTTACCTAATCCATCATGTCTGTCCTTCTTAAAGCATGTTTTCACTGCTTATAGGATACTACACTATCTTGTTTCATCTTATTATTGGCCATTCATTCTTAATTTTGTTTTCCTCTCTTCTGTGAAAGTGAAGTCACTCAGTCGTGTCTAACTCTTTGCGACCCCATGGACTGTAGCCTGCCAGGATCCTCTGTCCATGGGATTTTCCAGGCAAGAATACTGGAGGTGGGTTGCTATTTCCTTCTCCAGGAGATCTTCCCAACCCAGGGATTGAACGCAGGTCTCCCACATTGTAGGCAGATGCTTTACCATCTGAGCCACCAGGGAAGTCCTCTCTTCTGCTCAACCCCAAAGTCTCCTGAGCTTAGTTCTAATCTCCTCTTTGGCCTACCCTGAGATCTATGGCTTTAAATATCACCTACAAGCCAGTTCATACCTCAGTTTATACCTCAGTTTATACATCTAGTGCCAACTTTTCTCTGGGGTTCAGGTGCATATCTCTCACTACTTACTTGACATTTCCTCTGGGGCTGCCTGGAGCTTCCCAGGCCGTGCTAGTGGTCAAAGAACCTGCCTGCCAATGCAGGAGACATAAGAGACTCAGTTTCAATCCCTGGGTCAGGAAGATTCCCTACAGGAGTGCATGGCAACCCACTCCAGTATTCTTGCCTGGAGAATCCCATGAACAGAGGAGCCTGGCAGCTGTAGTCCCTAGGGTCGCAAAGAGTTGGATACCACTAAAGTGACTTAGCATTCACACAGGCTGGGGCTGCCTAATAGGCACCTCAAACTCGGCGTAACCAGCAGGAAATGCTTGATGCCCCCACCCTGTCACAGCCTACTCTTCCACAATCTTTCCCAATCACCATTAATGGCACCACCATCCACCCAGTTTCCCAGATCAAAAACCTAGGAGTCATCTTGAACTGATCCGTTCCCCTCATCCTCACATCCAATCCAACAGCAAACCTTCTGACCCTACCTACCAGACTTGTTTTTCACTATGGGAAATACAAACATATAGCATCTAATTGTTGTCAAAGTTACTCTTGTGAATGTGTGTCACTGACTGAGGCTTAGACTGTAAGTGAATCCAGCCAGACAGAACTTACCAAATCCCAACCATCTCCTGACACCCACAAAGAATTTATTACCCAGCTGTTTCAGTTGTCTGTCACCATATAACCACCCCAGTATTTAGTGACTTAACCTAAAACTCTTGTTTATGTGCTCACTCTTTGGCAGATTAGGCAGCTTCTGGTGGGAATCTCTGATCCCCAAGGCAACCACTGTGGAGCCAGCTGGTGTTGTAGGGTCTACCCCCACCTTGGTCTCACTCACAGACCTGGCAAGTTGACACTGACCATTCAGTCAAAGATCATTGGTGACCTCAATTCTCTTGTAAGTGGGCTTCTTCCCAAAACTGCTTGGATTGCCCCACTGCAGAGTGAGTTCCAAGAAGAAGGAAGCACAGGTTGCCAGTCACTTTTCTTCACTTAAAGAGTAGGTCTGGAATCGGTACAGGGTCACTTCCGTTGTACCCTCTTTGTCAGTCACAGGGCAGCCAAAGTTCTAGGGTTGGATAAATAGACTCTACTGCCAAGCAAGGGGGAATAGCAAAGAATCTGTGACCATCTTTAATCCACTACAGCAGCCCTTCGAACGGTGTAACAGATCTGTAGTTGATTTGGTTCTTTAGAAACCAGGGCGTACTGGTAAATGTTAACTGACTGGAGGGAAGCGAGGGGAAGCAGGTGTTGATTTATAGTATTTGCCAATTGTCATGGTGTAAACACCTCCACGAGGACTGATTTCAGGCTCACCAAACACATAGCTGGGAAGAAATGCACACAATATTCAGCTCTTTTTGTTTGTTTTTTAGCAATCAAATAAGTATTGATTATAATGAATTATAATCCATCAAAGAAATCACATCAGTTGAAATTTTAGGAGGCAGGGAATGCTGTTTCTCATTAAACTTTGAGTTTGTTAATTTATATCAATATAGACTCATGACTTCCTCTTTGAAAGTGAATTGTAATCCATTACAATTTTTTAAAATTTGTTTTCTGTTGGAGGATAATTGCTCTACCATGTTGTGTTAGTTACTGCCTTACAACATCATGAATCAGCTGTATGTGTACATATATCCCCTCCCTCTTCAGCCTCCCTTCCACTCTCCCGTCCCACCCTCTAGGTCATCCCAGACCACCGATCTGAGCTCCCTGTGCTTTGCAGCAGCTTCCTGCTATCTGTTTTACACATGGTGGTGTATATATGTCAATACGACTCTCAATTCATCCCCCCACCTTCTTCCCCTTCTGTGTCCACAACAATTGGCTCTTACAAGCCAGTACAAGCTAGCTCCAGAAACAACACTGACCAGTTGAAAAAGAAAATTCTGCATGGTTGTCCAGCCAATAAATATTTATGGAGAGCCCAATATGTACGAGACATTAGGAAGAGAGGTGAACAGAACAGATCCAAAATCTGGCTTCAGAGTTTGCATTCTAATGGGGGAGTCAGATAATAAGCAACAAAGGATATACTGTAATGAAAGGTGCTATTAAGAAAATAAAACAGGGCAAAGAGCAGAGAATGATGGGCAGTACTGTTTTTACATACAGAAATCAGAGAAGACCTTTCTGAGGACACATTTCAGGTTAGCAACCATTAAGTGTTAGTAGAAGGTCACTATTACACAGTACTTACTATGTGCCAGGCGCTCTTTTGATCAACTACATATATTAATTTATGAATTAAAGTCTATAAGAAAACGTCCTGAGTGAGTGAGTGAGTGAAAATTGCTCAGTCATGTCTGACTCTTTGAGACCCCATGGAATTCTCCAGGCCAGAACATTGGAGTAGGTAGCCATTCCCTTCTCCAGGGAATCTTCCCAAACCAGCCATCGAGCCCAGGTCTCCCACATTGCAGGCAGATTATCAGCTGAGCCACCAGGGAACCCCTAAGAAAATGTCCTAAGTGAGGAAAAATTCAATTAAAAAAAAAACCATTCAAACATATGTCTAGATCAGAAGCAAATGAGACAAGGGGAGAACATTTGAAATAGGTAATGTAGAAAGAGAAGAGCCTGGCCACTTGGGAAGAATGTGATTTGTGTTTGACTCTCACCCAATCCCATAAACTGTGGTACCATAAGCGGTAGGGAAACCAGCTGTGAGAGGACAACATCAAGAGTGTGTGGGGAAGTGTAGACAAGATTTATACTCATGCAATGAGGCCATTTAGGAGATGGTTTACAAATTGTCTTTAATTGTGCTATCATGGCCTTCCCAACAAGGGCTGGATCTAAGAGAAACACCATAAATGTGTGGTGTGTTTTATGGTCCAGACTTTTTCACATTTATTCTCAAAACCACTCCATGAAGTAAGTATCCAGGGCAAGATATTTCACAGATTAGGAATCTTGGACTCACTAAACAAAAGAGGATGACTTTTCTGACTCTAAACCAAATTAATGCATAAATACGCATGGAGTGCCTGCAATGGGTCAGGCAAGGTGCAAGTGCCAGGGGTCAATCCTTCCCTCCCCAGTTCCCCACCAGCCATGCACAGCCCTGGGAACATGGCGGTTGTGATGCCACACTCTCACTTCCACCCCCCCCACCCCTCCACGACACGTGCCAAGGTAGCATTCCCCCACTGATGTATATTTCAGGCAGAGGAGGGAGGCAGGGAGAGATGAGACCCCCTTCTGTGCATAGCAGTGGATTTGGGATCGCACACACGCCTGCCTTAGCCCCTTCTTTGAACTAGAAAGAGCAGAAACATTTCACCTCTGACTTTCTTACATTCCCATCCATAAAGCAATCTCAAAACTAATTTCCCTTATAACCGAAAATCTTTCTATAGTACTATATATATCAAAATACAGATTTTATACTCACCATTTTAAAAATACTAAGAGGTCTCCTCTCCCTAAACACATGCTGTCGTTGCTCTCAATTAAATGAGTAAGAGCTGGAGCAGGCAAGAGGAACTGTGCTCCCTGGCAGAGCCCTGGGGCTGATGAAAGCATTGACTCAATGGGTCAGAAGAACACATCCCCAGAGACACCATCTAAAAGCACACTGAGAAATGTGAGTTGAACCAGGTGTCAGAAGACCCATGGAGCATTTTAAATGGTTAAGTGATTGCTGTGATCAACAGAGTGAAAGGCTTCTGAAGTATCAAAGGCACCATAGAGCAAAAGACAACCCAAGTCAGCCATGAATAATAACTTGTTTTCTTCCTTAAGGAGCAAAACTTGCTAGGGCTAAAGCCAGAATGAGTACATTCAAGCTCCGTCGAATAGTGCAGGAAACGTATATGTGGTTATGGGGATAGGGGAAGGGTATTAAAAAAAAAAAAAACTATTTTATATGGTCCATATACATTCATTAAATCTGTCTGGAACTATGAGGGAAATGATTGGAATTAGTGTCTCCATTTTATAGTCAAAGAAACTGATGTGAGAGGAGTAAATGGATGAAACATGTTAAGTAGATGTACAGGAGCAAAAAAAAAAAATCACAAATATTTTTAATTCCTTGGTCAGTCCATCAGAGAACATATCCTTTAACTTAAAATGATGGTTCTCTAGTTACCTTCAGCCTGGGGAAAGATCTGAAAGATGGCAACATGCCTGATCTATAGGCTCTCTTGGGAAAGGGGTTATGGTTGATAAGAGATTTTCCTATCAGTGGAGGGCCAAGATTGACTTTCAGCTAGGAACTCAGCCAATTTAGTACTTCTTTCCTACTGTGAAGAAATACTATATATGGACACACTGAGACTTAAAGAAACTAGTTAGAGGGGAAAGAGAAAGCAAAACCCAGGCAGAGAAAGGCAGACAAGTAGGAGCAGTTTGCCGGGTTTCTATCCAAATTCACCTCATTATGCGTGAGGCTTGGCTGCAGTTTGACATTAGCTAGGGTTGTCCCCAGGCAGCCAGGCTAAGCCTGCAAGCTCCAGTCTGCACCAGCTGGTTAACAGGGCACCAAATAAACCTTGTATAAGCAATCTGGGTTTTCTGTCCTTGTGCTCAAAGGAGACCCCCTCCCCAAATTGAAGTGTACTCTTCTTTTTAGAATTGCTCCCTCTTTGAATGTCCATGATCCAGTTACACTTTGTTCCTGCTTATACACAGCTTGACACAGTCTCTCCTCCTTGCCCTTGGCCTTATTCTCTTCCTTTTTCCACTGACCCCACCCAGAAAGGACTGTATTTCATTGTCTGTAACTAACTCAGTCATGCTTTCTGCACCAAGGACATTTAAGGGAAAAAAAAAATTTCCCCCCTAATTCTTGGTGGTCTTTGCAGGAACATCTGAAAGGAAATCTCATGAACCTCAGTCTCGCTCTCCTCTCCAAACAAGCAAAGAGGGACTTTGTTTGCAAGCCAAGAGGGACTTCATTACGGGATGAATGTTAAATGGAATGCATCTTCCTTTGGCTGTTTTCTCTTCCACACTACTTCTATCCCACTCCCAGCCCCACCCTCAAGCAGCAGACTGAAAAGGGAGCTGACTGTCTGTGCCCTCCTCCCCATGACCCACCCTCCAGGTTGGAGGGTGACAGGCCACTGCAGCCTGGGGAGTCCAGGCATGGGCAGAGAGTCCCAGGCTCTGGACAGTGTTCATGGCTGCCTCTGTTCTTCCTCTCTATCAGCCGCTTCTCCCTTGCCAAGCCAGCTGTCTGCACCTGGACATCTCTGTCACTCTCTTCCCACACTCTGCCTGGCCAGAGGCCACGCTGGCATGGTCCCTACTGGGGTCTGTGCTCTGCTGCAGGCAGCCAGTTGGAACTGGGTGGAGGTGGGGAGGACACCAATTCCTGAAGCCCCAGACTGTGGTCTGGCTTCACCTAGCTATTTACCTCAGGTAAACAAATCTATAGCTTCCGAGTGTGTGTCCTACCAAATGAACAGCCCTATTGCAAAATATTCTTGTTAGTGAACAACCATTTGGGTTTATGTGTTTGGGCATATCTGTAGACCAAAGTCAATATTGCCATTCCATCTAAGTAATATCTTCAAAATGCAATTATAAATATTCAACAAAATAATAGATTTTTTCAATAACCTTCAATCTGTTTAAAATTCCGAGACTCCCCAGAGTTCATTTAATCTCTCCTGAGTTTTCACATGGCAACATTGCCAGGAACAGTTACAATGTTGTTGCAGGTCACACCAGTCTACACTCCATTTTGTTACTCCTTCGTTATAAGCAACAGAAAATCAAACCTACTAACTTAAGCAGAAAAAGGGAAATTTTTAGAAAAGATACTTTTAGAACCAAGTAAAGAACTTGAAGGAAGGAAGGAAGGAATGGGGGCTGGGTGTGCTGAGGCCCTTGGTTGCAGGAGGTCATACCCCCCTCCAAATGTATTGCAATGGCCCTGTGACCTGTGCATTAATTTCCTATTGCTGCCATTACAAATTACCACAAATGTAGTGGCTTAAAGCAACACAAGTTTCTTAACTCACAGTTCTGTAGGTCAGAAGTCTGGCACAGCTCAACTTTGTCCTCTGCTCAAGACCAAAGCCAAGGTGTCAGCCATGCTGGGGTCTTCTCTGGAAGCTTGAGGGGAAAGTCCACTTCTAAGCTCCTTCAGGTTGTTGGCTGAATCACGTCCTTGTGATTATAAGATTGAGGTGTCCACTTCCTCAATGGCTCTCAGCTGGGAAACTCCGTCAGCTCCTAGAAGCCACAGCACTTTCTTCCCCTATGACCCCCTCCATCTTCAAGCCAGCAAAGTCCCTCGTGCTTCAAATCTGACTCCTGCTGCTTTGAAAGAACCAGATGACTAGATCAGGCTCACCTGAGAGTCTTTTATCTTAAGGTCAACCCTGCCAAGTAACACAGCAATTGTGGGAGTGAGAAGCTCAGCTTCTCATCATATTACACGTGCCCTATGTAAAATTCTGCCTACCACACAGGGCTCAGCTCCCATAACTTTTGGTCCCCACCTATCTCTGTCCCTCTTTACATTCTCAGGAGAGAAACTCTGATTGGCTAATTTGGGTCAGGCATCCAACCCCATCCATCAGCTATGATAGGGGGACAGGCTCCTACAGAAGAGGGCTCAGCATTTTGAAATCAGCAGCTGTACTGAGAGAGGGAAAGGTTGTTGGGAGATGGGCAGAGATCACAAGAGAAACCCTTGAAGAGGGACGAAGGGAAGTGAAGTGAGGAGAGTCCCACACATCACTAGCAGACAAACGACAAACCAGCCCAATAAAGCTAACAGCCTAAGAGGAACAGGAGCCTGGTGTATGTGCTCATATTTTGTCCTTTTTTTCCCCATGGGGGTTAAAAATCTATAATGTTCACATTATGCAAATAGAACTAGGGACTAGCTTGAGTTCATGAGTACACTTCTGAGAGTTGTATGGTTTTTCTCTTAAGAACCGGGGATTTGTACGCTTCCCTATACCACCCTCCAAGAGAGAAGGTTTATAACAGTGTCCCACAAGGCGGTCAGTAGAGAACAGTCCAGAACCAAGTAAAAACCCTGCAGAGTCACAGGGGTATTTTCATGCCCCTTTTGCCACTTCCAAAAAACAAAACCAGGATTTGGGCAACATGCTGCTGCCGATTTTACAGATTAGAAAACTGACGCCCCAGCCAAAAGCAACGGTTCTCTTTGAGGTGAGGTTCTCCAAGGGTCTTGGAGAAAAGCTCTTAGGAATATCTGACAGATATTTTTCCTTGCAGTAATGTGACAAATGAATGCTCCACTTTTGCATAGTAGCACTTCATACTTTTCAAAGTAAGAAGACATCATTGAATTACATGCCTTGTTAGACTCATTTGGGGAATGAGTCTCAGTTGGCTGCATTTATCAAGTGCCATTTTATGCGGAGTTCCCTGGGAGAATCAGAGAGATAAGAAAGAAGCTGAAAGACCTTGGGATACAATGAAGGAACTCTTTCCTGCCAAACAAATTTTGCCCTCTAAAATCACAAAATGAATTTTTTTTTCCCTTTAGAAGTTCACATGTCATACTGAACACAGTGGTTAGGATGACCTCAAATGGAATGACAGGTCCAAGACTTGTGGGAATGATTTTCTCTGTTTCACTTACTTCAACTCTCAGCACCAATCTGTTCTTTATATTAGTCATTATTACTACCTAGAAATTATTCCCTCATTCCTTTAAACTGTTTTCCTTCTTGTCTGAAAAATTCTTCTGAAATGATTTATTCCTTATACCCCTTGCCTCTTTCTATGTGCTGTTTATTATTCTCAACTCCCCAGTTACTGAGTATCGACCACAGGTCACCCAGAAGGAAAAACAAGTACCTTCTTATCTTAGGTAAGACAGACACCACCAGCCAAGGGCTTGGTCCCATCCTGTGAGATGATCAGAGGGGTATTGAAAATATCTTCTCTGATACTGACTGGTCATTCTGTTTTGGTTTGTTTCATCTCATGTATTATTCAGTTCAGTTCAGTTCAGTTCAGTCGCTCAGTCATGTCCGACTCTTTGCGACCCCATGAATCGCAGCACGCCAGGCCTCCCTGTCCATCACCAACTTCCGGAGTTCACTCAAACTCACATCCACCAAGTCAGTGATGCCATCCAGCCACCTCATCCTCTGTTGTCCCCTTCTCCTCCTGCCCCCAATCCCTCCAAGTATCAGAGTCTTTTCCAATGAGTCAACTCTTCGCATGAGGTGGCCAAAGTACTGGAGTTTCAGCTTCAGCATCATTCCCTCCAAAGAAATCCCAGGGCGGATCTCCTTCAGAACGGACTGGTAGTTCCTAGTAATTCTATAAGTTGGTTTAAAATGCAGCCTGAATAACTTATTTTTATGGCAATTTATTGATTCTCATGGTCTGCCATGTGATCAGATTTGTTAAGCATTCCATGGACAATGGGGAAGTATGGGCATACCACTTTCTTTTTTTTTTTTTTTTTTAATTTTATTTTATTTTTAAACTTTACAATATTGTATTAGTTTTGCCAAATATCAAAATGAATCCACCACAGGTATACATGTGTTCCCCATCCTGAACCCTCCTCCCTCCTCCCTCCCCATACCATCCCTCTGGGTCTTCTCAGTGCACCAGCCCCAAGCATCCAGTATCATGCATCGAACCTGGACTGACAACTCGTTTCATACATGATATTATACATGTTTCAATGCCATTCTCCCAAATCTTCCCACCTTCTCCCTCTCCCACAGAGTCCATAAGACTGTTCTATACATCAGTGTCTCTTTTGCTGTCTCGTACACCGGGTTATTGTTACCATCTTTCTAAATTCCATATATATGCGTTAGTATACTGTATTGGTGTTTTTCTTTCTGGCTTACTTCACTCTGTGTTATAGGCTCCAGTTTCATCCACCTCATTAGAACTGATTCAAATGTATTCTTTTTAATGGCTGAGTAATACTCCATTGTGTATATGTACCACAGCTTTCTTATCCATTCGTCTGCTGATGGACATCTAGGTTGCTTCCATGTCCTGGCTATTATAAACAGTGCTGCGATGAACATTGGGGTACACGTGTCTCTTTCCCTTCTGGTTTCCTCAGTGTGTATGCCCAGCAGTGGGATTGCTGGGTCATAAGGCAGTTCTATTTCCAGTTTTTTACGGAATCTCCACACTGTTCTCCATAGTGGCTGTACTAGTTTGCATTCCCACCAACAGTGTAAGAGAGTTCCCTTTTCTCCACACCCTCTCCAGCATTTATTGCTTGTAGACTTTTGGATCGCAGCCATTCTGACTGGCGTGAAATGGTACCTCATAGTGGTTTTGATTTGCATTTCTCTGATAATGAGTGATGTTGAGCATCTTTTCACGTGTTTGTTAGCCATCTGTATGTCTTCTTTGGAGAAATGTCTATTTAGTTCTTTGGCCCATTTTTTGATTGGGTCATTTATTTTTCTGGAGTTGAGCTGTAGGAGTTGCTTGTATATTTTTGGGATTAGTTGTTTGTCAGTTGCTTCATTTGCTATTATTTTCTCCCATTCTGAAGGCTGCCTTTTCACCTTGCTAGTAGTTTCCTTTGTTGTGCAGAAGTTTTTAAGTTTAATTAGGTCCCATTTGTTTATTTTTGCTTTTATTTCCAATATTCTGGGAGGTGGGTCATAGAGGATCCTGCTGTGATGTATGTCAGAGAGTAAATCCACGCACATATGGACACCTTATCTTTGACAAAGGAGGCAAGAATATACAATGGATTAAAGACAATCTCTTTAACAAGTGGTGCTGGGAAAACTGGTCAACCACTTATAAAAGAATAAAACTAGAACACTTTCTAACACCATACACAAAAATAAACTCAAAATGGATTAAAGATCTAAACATAAGACCAGAAACTATAAAACTCCTAGAGGAGAACATAGGCATACCAGTTTCTATACAAAGTTTTCTCCATGCCTAGTTTACATGCCTATTTATTCAAATCCTCTAAAATTAAAAAAAAAAAAATCTAACCTTTTCTGTCAAAGACCTTTTACAAAAATTATAATTGAAGCAAAATATATATTACAAAATGTACCGTCTTATCCATGTTCAAGCATAGAGTTCAGTGGCACGTCTACATCCACATCACTGTGCAACCGTCACTACCACCCATCCTCGGAATTCTCACGCTGAAAAACTGAAACCCTGTACCCATTAAACAATAATTCTCTACCCTCTCCTCCCCCCAGACCCTGGCCACCACCATTCTGCTTTCTGTCTCTATGAGTTTGACTGTTTCAGGTACATCACATGAGTGAAATCATACAGTATTCATCCTTTTATGACAGGCTTACTTCACTTAGCAGAATGTCCTCAAAGTTCATCTGTGTCACAGTATGTGTCAGCACTTCCTTCCTTTAAGCACTAACTGATATGCCATTGTACACATATAGCACATGTTGTTTATTCATTCATCCATCAGTGGACGCTTGGGTTGTTGTTTTTGTTTAGTCACTGAGTCATGTCCGATTCTTGTGACCCAGATTGTTG
Organism: Bos taurus; assembly: GCF_002263795.3. Taxonomy (NCBI): domain Eukaryota; kingdom Metazoa; phylum Chordata; class Mammalia; order Artiodactyla; family Bovidae; genus Bos; species Bos taurus. The sequence goes on from NC_037336.1 coordinate 38,502,210, forward strand.
CCCACCAGCCTCCTTTGCCCATGGGATTTCCCCAGGCAAGAATCCTGGAGTGGGTTGCCATTCCCTTCTCCAGGGGACACTTGGGTTACTTCTACCATTTAGCTATCGGGAATAATGCTGCTATGAACACTGGTGAACAAATAATAATGGAGCCCCTATTTTCAATTCTTTTGAGTATATACCCAGAAGTGAAATTGCTGGATCATGTGGTAATTCTATTTTTAATTTTTGAGGAACTGCCATATCATTTTTTCATAGTAGCTACACCATTTTACACTCCTAACAACTGTGCACAAAGGTTCCAATTTCTCCACATCCTCACCAACACTTGTGATTTTGTTTCTTTTTTGATGGTAATCATCCTAATGAATGTGAGGTAGTACCTTATTAGAACGATCTGTCAAAGACTTCTGTAATTTCCATTACAACTGTGGTTTCATTCTTATACTCTAGTAAGGAACCGTGCTTTATATATTTGATACTGTTTTTTGTGTGTGTAAAAAATAATAACTATTACATAGTCTGTTTTTTGTATCTTTTTGCCCGGCAAATAACCCTTATTGCTTGACAAATTGCTTCTTAAATCTCAGCAGAGACTGAAGGTAGACTTTCACCTCCCTGATCAGTCTCTGGGGCTTGTGGCCCCTCCTGCTATCTTTCGCTCTTTCTCTACCTTGGATGGGAATTCATATTAGCACGCCGACCTCTAAAGGCAGCTGCATACCACCTGAACTCTGTGAAATCAGAAAAACAGGCTGGACTTCCCTGGGGGTTCAGTGGTTAGGAATCTGCCTTGCAATGCAGGAGACTTGGGTTAGATCCCTGGTCCAGGAAGATTCCACATGCTGCAGGGCCACTAAACCAGTGCACCACGACTCCTGAGCTCGTGCTCTGCAACAAGAGAAGCCAGCACAGCGAGAAGCCTGAAAGCCACAGCTAGAGAGGAGCCCCTGTGTCCTTCAACGAGGGAAAGCCCGCAAAGCAACGAAGACCCAGCACAGCCAAAAATGGATAAATAAACAAGTTTTTTAAACTCTTAAAAAAAATAGGTTGACTGCAATTGAACCATTAAGGGCCTAACTCCATACCAGCCTGCTATTTGGATCCTGCGAAGTAGAAGGTAGAAGTAACGTGCATTCATCCTCTGGCTGCTTCCCACCTTCGTTTGCTCAGTTGTCAATCAGTTGATTAATAAATACATGAGCATCTTGGGCTAGGTCCTAGAAATGCAGTTGTGAACATACACACAACTCCTGCTTTCACAGATCTTACAGTGGAGAAGGGAGATGTTAAATAAATAATTGCAAGTAAGGTAAGTCCTGTGAAAGAGCAGTATGGAGCATTAAGTAGCACAGAAGAAAAAGATCTAGTCTGGTTGGGGAACCAGGGAAATCGTCTCTGAGGAAGTTATGTTTCAACTGGTACACAAAGGATCATTCAGTCAGTCACGGAAGAGCCCTTGAAGAGCTTCATGGTTTCGAGCACAGACTCTGGAGCTAAATTGCATATTCAAATCCAGCCCTGGCACTTAGTAGCTGGAGGGCTTTGGGTGACTTATTTAACTTCTCTATAAATAATAGTTGTCACAGTTAATTGATACACATATCCGTTTCTGTCACATAATAAGTACTCAATAAATGTTTATTAATCATTAAATCAATATTGCTATTCCAGTCCCTGTGGTGGATACAGAGAGGATGATGATAAAATAGACACAGACATAACTTTCATAGGATTAGAGATAGGGAGTAAACCTCCAGAAAGGTTTAAATTGACAGTTTTTATCTAACATCTCTAAAATGTCCCTACTTTTTGTCTAAACAATTACATGTCTGGAAATTCAATCCTAAAGAAATAACCACAAACACATGCAAGGTTTTAGCTATTTCTCTTACTGAAAAGTTGAGTGCAACCTGAGTGTCCTATAGGAAAATAAATTATGATACAACTCATATATGATGAGACATCATGCAATCATCAAAATGATATAGAGGAATTCTATTTATTGACATAAGATGAGATTTAGTATTATGCATGTGAATCAGTTCTGTTCGGTTCAGTCACTTAGTCATCTCTGATTCTTTGTGACCCCATGGACTGCAGCACTTCAGGCTTTCCTGTCCATCACCAACTCCTGGAGCTTGCTCAAACTCATGTCCATCGAGTCAGTGATGCCTTTCAACCATTTCTCATCCTCTGTCGTTCCCTTCTCCTCCTACCTTCAATCTTTCGCAGCATCAGGGTCTCTTCCAATGAATCAGTTCCTCTCATCAGGTGGCCAGAGTTTTGGAGCTTCAGCTTCAGCATCATTCCTTCCAATGAATATTCAGGACTGGTTTCCTTTAGGATTGGTTGGTTTGATCTCCTTGCAATCCAAGGGCATGTGAAGAGCTTTTGCTAATAACATATACTAATCCATAGGAAGTCAAGAATTGAAGTATTTAAACAAAGGTATTAATAGGAATTTTCTCTAAGTAAAATGCCTACTAGGAATCAATGGACACTAACTCTGGCAAACTTATTGTGAGGGTTGGGATGAGGGCAGAATTTACTGGAAGAAGCTGAAGTAACTCAGAGAAGGAAGAGAAAGCTGAACAACCTGGCTTTGGGTAGAGCAGGAACCAGCTGGATCTGGCATCCAGGTGACAGAAATGACAGGATGGTCTCCAGTAAGCTATAGCACTAGTAAAGGGCTTCCCTGGTAGCTCAGTTGGTAAAGAATCTGCCTGCAGTGCAGGAGACCCCGGGTTGATTCCTGGGTCAGGAAGATCTGCTGGAGAAGGGATAGGCTACCCACTCCAGTATTCTTGGGCTTCCTTGATGGATCAGCTGGTAAAGAATCCACCCGCAATGTGGGAGACCTAGGTTTGATCTCTGGGTTGGGAAGATCCCCTGGAGAAGGGAAAAGCTACCCACTCCAGTATTCTGGAGAATGAATTCTATGAACTGTATAGTCCATGGGATCGCAAAGAGTTGGACACAACTGAGCGACTTTAAAAAAAAATAGTAAAAGTCAGCTCAGTCTATTGGTGTGTGTGAGTGTGTGTAAGTGTGTGTGTGTGTTTTCTCAGATTCAGTTCTCCAGGGGAAAGAGTCTGATTGGCCAGACTAGGTCATGGGGAACCACCATCCTGGCGGCTGCAGCAATAAATCCTGCATGCAATGGGAACTCTGCAGTGCACCAGAGAAAGAAGCCAGGGGAAAGGTGAAGTCAATAGATGTTCACTATGATGGGATTTTAGGTACAGTACTTTCCTTTTTATTCTTTATCTATGTTTTGAAAATTCTTCTATAATAGACAGATATTGATTTTGCAATATGAGAATTTTTTTTGTAATTTCAAAAACCCCAAAATGCAAATAAGTTGCCAAGTTTCCTGAATGGGTTATTTCACAACCTGTTTCCTTCTTTTTATTCCATTGCTACATCTTCTGCAACAAATCCCATCCCCACTCACCCCACATCCACTCATATACCTACATATCCACATGAATTATTTTTATGTAATTTTTATTAATATAACAATGATACAATCAGCACATAATGCTCCAAATAAGCACATAACATTCTATTTTAATAATATAATGACAAACAAATTCTTCAATTCATTGGCTAATAGCAGAGTCAAATTTTGCAGAATAATCACGAAAGATTATAGCAAGCATTTACAAAGTACTTGATCCATGCCAGACACTGAACTGACTCCTTTACTTACTTTAATGTAAAATACACAATTTGACAAAGCAACATTTTCCTTCTCTAACACAGAGTTCTTATTAGATTCTATCTTTTCTGGAAAATAGATTCTTTCTCTTCCAAGAATCTCAAGGCATTCCATTTGCATCAAGTATTCCATTTAAATTCTTTCACCATCACTAAGAGGAAAACACAGGCCTGGATATCACTTATCTCCCTGTAGAGTTGAGGAAGCTTCAGAGACATGATTTCCTCAAAATCATACAGCTATCAGAGACATCTGAACATCTCTCTATTTATGGAGCTGATGGAACTGAGACAACAATTCTTTAACTTAAGAGACATATCTTGTGGTCCTACTTTGTATCAGTCTTTTTGCAGGAATCAAAGACTGATTCATTCATGTATTCAACACATCCATACTTCCGTGCCAGGCTGTGCCAGTTACCAGGAGTAAGACCGACACAGTCCCAATCATGATGCAAAGGCCCTGTCTGTTCTCAAGGAGTCTGCAATCAGCTGATAAACAGGGGAGCGTTTGCAAGCTATGCATGAGGCTTAAGAAAGAGAAGTAAAAGTAAATGTGGAATTGGAAGTGTGCAGGAAAATGTTGAAGTAAGACAAAAAATATAGCAAATACACGCAGTACAAAGACATTCTTGGGAGAAGGTGAAAGTTGTGTATTGAGTATGAGGACTTGAGGAAGCAGATTTCACAGGCAGTGATTATACCCAGAGAATACTGCAGGCCAACTTGAGAGAAGCTATGCCTTCAGGGAAAGGACATAGTTAGTGAAGTCGCTCAGTCGTGTCCAACTCTTTGTGACCCCATGGACTGTAGCCTACGAGACTCCTCCATCCATGGGATTTTCCAGGCAAGAGTACTGGAGTGTGTTGCCATTTCCTTCTCCAGGGGATCTTCCCAACCCAGGGAATGAACCTGGGTCTTCTGCATTGCAGGCAGACACTTTACCATCTGAGCTACCAAGGATATAGTTAGTTCAAGGCAAATTTGCAAAGATAGAGAGAAGGAAATAAAACCTAACCTTATCCAGGTACCTCCTCTTCTTCCCGGATCTCCCACTGGCCAAACCAAGAAGCAAGAGAGTCTCTTGATATAGCCTAGATGGGTCAGCTTCCCGGGTGGAGAGCAGGATAGAGGGCAGTGGACAGTGAACCTGGACAGGTGAACAGAAGATATCCAGCATTTCTGGTTGTGCTGCTGCAATGTGTTCCTTGACTGAGTCCTTTGGCCTCTGTGGACATCAGTTTCTTTACTCTTCCCAGAAAGGCCTCACTCTGGTCATCCTTAAGGCACCTCCCAGGGTCAGCACTATATGAAGAGAGAGGAGTCATCTGTATGAACTAGGCTTGTAGTTAGTATTAGGAGAGATTTCCTTCTTGTTGTTGTTCAGTTGCTCAGTCGGGTCCAATTCTTTGCCACCTCATGGACTGCTGCATGCCAGGCTTCCCTATCCTTCGCTATCCCCTGGAGTTCGCTCACATTCAGGTCTGTTGAGTCAGTGAAGCTATCTACCATCTCATCCTCTGCCACCTTCCTCTCCTTTTGCCTTCAATCTTTCCCAGCATCAGGGTCTTTTCCAATGAGTCAACTCTTCACATCAGGTGGCCAAAGGATTCAGCTTCAGTCCTTCCAGTGAATATTCACGGTTGATTTCCTTTATGATTGACTGGTTTGATCTTCTTGCAGTCCAAGGGACTCTCAAGAATCTTTTCCAGCACCACAGTTCAAAAGCATCCATTCTTTGGCACTCAGCTTTCTTTATGGTTCAACTCTCACATCTATACATGGCTACTGGAAAACCATAGCTTTGACTATATGGACATTTGTTGCCAAAGTGATGTCTCTGCTTTTTAATATGCTATCTAGGTTTGTCATATCTTTCCGTCCAAGGAGCAAAAGTCTTTTAATTTCATGGCTACATTCACTGTCCACAGTGATTTTGGAACCCCAGAAAATAAAATCTGTCACTGCTTCCACTTTTTCCCCTTCTATTTGCCATGAGGTGATGGGAACAGAAGTCATGATCTTAGTTTTTTGAATGTTGAGTTTTAAGCCAGCTTTTTCACTCTCCTTTTTCACTCTCATCAAGAGGCCCATTAGTTCCTCTTCATTTTCTGACCTTATAGTGGTATCATCTGCATATCTTAAGTTGATATTTCTCCCAGCAATCTTGATTTCAGCTTGTGATTCAACCAGCTCACATTTTGCATGATGCACTCTGCATATGAGTTAAAAAAGCAGTGTGACAATACACATCCTTGACATACTCCTTTCTCAATTTTGAACCAGTCACTTGTTCCAAGTCTGGTTCTAACTGTTGCTTCTTAACCCATATACAGGTTTCTCAGCAGCCAGGTGTTCCCATATCTTTAAGAACTTTCCACAGTTTGTTGTGATCCACACAGTCAAAGGCTTCAGTGTAGCCAATGAAGCAGATGTTTTTCTGGAAGTCCCTTGCTTTCTCCAAGATCCAGCGAATGTTGGCAATTTGGTCTCTGGTTCCTCTGCCTTTTCTAAATCCAACTTGAACATCTGGAAGTTCTCAGTTCATGTACTGTTGAAGCCTAGCTTGGAGAATTTTGAACATAGTCTTACTAGAGGAGCCTGGTGGACCATAGTCCATGGATTCCCAAAGAGTCGGACACAATTGAGTAACTAACAACACCTTACTAGTATACGAAATGAATGCAAGTATATGGTAGTTTGAACATTCTTGGTCACTGCCCTTCTTTGGGATTGGAATGAACACTGACCTTTTCCAGTCCTGTGGCCACTGCTGAGTTTTCCAAATTTGCTGACACATTGGGTGCAGCACTGTAACAGCATCATCTTTTAGGATTTGAAACAGCTCAGCTGGAATTCCATCACCTCCATTAGCTTTGTTCATAGTAATGCTTCCTAAGGCCCACTTGACTTCACACTCCAGGATATCTGACTCTAGGTGAGTGACCACACCATCATGGTTATCTGGGTCAGTAAGATCTTTTTTGTACACTTCTGTGTATCCTTGCCACCTCTTCTGCTTCTGTTGGGTCCTTACCATTTCAGTCCTTTATCGTGCCCATCCTTGGATGAAATTTTCCCTTGATATCTCCAATTTTCCTGAAGAGATCTCATCTTTCCCATTCTATTTTTCCCTCTATTTCTTTGCATTGTTCGTTTAAAAAGAGCCAGAAGGAAAAACACCAATACAGTATAATAACGCATATATATGGAATTTAGAAAGATGGTAACAATAACCCTGTGTATGAGACAGCAAAAGAGACACTGATGTATAGAACAGTCTTATGGACTCAATGGGAGAGGGAGAGGGTGGGAAGATTTGGGAGAATGGCATTGAAACATGTAAAATATCATGTATGAAATGAGATGCCAGTCCAGGTTCGATGCACGATACTGGATGCTTGGGGCTAGTGCACTGGGATGACCCAGAGGGATGGTATGGGGAGGGAGGAGGGAGGAGGGTTCAGGATGGGGAACACGTGTATACCTGTGGTGGATTCATTTTGATATTTGGCAAAACTAATACAATATTGTAAAGTTTAAAAATAAAATAAAATTTAAAAAAAAAGAAAAGGCAAAAAATAAATAAATAAAATAAAATAAGAAGGTCTTTTTATTTCTCCTTACTATTCTCTTAAACTGTTCATTCCGTTGGGTATATCTTTCCCTTTCTCCCTTGCTTTTCACTTCTCTTCTTTCCTCGGCTATTTGTAAAGCCTCCTCAGACAACCACTTTGCCTTCTTGCATTTCTTTTTCTGGGAGATGGTTTTGGTCACTGCCTCTTGTACAATGTTATGATCCTCTGTCCATAGCTCTTCATGTGCTCTGTCTACCAGATCTAATCCTTTGAATCTATTTGTCACCTCCACTGTGTAATCATAAGGGATTTGACTTAGGTCAGAGCTGAAAGGCCTAGTAGTTTTCCCTACTTTCTTCAATTTAAACTTGAATTTTGCAGTAAGAAACTGATAATCTGAGCCAGAGTCAGTTCCAGGTCTTGTTTTTGCTAACTCTATAGAGCTTCTCCATCTTCAGCTGCAAAGAATATAATCCATCTATAATTTTGGTATTGACCATTTGGTGATGTCCATGTGAGGGTTGTTTCTTGTGTTGTTGGAAGATGGTGTTTGCTATGACCAGTATGTTCTCTTGGCAAAACTCTGTTAGCCTCTTCCCTGCTTCATTTTGTACTCCAAGGCCAAACTTGCTTGTTACTCTGGGTATCTTTTGACTTCCTACTTTTGCATTCCAATCCCCTATAGTGAAAAGGACAGTTTTGTTTTTTTGTTTTTTGTTTTTTTGGTGTTAGTTCTAGAAGTCTTGTAGGTCTTCATAGAACCTGTCAACTTCAGCTTCTTCAGCATCAGCGGTTGGGGCATAGACTTGGGCTACTGTGATGTTGAATAGTTTGCCTTAGAAACGAACTGAGATGACTCTGTCATTTTTGAGCTTGCACCCAAGTACTGCATTTCAGACTCTTTTGTTGACTCTGAGGGCCACTTCATTTCTTCTAAGGGATTCTTGACCACAGTAGTTAATATAATGGTCATCTGAATTAAATTTGCCCATTCCCATCTATTTTAGTTCACTGATTTCTAAAGTGTCAGTATTGACTCTTGCCATCTCCTGCCTGACAACATCCAATTTACCTTGATTCATGGACCTAACATTCCAGATTCCTATGAAATATTGTTCTTTATAGTATTGGACTTTACTTTCACTCCCGACACATCCACAGCTGAGCATCATTTCCTCTTTGGCCCAGCCACTTCATTCTTTTTGGGGCTGTTAGTAATTGCCCTTGCTCATCCCCAGTAGCAATATTGGATGCCTTCTGACCTGGGGGCTCAACTTCCAGTGTCATATCTTTTTGCCTTTTCATACCATTCATGGGGTTCTCATGGCAAGAATCCTGGACTGGTTTGCCATTCCCTCCTCCACCTAGAGACAGTCGTTCCCACCACCTGAGTCATGTTTGGTGCTAAACCTGCTTGAGGAAACTTCTTCACTGGTGAATGGAAACATCTTTGCTAAATGACAAAAATGCCTATGAACTGAAGCTCTGGGAATATTAAACTTGGTGTGCACTTCTGGGAAGTCAGTCCCCCTCTTGCTGTAGCAGCCAGGAAGCAGAAGTAGACAGAGAAGTTCATCTCTCCTCTTTAAATGTAAATGCTATTTTAATACAAAATAATTGAGGAGCAAGGAGATGAAAGGAGGAGGGGAAGATTATCATTATCACTGTTGAAAGTGACTTTCATCCAAGGATAGACACCAGCTCGTCCAAGGATGCTACATAATAGTCACTCCTGAGAAGTGTAAGACACTGGCCAATTGCCAGTAGACAGGGTCTGAGTAAAGGGATTGATGCTTAAAGGAGAGACATGCAGCCATGTGAAGCCCAGAGGCTCTGATGGGTTGTCCATTGTCCGGTACAAAGCAGGGTTCATTCAACAATGCAAAGTATGTGCTGGGAATTAGCACACCCATTAACTGAAGAGGATGAGAGCTTACCAAAGTGAAGCAAGAGAAGGATTCCCTGCCCCCGCCAACCAAAGTCAATACAACATCATGTCTCATTTTATCAGGGAGTTCCAACATACTTTCAGAGTCACACACTTTGACTTAACCAAATGGATGGGAGAGGTGACGTGGTGAGATTATGTGGGCAGTGGGGTGAGGCTGCCTGGCTTCTGCCCTTAACTTCAGGCAACCTTAGGAAGTTATTTAACTCCTGCAGAGCAGTTCCTCATCAATAAAATGAACAATAGTGCCTCCTCCTTGGACCATTATGAGGATTAAGCATCTGATAAAGAGCTAATAAAGTTAACCAAGGTTGAACAGTGCCGAATATATGAGAAGTAGTATATGTGTTTAATAAAATATTTCAACAGGAGGGCAAGGAATAGAACACAGAAATCCTCTAACTGAAACCTCTGGTGAGTTGCCTAAATGAAACAGAAAAGACAAAGGTAACTCCTATATTTTTAAGCAGCTTCCCAGGTAAATTTAAGAGGAAATTTGCTACTGTTGCGTTGTTGTTGTTTTTTAATTTTACAGATGTTAGGAAGTATTTGGCCTATAGTCTTCATTTATTACAGGTGTCATATATTTATATGTATGTGTATATAAATAGATTTGCACACATACGAGCCAGATTCTCCAAGTGCATTATCTACTCTCTGAGTGTCACTCCATTGTAGTAAAAAGAGTAATGAATCTCAAAGTGCATTAGGATTTTGATTAGAGATCCTTTTGGGGAGATCTTAGGTAAACATAGCTTTGGGATATGTCTCTTTATCTAGATATGAGGTGATCTCTCTGATTGTTATAAATCAAATGAGTTATTGAGTTGGCCAAAAAGTTCATTCAGATTTTTCCCATAACCACCTATGGGAAAACCCAAGTGAATTTTTTGGCCAACCCAATGATACAAGCAAAGCACTTAGAACAGTGCTTGAGATGTGATGAACACTCAGGAAGTATTAACCAGTTTTTTTGCTGTTATTATCGCCAATGTCCTTTCCGGGGTTAAATGATGTCAGGGGACCTGTTTGCTAACAAAAGAAAAGGGCTGACAGGAAAAATAAGCTCAATGAGCAGTTCTGCCAGGGCTGAGGAAACAAAAACTGCTCAAACTATGGGAATCCCCACGTGAGCATTGCTAGTGAAGAACTTGCTGAGACACCCTCAGGTCCCACCGCCACTCCTGGGCCCCTCACACAGATGCTGCAGCTCAGGGCTGGACTGGGCACCCTTGCCCCTGCCCAGCGCTTCCTGAAAGTCTCCAGAGGGGTCCGCATGGTGGCCCCTGTGCTCTATGAGTGTTCGGCCCCACTCAAATGATGTAAAGTTCTTAGGCTTGCAAATTCAAAAAGAATTTTTCTAAGCAGAAATAGTCTCTTCCCTGGAGGCAGTCATATTATAGAAAAGTGTCAGGATCATTTACTTTGTGATTTCTCATTTGTTGAGCCCTCCTCTAAAACAAGCCTTATCATGTTATTCTTTCTTTTTTAAGAGAAACTTGGTTGCTGTCATAACTGCTGGTACCTTTCCTTTAAAAAAAATCTTCCTGATAATTGCTCTTGGCTATCTATAATTGCTGCATTTCAGTTTTTGTTTTGTGTGAAGTTTGGCCCTGCATCACTTTATTTCATTTAAATAAATGCCTTGTTAACAGCTTAAATTAGTTGGTGTATTTTTTCTGTTTTTAAAGTATTTTGAAAGTTAATCTTTTCTCTCTTTCGTTTTTTTTTTTTTTTTTCCTGCTAAGCCAGTCAGACTGATCTCTAGTTTTTGTGGCCTAGAAGGCTGCAGTGTCAGGCTAAACCAGAAATATACTCACCCTGGTACGGACACTGAGAGGAAAAGTACCTGTCTCAAACTTAGCACTGAGTACAATGGAGGAATAATCCCTGCTAATTCATACTATACTCTGTTCTCACCTAAATTTTTTTAACCCCAAATCACACTACCAGGTAGCCTGAAAATCCCTGAGCTGAAACTGAAGCAAGAGGCTATTAAAATAACCAAGGAGATAGTTAGAAAAATAAATAGATTTCCAAAAATGAAAAGTTTATAACTGAAATTATAAACTCAATGGACAGGTTTACAGCAGAAAAGTCATAGCAAGAGAATTAGAGAACTAGAAGCTGAACAAATTATCTAGAATGAAGCAAAGAGGTACAAAGGGGTGGGAGGAAGCAGTAAAGAAACTGAGTCATAGAAAATATAGTGAGGACAGTGCCTAACATACATCTTATTAGAAAGAGAGCGAAAGAGAGACTGGTTGAATAGAGACAGAATCTGATGAGATAATGACTGAAGATTTCAGAACTAATGAAAGATACTACATATTCAAGAAGCCCAGGGAAACCCAAGCAGAATAATTAAAAAGAAACAGGGACCTAGAATCTATCACTGAACCTGCAGAATGTTAAATTTGATTAGCTAAATATGCATGGCAAAGTTTCCAGATTAAGTGCTAAAATAATAGAAATATAGTGTTTAGTAGCTTCCAAATTCATAGAGGAAAAAATGTAATGAGAAAAAATAATCAATATAAAAGAAGACAAGAAGGGAGGAAAAGGAAACACAGAAAAAGTAAGACATCATAAAATCAAAATAAGATTTATAATAAATCCAAATATATCAATAATTATATTAAATTGAATGTTTCAATAAAAGAAGTTAAGTCAGACTGGATTTTTTTAATCCACTTATATATTTCTAACAAGAGGTACCTCTAAAATATAAGAATGCAAAAAAACTTGAAATGATGAAAGATTCATGCCAGGCAAATGCTAATCAAAAGAAAACTGCTTTTAATGTCACCAAAATTGACTTCAAAAACCTAAGGCAAAAATAAGCCAAAAATCATGACTGGACATAAAGAGAAACACTGTACAGGAAAAAGGTTAAATTCACTTGGAAAATATGGCAATTCTAAGTGTTGGTACACCTAACAGTATTATCTTAAAATATACCCCCCAGAGTTGATAGAATTACATGGAAAAATACACAAATTTACAGTCATGGTAGATTTTTAACATGGTTCTCAGAGTAATCAATTGATCAAACAGACAAAAGAAAATTAGTAAGCATATAGATATGAACAAGCGATTGGGAAACACATATAGAACACTGAACCCAACAGCTGTCTTTTCAAGCATACAGGAAGAGTTACAAAATTGATCACGTAATGGGCCTTTAAAAGAGTCTTAAGTTTCAGAGGACTAAAACCATACAGAGCATATTCTCAGACCACAGTTCACTTCCTCTTGAGCGTGGGCTGGACCTGGTGACTCATTTTGAACAGAAAAAAACCCAAAATAATAGAAAAAAAAAAAACTTGAAAGAAAAAAAGTAACAGTGTGAGACTTTGAAGCCCCGATCACAGGGCACCGCTGCTTCCTTTGTAGTCTGCTCCTGGGTCCCTCTCTCTGAAGGAAGCCATATGCCGTGCTGTGGGGGCACCTGCAAAGCTTTATGGAGTGGTAAACACGGGGAGGAACGGAGGTCTCCAGCCAACAGCCATGTGGATGTGCCATCCTGGGAACAGATCCTCTAGCCCCAGTCAAGTCTTCAGATAACTGCAGTCCTGGTCTACACCTTGACTGCCAGAATTACCTAGCTAAGCTGCTCCTAGATTCCCGATCCTGGCAAGCTGTGTGAGATGTTTGTTGAAGTAAGCTGCTAAATTTGGGGGTAATTAGCTGCATAGCAGTAGATAGCTAATAAAATAGGGTTGGAATTCCTGATCTACCTATACTTACAATTCAGAATAATAACATACACACACAAAATAGAGAACAGACCAGATGTAATGAGGGGCAAACTGTCTACAGTAGGAAACAGGGCTGTGCTCAATGGGGGTGGTAATTCTAAAGCATGAAAAACAAGCTGGAGAAGAAAGGCATCAATTTTCCAAAGGGTCGGAACTTAGTGCTTTATTCATGCACACAACAAATAAATTGAGCGCCATCTATGTGCTATACCCTGAGCTAGGAAATTAAGCTACAAAGATAAATGTCTTAGCAATGATTCCTGTCTTCCAAAAAGTCGCAGTTTTACGGGAGAAAGGAACAAGTAAACAAAGAATGACAATACAGGTGATAAGTGTGCTCTGATAGTACCCTACAGTTTTTGGAGATTTGGAAAAGTGTCACAGATGAGGCAATATCTAAGCAGAAATGAACTTTGGGGTTGCATTAGCCAAGCAAAGAGGAGGAGATGAGGGACAATGCTTCAAGCCAAGGAAACAACATGTGCAAAGGCAGGAAGAGGACAAAGTGTCTGAAATGAAGTTCAGGATGTCCGGAAGTTTGGACTGAGAGAGAGCAAGGTGCAGAGGAAAGAGAGGCTGGGACCTGCAGACCTTGAAAGTCCTTTAAAGAGTCTGCTCTACATCAAGAGAGAGAGGGAACCACCAAAGAGCTTTAAATGCCAAAGTTTTGGCAGAATAAGAGGCAGGAGCAACGCCATTAGAATGTAGCAGTTCAGTTCAGTTCAGTTCAGTCGCTCAGTCGTGTCTGACTCTTTGTGACCCCATGAATCGCAGCACGCCAGGCCTCCCTGTCCATCACCAACTCCCGGAGTTCACTCAGACTCACGTCCATCGAGTCAGTGATGCCATCCAGCCATCTCATCCTCTGTCGTCTCCTTCTCCTCCTGCCCCCAATCCCTCCCAGCATCAGAGTCTTTTCCAATGAGTCAACTCTTTGCATGAGGTGGCCAAAGTACTGGAGCTTCAACTTTAGCATCATTCCTTCCAAAGAAATCCCAGGGCTGATCTCCTTCAGAATGGACTTGCATACTGCTTCTCAATTTACTGGGTCTTCAAAAATAATCCATCTCCTTAATCCTACCAATTAATCCCCAGGTAGGTATTATTAACACCTCTGAAAGGAAGAGACAACCGAGTCTCCTCGATTGAGAGTTTTGTGTTCACATAGCATCACATGCTAGTTGCAAGGGGCAGAGCTAGGACTTAAAAGCAAAGAAGAAAAAGAAAAAGGAAGAAAGGAAGAGGGAGTAAAGAAAGGGCCGATAGGCAGGGAACCAGTCTGTCAGGACGGTGAAAAGGACAGGATTGTATTTTAAAAACCAGCTTCAACTATCTATTATTGTAACAGACTTCCTTTAAAAAGCATGTTGCCTTTCCGTAGGGGAGTGAACGTACGGGTTCACACATATGTGTGTAAGACCCACTGTAATTACAGAGGATTCAAAGTAACTCTGACAGGCTCCTGCTGCTTTCTCCATAACAGCATGTGCCTTGTGAAGTTTATCAGTGGGCTTGATCTAAATTCATATAATGACAATACACAAGTAATAGATGCCACTCCAGCGCCATTTGTACCACTTGAAAGCATGTGATTCCCAGCCAGGTTCCCCAGTGAGAAGTGCCGTCCAGCCCAGCTGCACTGCCCACCTCCAGATCATTGCCCCCCCAGAAACGCTTCTATCCTGGCATAGAGAGGAAACAAAACCTGAAGCATGCCTGCTGAGCAAAAGGACACTCCAAACACCCTTAATGAAAGAAATAAATAAAACATCCTTAACTGCATTCCTAACAGCAATGTGCTATTTATTATTTTCTTCAGGCCCTTCATTCACATAATTTACTTAAATACAACTAAATATAAATCCTCAACGACGTTTAAGAATTTGCACCTTCAGGCTTACAAAACAGCTTTGTGAAATTCATGTGTGTCAGTAACTGTTGTAATGAGCGGCAGGTTGTCCTTATACCAAATCAAATGTCTGGGTATACATTTGAAGGGTTTTTGTTTTTGTTTTTTAAGAATACTGCTTTTCATTTTTCTTTATTATTTTGGTGGTAGGAGAGAAAGAAAATGAGTATCTACCATGGGCAGTAGGAAAAAGCTGAAAATTGTAAAAAAAAAAAAAAAAAAAAAGAACAGGATAAAGGCAGATACATTTTTCTAAATACAACAGAAAAATGCAGATTAAAAATAATTTCATGGAGGCATGCCTTTGATAGTGTCTGAATCTTCTAATAGATCCCAGTCTCAAAATCACACACAAAAAAAGAGAATCAATCAGACCTTACATGCAATAGGAGTACCTCACACCACCTAGACATTAAAAAATTGAATAAGGGATCTGATCAAGCCTCTGGATTGAACTAGTCACTTGCGGGAAACACAGAAGACAGGGGTATAAGTTAAATGACACCACAGAGAAGCAATTAGATGAATCCAGAATATAGGGCACTCTTCAGGCAAATGACTTGCTTTCTCCCACAAATCATAGCATGAGAAGAAGAAAAAAGAGGGAGGGATGAGATGGTAGAGATTTAGAGGAATCTTAACAACCAACTATGACTTCCTTGGTGGCTCGGTGGTAAAGCATCCGCCTGCCTATGTAGGAGATGCAGGTTGGATCCCTGGGTCAGGAAGATCCCCTGAAGAAGGAAATGGCAACCCACTCCAGTATCCTTGCCTGGAGAATTCCCTGGACAGAGGAGCATGGCGAGCTATAACCCATGGAGTCACAAAGAGTCAGACACGGCTCAGCAACTAAAAAACAACAACAACCAAATATAATGTGTGGAACTTCTCTGCAAATGGATTTGAATTAACCAACTACAAAAAAAAAATCTTTGAGGCAATAAGCAAATCTGAATAGGGTAGCATGGTGATTTTTATTTTATTAATTAACTTAGTTATTAAGGAGTAGTGGTGAATTTGTTAGGCATTGATAATAGCACGGTGGCTTTATTTTTTTAAAAACAGCTCAATAGGTTAGAGATGCATACTAAGATTTATACAGGTGAAATAATTTGATATTTGGGCTTTACTCTTAAAATATGGCAGTTTTTTTTTTTTAAGGCTACAGGAAACAAGATGGGCAAAATGTTGAAGCTAGTTTACAGCATATGAAGATTCATTATACTATTCTCTTTACTTCTGTGTGTTTGAAATTTTCCATCATAAAATTAAGGGGAAAAAATGAACTCCCTTAAGGATAGATTTCTGTGGCAGGACATAACTACATGGTTTAATCTCATTCAGGTCACTTATAAACTCAGTAGCCTCAGAAATAAAGACTCTTGGAATCCAACAAGACCCCAGGGATATTTTTTTCCCTTGAATTGCAGATGAGAAAGTTGATGCCAAAAAGGTAAGTGAGTGATCCAGGTTTACCACCAGCCAGTGAACTAGCAGGAATGAAATCCAGACTCTCAGTCCAGCTTTCTTTCTTCGCCACCTGGTGACAGACCAATTACTGAATCCTCCTGGAACCCAGTGTCATTAACCTTAAAATGAAAATGCTGTACTTAGTCTACCTGATTCATTCAGACTTACCCTGGGGAGGTAAGGGGGCTTTATAAAACTCTCCACAACTGTAAGAAGTTATTACTGTATTTCCCATTTCATTTACCCAGTACTGGATGACTAAACTCAGAGTCACCCAAAGAGGTGGATGTGGGGGACAAGGGTGGGGGGAAATAAAAAACAACAGAACCACAGAATGGTTTTAATTCTGCCAAGACAAATTCAGTGTAACTTCCCTCAGAATGAAAGATGACTGGAGATGGAGCAACAATACCTCCAAGTTACAACCTCAAGAAACTACAGCTCATCCTGCATCCTTACCTGAGAGAAGCATTCAGAGGGGCCTCTCCTGTGATAGCAGTAGCCCTTGGGGGTACTCCCTTGTTCCTTTCTGGAAACTCTTTCTCCTGAAAGCCATATGGCTCCCTGCTGGGGGCCCAGGCACAATAGTGCACCTGTCAACTAAGAGGTGTGACTTCTCTAATTGGCAAAGTCTGTTCAAGTGTCTGGCCACCAGCTGACAGACGCCAATGGGGAGGGGGAGTCTGAGAGGGTGGGAGGGGGAGCTGTGATGTCAGAGAGGCAGATTCTCTCATTACATGGACTTTGCCTTTCCCCTTCCCTCAGCTTTAGAGCCAAGGGACATCAGCAACCTACTTGGCCGTTCGGATAAAAGATATTACAGTAAGAGAAGGCAGATGCCCACTCAGGAACATCTGCTCTGCAGAGCACCTACAAAAATAACTCAAGGACCATGAAGGAAGCCTGAGGCTGGTGAGTTCCAATGGGAAGGAGGAGGAGGAAAGACAGGTGGAGAGTTAGATACCCACCTGACCACATCCATCCATCCATGCTGGCAAGCAATGGACTGGTCAGGGGCAGGCTGAGCCATGTTTCCAGGGTAACAGAGAAAGCCTTTCCATCTATAAAGCATGTGCCATGATTCCAAACACTTGCAAAAAGAAAAAAAGTCTTGCATGGAATGCACAGTCCAATAGCTTCATTTCTTTCATTCATTTTTGTCATTCAACAGCCATTTGTGTAGCACCTGTTCCACGCCAGGTGCCAAATGAAGTGCTGGGAATCCAAAGATAATGTGAGAACTGGGAGATGCAAGGAGTCTAAAGGCTATGGGGAGAAACAGAAAAGAACAATTTTTTTTTTTTACAATATAGCTAAACCTTGGTTTCTGCTAAGTGATAATACTCAGACATGAGTATTTGAATATAGGCTCCCTATCAACTTTCTGAGTAACCTTCTTACAGCCACCTAGTCTTCCTAAGATTTTGTTTCCTTCCCTGTAAAATGGGAATGATGTTGCTTTTCCCTTTAGGGAAAGTTCAAGGGAGACTGTATCTATGAGAGATCTCTAGATGTACAACGTGCAGGGTTTTACCAAGGAGGTTGTGTCTTTTTCTTCATAAAGAAGTCTTCAGATTTCCAGAAGATTATGTATCACCTTGGTCTCTCTTTTCTGAAGTGTGTAAGTCCACAAAAAGAAAAATAATCATAACAAAGAGATTATCCACAAAAAGAGATTCCTGAGAAGAAGCAATTGTTCCATCTATATGTATCCCAATGAGGTGCAAAATATATACCATGGCACTGGCAGCCATTTATTTAGTGTTTACTTCATACCAGGCATGATGCTATGGGTTTTACACACAGTGCAGTGCCATGCTAAGTCATTCAGTCACGTCCGACTCTTTGTGACCCTATGGACTGTAGCCCACCAGGCCACCAGGCTCCTCTGTCCATGGGATTCTCCAGGCAAGAATACTGGAGTGGGTTGCCATGCCCTCCTCCAGGGGATTTTCCCAACCCAGAGATCAAACCCACACCTCCTGCTTTGACAGGTGGTTGTTTACCACTAGTGCAAGCTGGGAAGTCCCCTACATACATACAAACATAGTGTTTAATCCTTAAAGCAGTCTGATGAGTTAACTTTATTACCCTCACTTTACAGGGGAGGCAACTGAGAGCCAGAGAGGCTAAGCGACATGCACAAGATCAGACAACCAGCAAGCAGAGGTGCCTTGATTCAAACCCAAACCTGCCTGGCCCTTGTTTTTAAGTCTCATGCTGCACCATCTGAGCTGTTGATGGAAAAGGATGAAACTATGACTCCAGCAGCCAGCAGAGCAATGCATAGAACCATGAGGTGGCAGGGCTGGAAGAGATCAACAAGGTCATTTGCTCTCCCTCTTCATCCCCCAGCTCATTTTATATAGAAGAAAAGCAGGTCAAAAAAGGTTAAGTGCGCAGCTCGGAAAGACCACCTGTCATTCCATAGCCTTCCCACCACACAGCATGGCCCTGGCTGCGGGTCCCTCAACAGAGCCTCAAGATGAGGGATTTACAAGAGGTGACCTCATAAGGATCAGAGCAGTCAAGGATCAGAAGCTGACCACTGCTGAGTCTTTCCTTCCCAACTCACCTCCTCCTCTAACGCCTGGCCTCCCAGGTAGCTTTTGAAAAACAGCATACCCTGGTCCAGTGGTTCTCAAACTTTAGAGGCATCAGAATCACCTTGCAGAGCCAGTTAAAACCCATATTGCTGGGTTCTACCTGAGCTTCTAATTTAGAAGTTTGGGGAAGGTAGTGTGCAAGATTTTGAATTTTCAGTAAGGTCCCAGGTGATGTTGATACTGCTTGTTGAGAGCCATATTTTTAAGAACTATCGGTATATAGCACTGATCTTGAGGATGGGTGAGTATTTAATACAATATTTAGTAAAAAAAACCACTGCTGCCGCTGCTGCTGCTAAGTCGCTTCAGTCGTGTCCGACTCTGTGCAACCCCATAGACGGCAGTCCACCAGGCTCCCCCGTCCCTGGGATTCTCCAGGCAAGAACACTGGAGTGGGTTGCCATTTCCTTCTCCAATGCATGAAAGTGAAAAGTGAAAGTGAAGTCACTCAGTCATGTCTGACTCTTAGCGACCCCGTGGACTGCAGCCTACCAGGCTCCTCCATCCGTGGTATTTTCCAGGCTCCTCCATCCATGGTATTTTCCAGGCAAGAGTACTGGAGCGGGGTGCCATTGCCTTCTCCAAAAAACCACTAGTTGCTCCCTAATATTGACTCTCCCCTTCTTCTGTCTTAGTAGGACTTGATTATTTAGCTGAGCACATAGCCAACCAAAATATAGACATTTTATATGTCCTTTGTAGCCAGATGGTCACTGGTAGACTATACGGTCTACTTAGAGTGAGAGGATACAAGCAGTTGTGATGCATGTGGCTTCCGGGTTGTGCCCTTAAAGGGATATGGCAGTCCCTTCACCTGCCTCCTCCATGTTGGCTGGAATACAGACAGGGGTGAAGTCACCTTGGACTCTGCAGAAGGAGAAGGGGCCACTGATGACTTAGTGGAAGACAGTTTTTAACCACCCTGAACTTTTATATAGAAGAAAAACTTCTATCTTCATTTAAGCCACTGTTACTTTGAGTCTCTGTCAGTTGCAGCCAAACCTACATCCTAACAGATACATACCAAAAAAATACCTTAGAATGCCAGGAAATAAGGTAGATAGGTAGATCACCAGTGTAGCTAAACAGGTAAGTGAAGGACATTGTCATTCAATAGTCAAGAGTCCAATACATAACAGACACTTGATGTGGAGAGCTAGTTACACAAATAGATCACCAATCAACTCCAGTTGGTTTGGCCAAGGTTTAACTTGGCCAAAGTCATTTAGTTGTTTCTAAAGATTTCGTTTCCATTGACAGTTATAGAAAATGTTCCTCATTCATTTTATTGCCCTGCCCTACATTATACCTATAATCTTTCTAACTTGGATTGTTATCTGATATACAATTAAGTTTCTAGAAGACTAGAATCTCAGCAGATGATTTAAAATAAAAGTTAAATGGATATAATTTGTGTTTATTTTTGTGTAATTGAAACCAAATACTATAGAATTGCCAGTGTCTATTTCACAGGGATGGTTTGAGCCACGTGGTTGTAGTTTCCCTTTAAATAGCGTCTTTGAAGAAAGTTTACAGGATTGAGACTGTAACTATCCAAGAAAGGAATGAGAGGGAAAAGTTCAGGTCTCACCATGGCCAGGTTCTATTGGTGAAGATTACTTTCATCTATGTGCTACTTTCCAAAACAATAAGGCCCCTATATTTGTCTTTGGAAAAAAAAAATCAGATCAAGAGTCTGAAGAAATAGAAAAAATCAGAGCATCTCAATGTTGATGAATAACAGCAACAAAAACGTTTTACATTCTGTAGCATGTCAGAGTTTGCACATTTCAAAACACATCATCTCTTTAGATGAAAAAAGGAAAAAATATTTCTCCTTTTTAAATAAATTTCCAATAGTGATCACCCACAATTACATGAAATTCCTGCCTAGAAATGCTACACAGAAGTTGTGATGCATATAAATTTATTCACAAGATTGGTTGCCAACTCCCGCTCAATAATATATGGCTCATTTTGAGTTGTTCCAAATTGAGGACATTGATTAACTGGATTTGAACCGACGTCTTCTGAGAAACTGTTTTCTGACACTTCTGCATATTCTTAGAACATAGAACAGTACCTGACATTTAGAGGTCAGGAGAGAAAGAGAAAGAAAGAAAAGAGGAGAGAGAGGGAGGAAGAAAGGAAGAGAGAGAAGGAGGGAGAGAGAGGAAGATTAAATGAATACAATGTACATAGATCAAACAGAAATTGAAATGAACAACTTGGAATTCTAAACATCCCACAATGCAATGTACCTGATGGAGGATTACAGAGTTGGTTGAAAAGAATCCCACCTTTCCCTTTGTAATTTAGTCTTTGGCAGAGTTGTAAGGTGGTTAAAGTGATCATGTGCATGGCTGGTGTTCAGTTACATGGAGCAATTATGAAGTAAATGTGTATTTACAAAAGACATTGACAATACTTATGGTATGAAAGAACATCCATGCTAATTATAATTCATGAGCAGTACATAGGAATATATACTTAAAAGAATATACTAACTAAGCAGTTTCAAAATAATCTTCAAATTTCAGTAAGGGTGCCTCTTGCAACACCCACTGTGATTTCATCAGATTCTAACTGTAACTTTCAAATTAGACTGTGACCATGGACCTTCCAAAAGTCTGATGTCATCGATCGCAGACATTAAATAATGTCACTGCTCTGGAAATGTTTACCTAATAAACTAAAAATAAATTGTTTTTTTATAATCCTGGAAATTATGGTGAGTAGATGCCCTCCTAGACTATTAATCATTCTTGTTGATTATTTAAATCTGTTTTTATTAAAGTTTAAGGAAAATAAATTAATGAATGGAAGAGACACAATGGGGTGTTAAGGCAAAGGAGGGTGGATTGGGGTCAGTCCCACTGGGAAGATGACCGGGCCTGCCCACAATGGATTTCTGGTGATAACAGTCAGAGATGAATAGGGGAGAGCTGAAGAGGCACCTTTAAGGTGTGTATTTGATTATATTATGTTTAAGAAAGTTTCATAAAACACTGCTGAAAGTTATTTCAAGAAGGTACCCGTCCATTATGAAGATTTTTTAAAATAAAGGTTATTCAGCTAGAAGATACCACTCCTCTCACGTATTCCTTGATAGTTAAGCATCATGCACAGCAATGCTCATCCTCTTTCAAGATGATGGAAAACAAGAGGACTAGTTACAGGATTTTTTTTTTTAATACTCAAGCAATTTTTTAATTTGTCAACTTGATTGCAAACCATAAAAAGTGATAAAAATACTTATTGTGCTATAATTTCTTTATAATTTGTTATTTTTAGAGTCATGTTTCCAAATGATAGTATCTATGGGACTCTCAGAATTTAAATGCAGAATTAAAAAGCACTTGTACAACAAAACAAGTACTTACCACTAGCTAGCTCTTATCAACACAAAACGAAGCAGGTTTTGATTCTCCTCAAGTGATATGCATTTAATTACCTCAGAGCAGGGAAAGCTTGGGAAATGGGGTGTTCTTTTTTTTTTTTTAACCAGGCTTTTAATTAAGTTGGTGACCAGCAGCCCCAGAAACCCAACATCTGCCTGAACTCACAGATTTGGGAGCTGAGCCAAAGGATGCAGTCCTGGGTGTGTATCTGGTGCTAGCAGGCACTTGAATATGTTGAATGAGTGAATGAATGGTCAGGTACGGCTCAGAGAGGACAGCCCCAGGGAGGCTTCCTGTTTGGTTGGTGATGGATATTTTCTAAACTTACTTGCAAGTCTGACTCTAGAGACTAAACTTTGAAGTGACCCTTTCCAAAACTGATCCTCAAACACCCCCTCATCAGCCGCTCCTCTCCGAAGTATAACGGGCCTTCACTCGACTGCAGCCACCAGCTGCATAAACATTCGTTTATGCCATATTACGTACTTTTTTTTCCCCTCCTTCTGCCTTCCCGCCCTGGGTCAGGCAATCTTTTGGATATAAGAGCCTAAGAGAGAAAAGTATAGGATTGTTCGTCCAGGAAGATGAAAGCCTGATTATTTTGCAGATTCAGCTCCCTGAGAAGACATCATCGTTCAGGACTCTAGTCTTCTCCTGGCATCTGACACTCCCGTGGGGCCTCCAGGCTCTGGGGCCAGGCAAACACTGGACAAAAGGGCACATGGGCAGGGGAAGGGAAAAGAGCCAGAGCTTGAAAAGGGAGAATTACCTCCGCTGTCCTTGAGACCACCAAGCAGGTTCTTGAATACAAGGCTTAACCCTGAGGACACAGCCACTTAATACACTTTCAGATTGTCTAGAGACTGTCTGTTCCCTCCCTTCCATGATATAGGCAGGACTCCGGGACTACATTTAGTTGTCAAAAAAGCACATATGTTCACCCATTTTTGGTTAATGTATTTTTATAATTCAAAATTCAGTTTTTCTGAAATAAACATTGTGGATACTCCAGAAGGGAGACCCAGATGTAAGATCAATAATGGTTTATACCCCAGAGAGTGCCATACTGTTTACCAGTGAGTATGATGTTAGCTGTGGGTTTGTAATATAGGGCCTATGAACCACTGCAGGCCAATAAAATAGACAACCTAGGGGGAAATGGACAAAATTTTAAAGGCACAATCTCTAGAGACTGATTTGGGAAGAAGTAGAAAATATGAACAGACCAATTACCAGTAATGAAGTTGAGTCAGTAATCTAAAAACTCTCAGTAAACAAAAGTCCAGAACCAAATATTTAGAGAAGAGTTGGCACCTCTCCTCCTCAAATTATTCCAAGGAAAAATCGAAGAGGAAGGAGTGTTTTTGAACTCATTTTATGAGGCCAGCACTGCCTCAAAAATATCACAAAGAAAGAAAATATCACTATTGCATTCTAATTTTGATGTGCATTTTCCTGATGATTAATAATGTTGAGTGCCTTTCCATGTTACGTGTTGGCCATTTGCATATCTACTTTGCAGCAATGTCTGTTCAGTTCCTTCGTCCACTTTTAAATACACTTATTTGGGATTTTTTGCCATTGAATTTTATGAGTATCTGATATATTTGGAATACTAACTCCTTATCAGATAAATGGCTAGGAAATGTTTCCTCTCATTCCATGGATTGCCTTCTTATTTGTTGACTGTTTCCTCTGCTGTACAGAAGGGTTTTGTTTGATGTAGTCCCACTTGTTTATTTTTGCTTTTGTTGCCTGTGCTTTTCATGTCAGATTCAAATAAATCATTGCCAAGACCAATGTCAAGAAGCTTTTTCCTATTTTTCTTCAGGGCCTTTTATGGTTTCAGGTATTATACTTTAAGTCTTTAATCCATTTCAAGTTAATGTTTGGGTGTTGTGTAAAACAGGGGTCCCGTTTCATCCTTTTGCATGTAGATATCCAATTTCCCAGCACCATTTACTGAAGAGATTACTCTTTCCCTGTTGCATATTCTTGGTGTCCCTGTCAAAGATGTGTTGATATATTGCCCTTTCTGAAAGACCTTTTTCTAGGATTTATAGTACCTAATGACTTGCGGTTGGGAAATGGAAGAAAAGCTTAAAAGGAAAGGAAGAGATGCTATTTCATTAATCTCTAAAGCACTACTATCAAATCTTAGCATGCGTGCAAATTATGCAGGGATTTTAAAATGCATATTCTGATTCAGGAGATCTGGGGTGGAGCCCAAAGATTTGCATTTCTAACAAGCTCCCAGGTGATGCTGCAGCTGCTGGTCTGGAGCCTGCACTTTGAGTAGGGCAGGCGCTAGAAGTATATTTAGAGAGAGGAGCTGTGATGTGCCAGAGTAACTGATACACAATTCAAAGAGATATATCTTTGACTTTAATCACAACCTCTCTTTATTGAAAATAGGAAAGTTCATCTTCTCAGTAAGACATGGTTAAAAACAAATGTTTCCCAAATCTCATAAGGTATTTGCAAATAATATTTCTGTCTACCTAAAAATTCTAGGACATTCGACTGAAAAATTCAAACTAATAAGAGGACTCAGCTATATAGTCACTCAGCTATATAGCTATTTTTCCCCATGATGGAAAAAATAGATTTCCTATTAGCCAGTGAAAAGCAGTTGGAAAATATAAATGTAGTAGGTAGAGAAGAGAAATTTCATTACGGCATGTACCTACATGACAAACAATGAAGTTGGATCCTTACTTTATACCATATACAAAAATCAGATCAAAATAGATCAAAATTTAAACTTAAATGCTAAAACTATATGACTCTTTGAAGAAAACATGGAATTGGCAGTGATTTTTTGGATATGACTCCAAAAGTACAAGCAACAAAAAGGAAAATATAGATATACTGGATTTTATCAAAATTAAAAATTTTTGTTTTGAAGGATACCACCTAGAGTGAAAAGACAAACCATGAAATAAGGAAATAGTTCCAAATCATATGCTTGATAAAGGGTTTATATTCAGAATATACAAAGAACTCCTATAACTCAAAAACAATACCAAAAAAAACCTGAATAAAAAGTGGACAAAGATCTTGAATAAACATTTCTCCAAAGCAAATATCTAAGTGGCTAACAAGTACAAGAGAAGCGGCTCAACATCACTAATCATTAGGGAAATGCAAATCAAAACTAGAGTGAAATCCCACTTCATATCCATTAAGATGGAACTATCAAAAAAGGAAGGTGTTGGTGGGAATGCAAACTAGTACAGCCACTATGGAGAACAGTGTGGAGATTCCTTAAAAAACTGGAAATAGAACTGCCTTATGATCCAGCAATCCCACTGCTGGGCATACACACTGAGGAAACCAGAAGGGAAAGAGACACATGTACCCCAATGTTCATCGCAGCACTGTTTATAATAGCCAGGACATGGAAGCAACCTAGATGCCCATCAGCAGATGAATGGATAAGAAAGCTGTGGTACATATACACAATGGAGTATTACTCAGCCATTAAAAAGAATACATTTGAATCAGTTCTAATGAGGTGGATGAAACTGGAGCCTATTACACAGTGAAGTAAGCCAGAAAGAAAAACACCAATACAG
Organism: Bos taurus; assembly: GCF_002263795.3. NCBI lineage: Eukaryota > Metazoa > Chordata > Mammalia > Artiodactyla > Bovidae > Bos > Bos taurus. The sequence continues at coordinate 38,528,184 of NC_037336.1, forward strand.
TATACTAACGCATATATATGGAATTTAGAAAGATGGTAACAATAAACCTGTGTACGAGACAGCAAAAGAGACACTGATGTATAGAACAGTCTTATGGACTCAATGGAAGAGGGAGAGGGAGAGGGTGGGAAGATTTGGGAGAATGGCATTGAAACATGTAAAATATCATGTATGAAACGAGATGCCAGTCCAGGTTCGATGCACGATACTGGATGCTTGGGGCTAGTGCACTGGGATGACCCAGAGGGATGGTATGGGGAGGGAGGAGGGAGGAGGGTTCAGGATAGGGAACACATGTATACCTGTGGCAGATTCATTTTGATATTTGGCAAAACTAATACAATTATGTAAAGTTTAAAAATAAAATAAAATTAAAAAAATAATAATAAAATTCCTTGCAGGTATAAAAAAAAAGGAAAAAAAAGGAAGGGAAGGAAGAGAAAAAGAAAATCACGTTTTGACAAATGTGTGGAGAAATTAACAATTTTGTGTGATGTTGATGAAAATGTAAAATGGTTTGGATGCTAATAGAAAACAAGTTCTTCAAAATTTTAAAATAGAATTACTGTGTGCTCCAGCAATTCCACTTCTGGGTATATATCAAAAAATTGAAAGCTGGAACTTGAACAGGTTTTTGTACACCCTTGTTCATAGTAGCATGATTTTCAGTAGTCAAAAGGTGGAAGCAATCCAAGTGCCCACTGATGGATGAATGGATAAGCATGTGGTATACACTTACAATGGAATGTTATCCCGCCTTAAAAGGGAAGGAAACTCAGACATATGCTACAACATGGAAGATACTTGAGGGCATTATGGTAAGTAAAATAAGCAGTCACCAAAAAAAAAGTGCTATGTGATTCCACTTATATGAGATACCTAGAGCAGTCAAATCCATAGTGACAGAAAACAGAATGGTGGTTGCCAGGGACTCGGGGGGAGAAGGAATTGTGTAGTGAGTGCAGAGTTTCCATTTATGAGGATGAAACAATCAAAATGGACAGTGGTGATGGTAACACTACCATGTGACTATACTAAGTCACTGAACTATATACTTAAAATGATTAACATGGTAAATTTTGTGTTATGTGTACTTTACCACAGTATTTAAAATCTAAGGATTTTAAAACTAAGGAACATAGACAGCTATTTGGACAATTGGAAACCATTGCTGTAAGTTCGCATTGGTTCTTCCTGTCTTCTGAATCTTAAATTTGTTGCCATCATTTTTATGAGAGATGATTTTTCCCTCTGTTGCTTTTCTTTTTTCTTATCATGGCTCAAATGACAGTGAAAGGGTTAAAAAAGCGAGCTCTGTTAGAAAGCACAACGATGCATGTATTTTTGTTCAGTTGGGAATGCCTCCTCTGCTGGGGCCCAAGTCAGGAAGGTGTGTTTCCTATTAGAAGGAGCTGGCTCAGAAATTCTCTCTGCGGCTTGCAGAAATGGCAGGACACGGGATCCGGGAGCAGCAGAATGGGAATGCAAGATGAAGGACTAGTAAAGAAGGCAAGAAACCACCCCCCACTGTGCTAAGTGCCTGAGAGGCAGGCATTTGTCACCCCTAAGGACGGTCTCCTTCATGGGAAATAGATGGGGAAACAGTGGAAACAGTGTCAGACTTTATTTTCTCGGCTCCAAAATCACTGCAGATGGTGATTGCAGCCATGAAATTAAAAGACGCTTACTCCTTGGATGGAAAGTTATGACCAACCTAGGCAGCATATTGAAAAGCAGAGACATTACTTTGCCAACAAAGGTCCGTCTAGTCAAGGCTATGGTTTTTCCTGTGGTCAAGTATGGATGTGAGTGTTGGACTGTGAAGAAGGCTGAGCGCCGAAGAATTGATGCTTTTGAACTGTGGTATTGGAGAAGACTCTTGAGAGTCCCTTGGACTGCAAGGAGATCCAACCAGTCCATTCTAAAGGAGATCAGCCCTGGGATTTCTTTGGAAGAATTGATGCTAAAGCTGAAACTCCAGTACTTTGGCCACCTCATGCGAAGAGTTGACTCATTGGAAAAGACTCTGATGCTGGGAAGGATTGGGGGTAGGGGGAGAAGGGGACGACAGAGGATGAGATGGCTGGATGGCATCACTGACTCGATGGACCTGAGTCTGAGTGAACTCCGGGAGTTGGTGATAGACAGGGAGGCCTGGCATGCTGCGATTCATGGGGTCGCAAAGAGTCGGCCACGACTGAGCGACTGAAGTGAACTGAACTGAAGGCTGGTCTCCTAGGTTTGCACATGAAGCATTCCTGAAAAGTCATTCAAATTTGAATGTCTGAAAATGACACATTAGAGCACGTATTATGGATTGGGAGACAACTGTTTTATACCCAAAGAGGAAAAAAATAGTGAATCCCTAATAACGATCCCTGAGGCACAGCCTCTCTCAGACCTGGGCCACTCAGTGGACTAAAGAGAGAATATTGAGTCAAGCATCTTTCCTTTCTTTGTACACCTTCCCTGATCCCTCTCCAGGGACCCCCAGCACAGGGTCATGAAGACCTCAGCCTTTAAACTTGGATTCAGGACATGCTAGCTATCTCAGGCTGAGGTGGTACTTCTTTTCTAGCATGGAGACAGACAAAACATAAACAAATAAAAGTTGAAATCTTAAAAACAAGGGAATAAATTAGCATAATAATTACCAAGTGTGATACACGTAATCAAGGAGCTAGAATGATGTAAGAAGGAGCAACTTGGGGTGGTGCTGTTTGAGATAAGGTGGTGAGGGAGAGTGTCCCTGGGGAGGGGCCATTTGAGCTGAAATAGAAAAGATGGTCAATGTGTAAAAGAGTAGGGAAGAGCACAGCAGGAAGAGAGCATGTGTTGGGCTCTTGAGACAGGCAAGAGCAGAAGGTGGTCAAGGAAGAGGTCAGGAGAGCAGGGAGGGGAAAAGTGAGGACAGAGGGAAGCAAGAAGGGGCCACGTCTCGGATGCTTTTAGAGACCATGGTGAAGACAGAATTTTATTCTAAAAGAAATAGGAAGTCAGACACCGTAGAAATATATGACTTGGCAAAGCAAGCTTTAAATTGGTGTTTAAACAAGGCTAGTTTCTAGCTCTTACTGTGCTAGATTCACTGCACTTATTGGAAAAGATGATTTTAATATATACTTAATACTTCATTTAATACTGCTTAATACTACAGCAGTTTTAGGTTCACAGCAACATTGAGAGGACGGTACAGAGATTTCCCATATACCCACTGCTTCTAAGCCCATGCGTAGTCTCCCCGTTATCAACATTCTCCATAAGAGTGAACATTTGCTATAACCGATGAACTTACATTAACACCTCATAATCACCCAGAGTCCATAGTTTGCTTTAGGGTTCACTCTGGTGTTACATGTTTTAGGGATCTGAACAAATGTATAATAACATGTATTTACGATTATAGTATCACAGAGCATTTCCCCTGCCCTCAAAATCCTCCATGATCCACTTTTTAACCCTTCACCCCAGTCTCTGGCAATCAGTGATCTTTGTACTGTCTGTATCATTTTGCCTGTTCAAGAATGTCATGTCATACAGCATGCAGCTTTTTCAAATTGGCTTCTTTCACATCATAATATTCACTCAAGTTTCTTCCATGACTTTTCATGGCTTGATAGCTCATTTCTTACTATCACTGAATAATGTTTCATTGTCTGGATGTACCACAGTTTATTTATCCATTCACTTCCTGAAGGATATCTTGGTTGACTCTAAGTTTTGGCAATTATGAATAAAGCTGCTAAAAAAAAAAAAGCTGTTAAACATTTATTTTGTATATTTTGTATCATTATGTCAGCTTTGTCCCAGGTAATTTATTCTATTATTTTAATAGACAAAATAGTATTTTCTTCATAATTTTGGTGAGTACATTATCTTGCTTTATTATGAATATAGTATGAAGTTATATTTTTAGCTTATATTAAATTCAAATACACTGTTGTATGCAGATAAGCCCAATGTTGAGGCACCAGCTTTTCTTCCCTCTCTGTGTACCAAGACAGTAATTTTCTTGATCTGATCCCCTATTTGGACTAAGACTTAATAGTATTCATAGTTATCAGGAAAATTAAGTACAATTCTGTCTCCTTTCTTAGACCTTAGGATGAAAGTAAACCCTGACTTTCTAGTAAATTGCTCCTCCCATTAATTTATTCACTTGTTGATTCATTTTTCTCTAGTCATTAACTCAATATATATTTCTTGAATATCAATTATGAGCCAGGTACTGTGTTATTTCTGGGGATAAAAAGATGAATAAGACAATTTCTGCCCTCAAGGAACTCACATCCTGGTAGGGGAGACAGATACTAAACAAGTAGTAATGATGCAGTGTGACATATCTATAATTATAATAGCAGTGAGTGCAAGAGGCAAGGGTAACCCAGTATGGGGCAGTGATTAATTTTGCTTGAGGGAGCTGGCACAAACTTCAAAAACCTTGGCATTTGACCTGGGTCTTAAATATTTGAGACATATTTCACTAGGCAGAGATGGAAGACTTTCCAGAAGAAGAAGAACACAAGAAAAGACAATAAGCCATATATATATATAAATATATATTTTAGAAATATATATATACATGGTTTAAAAATATAATTTTCAAGAAGCCTCTACCCCACAACTTCATTCCTACTCCACCCCCAAAACACATTTTTTTTAATAACCGTTTTATTTTAGAATAGTCTAAATTTGTAGAGCAGTCATCCTCAGTATCCACTCCATTTTGGTTCCAGAGCCCTGTTCAGATATCAAAATTTGTGGATACACAAGTCTTTAATGTAACATGGCATAATATTTGCAGATAACCTACACACACCCTCCCATATACTTTATATCATCTCTAGATGACTTATAATACCTCAGACAATGTAAACTATATGTAAGTAGCTGTAAATATAACGTAAATGCTAAGTAAATAATTGCCAGTTTTGGTTTTTGGAACCAAAATTCAAGTTTTGGTTTTTGGAACTTTCTAGAATTTTTTCAAATATGTTCCACCTTCCCTTTAGTTGAATCTGTGGATACAGACCCCACAGATGCGAAAGGCCAATTATAATTTGTTATAGCAGCAACAGAAATCTCATACAGGACTCCCCTCTCATAGGCCATTCCCCATGAAATCCACTTGGGGTGCTGGGTTAGGAAATTATGCTTTTTTGAGGGATGATCTTCTAAATGCTGATTTGTGACCATGTTTTCTTGGGAAATGCTCAGTTTCTCTAGCAAAGAATCCTCCTATTTCTTGTCTGAAAGATACTGCATTCAGAGGAACATTCGGGAAAGGCTTTGAGGAGTCTGCCCATTCTGAATGAAGATTTCCAATTAATTCCCTCATTTACAGTTCCATGCCTAACCCCTGGCCAGGCTGTGTATGTTATTTCCAAATCCTAAGCCTTTTCTCTCCTCTTCTCCCTCCAAAATATAAATCTGCCTCCTGACTATGGAGTAACGATTACATAGCTGCCAAGTTATTACAATGGGGCTGGAAGCAGAGTAGATAGACTGTTCACAAATTCTTAAACTTCTCCCCATACCCTCTCCTATATTAGAGTCCTCAATTTCAGGGCTTCTCCAGGATTCTACAGGACTATCCTACTCTCTGCTTGTCTCTTAAGATTCGGCAACTTCAGCCCAGCTACATCAGACAACTCTCCTCTATCCTTTTTCTGGCTTTTAAAACATGATTGAAATATTTCATCAGCTAATGTCCTCTCTCCTACTCTCTTTGTACTTTCAAATGTAAGCCTCTTTTATCCTTCCAAATAAAAAGAAGAAGCTATAAACTTGAGGCTATACATAGCCTGGCCAGGAGTTAGGCATGGGGCTGTAAATGGGGGAATTAATTGGAAATCTGATACAGAATGGGAAGACTCCTCAAAGCCTTTCATTCTTCTATCTTTAACCTAAACAAAAGGTAAAACATTTTAATGGTTAAGAGTACAGATACACCTGCACTTAAATTCTGCTTTCATCACATACTCTGCCTAAAACCGAGCAATGTACTTACCTCTTGAAAGCTCTATCTCCTCTCTGTAAAATGGGGATAATGCCACTACTTACCTCACTATGTTGCTGTGAGGATCAAATAAAATATTTATGTTTGGCACAGTGCCTAGGCATTTAGTAACTCCTGAATAAGTGTTAATGATTGCCATTCTGCAGGTAAGATATGATTTCCACATGATGGAAAGGAGAACTTTGGGACATGAGTCTTTAAAAGGTCAAATTAGTGTGACAAAGAGATAAACTGTGTCATTACTGATGGCTTGGGAAAGACAGGAGGTAGGAAGTCAGCTGCGAGGTTGTTGCAATAGCCCAAGAGAGACATTGCAAGACCATGACCAAAAAAATGGCCATCTTTATTGAAAGGGTAGGATTGGTTAACGTTGGGTTGAGACAAACAGTTCTCAACCCTGGCTGACCCCTATACTTCTCTGGGGAGTTTTGAAAATATGGATTGCCCGGGTCCCACCCCCAGACCACTGAATCAGAATGTGTATAGATGTGTCCCAGGCATCCGTGGTGTTAAAGCCTTCCAGGTGATTCTAATGCATCTCCAGACTTGAAAACCACTGGTTTAGATGATGAGAATAATAGGACTGATCAAGAGATTGTCAGAGGACACAGAAGAAAAGTTCAGAGCTGCCACCAAGTTCTGGTTTGGCTGCTGGGTTGGATGAAGTTTCAGGCTCGGGAATCTGTTTAGGGATAATTCATACGGCAAGCGACTTGTCATCCAACTCTGCAAAGAGGACAGAAGGTGGGGGTTTCTGGTGAGATTGATGTGTGCTGTGTGCTAAGTCACTTCAGTCGTGTCTCACTCTGCGACCTTGTGGACTGTAGCCCATCAGGCTCCTCTGTCCATGGGATTCTGCAGGCAAGAACACTGGAGTGGTTTGCCGTGCCCTCCTCCAGGGGACCTTCCTGACCCAGGGACTGAACCCACATCTCTTATGTCTCCTGCATTGGCAGATGGATTCTTTACCACTAGTGCCACCCAGGAAGCCCAATAATAAGGTATGTTTCTAACGATCACACTGCCTCTCCCCACCTGTCCCATCTTCAGGGAAGAAAACAAACTGTTGGGACACTGTTTATCCCCAGTGCATTCACAGCTGCCCAAGGACTGTAAGCCAGGCTCCGGAAGTGGGGACACAAGCAGTCACGAGGCACCTAGGAGGCGAGGGTAGGGTGTAGGTTACAGGTCCCTGTCCTTGTCAGGAGCCAGAAGCCAGGCTTGTGGTAGTCTTATGTATCTAGGATTTACAACCTGCTTACTTTCGAAAGGATTTGAGGTAGCTTATCAGATTAAGCTAAACACATGACTAGGAAACCAAAACAGAGACCACCACCGAAGGGCTGGGGAGAAATAGATGCTCCCAGGCACTGAGGTGAGCTGGTCTCTGTAACTGGGCCCTGACGTCAGCTCTGAGGTCTCCAGAGGACATTGCAGATTTTTTGCTTTTTAGGTTTAGATGCTTTAAAAAAAAAAAAAAAAAACAGGCCTTTTTCTAGGAGGCACCAGGCTTTTTCATGAAACAAAACTTGAAAAGGTTTTACTGCAAGTATGTATCCTGCCCCATATAACAAATTCCTGGAAGGAAGAGAGGAAAGAATAAGCTAAGTAAATGGCTCTTTTGAGGCTCATGGTGCTTAGACACTCTGCAGCTGTAAAGTACAAGCCTGGGAGTCAGGCCTGGGCTCCGTATCAGCAAGTCCCTGAAGCTTCTTCATCCACAAAAAGGCTGGACGGAACAGATACATTTCATCTCTGCCACTTGGATGTGTGCATTTGTGATTATATTAAACAGGAAGGGTAGAACTATGCATTTCCCTAGATTTTATAGCGAATGTATCCTCTCTCTCAAATATTAAATGAATCAGCTGAGCCCTTAGAATATGCTCAGTGAGTTAATTCATGATCAGATCTCCAACATGGATCCATAGTGCCGAAGTTTTCTTGTTGGTTAAGTGAGAGCCAAATAGCTTAGATGTCAGATGTGGATGGGACAAACTGTATTATAGTCTCAGTCAAACCCAAGACCAACCCACAATAAAGATTCCTCCTGTGTTTAATTTAAAGCAGAGCATTGTCTCTACATAAGAATCTGCAAAATGGGAAAGGAATGAAATTTACTGGGTTCCAAGTCCTTCTCCGCAAGGTGATGTATATATTTACATCTCCTGGACCCAATGGCTCCATGAAACTCAGGCTAACTTCACTGGTGCTGTATATATTAATACATTATATCACTGAATCTCTACCAGAGTAAAGTGAAGCAGGCAAAGATTCCTCAATTTACCTTTGAGGAAACTGAGGTTAAATAATCTGCTCAACATTATGAGGATTGGCCTCAAACCCAGGTCTGTGTCCTTCCAAAGTCCGTGTCCTTCCAAAGTCCATAACCTTCCATGAATATTCCCTTAATCACCAATGTACTTGGGTGAGTCTCTAAAGTTACATCTTGTACATCAGGGAGACTACTATTCTCTGAAAATCTCTTTGTTAAAATTGTAAGAGCATAGTTCAAAGACTTTGACATAGTAACTAATAATATCTGTTGTTGCTGTTGTTCAGTCACTAAGCCGTGTCCAACTCTTTGCCACCTCATGGACTGCACCATGCCAGGCTTCCCTGTTCTTCACTATCTCCTGGAGTTTGTTCAAATTCATGTCCATTGAATCAGTGATGCCATCCAACCCACCTCAACCTGTTCTATCCCCTTCTCCTTTTGCCTTCAATCTTTCCCAGCATCAAGGTCTTTTCCAATGAGTTGGCTCTTTGCATCAGGAGGCCAAAGTACTGGAGCTTCAGCTTTAGCATCAGTCCTTCCAATGAATATTCAGGGTTAATTTCAGTCAACAAAAACAAGACCAAGAGCTGACTGTGGCTCAGATCATGAACTCCTTATTGCCAAATTCAGACTGAAATTGAAGAAAGTAGGGAAACCACTAGACAATTCAGGTATGACCTAAATCAAATCCCTTATGATTATGCAGTGGAAGTGAGAAATAGATTTAAGGGACTAGATCTGATAGATACAGTGCCTGATGAACTATGGACTGAGGTTCGTGACATTGTACAGGAGACAGGGATCAAGACCATCCCCATGGAAAAGAAATGCAAAAAAGCAAAATGGCTGTCTGGGGAGGCCTTACAAATAGCTGTGAAAAGAAGCGAAGTGAAAAGCAAAGGAGAAAAGAAAAGATATAAGCATCTGAATGCAGAGTTCCAAAAAATAGCAAGAAGAGATAAGAAAGCCTTCTTCAGCGATCAATGCAAAGAAATAGGGGAAAACAACAGAATGGGAAAGACTAGAGATCTCTTCAAGAAAATTAGAGATACCAAGGGAACATTTCATGCAAAGATGGGCTCGATAAAGGACAGAAATGGTATGGACCTAACAGAAGCAGAAGATATTAAGAAGAGGTGGCAAGAATACCCAGAAGAACTGTACAAAAAAGATCTTTATGACCCAGATAATCACGATGGTGTGATCACTCACTTAGAGCCAGACATCCTGGAATGTGAAGTTAAGTGGACCTTAGAAAGCATCACTATGAACAAAGCTAGTGGAGGTGATGGAATTCCAGTTGAGCTATTTCAAATCCTGAAAGATGATGCTGTGAAAGTGCTGCACTCAATATGCCAGCAAATTTGGAAAACTCAGCAGTGGCCACAAGACTGGAAAAGGTCAGTTTTCATTCCAATCCCAAAAAAAGGCAATGCCAAAGAATGCTCAAACTACTGCACAATTGCACTCTTCTCACATGCTAGTAAAGTAATGCTCAAAATTTTCCAAGCCAGGCTTCAGCAATACGTGAACCGTGAACTTCCAGATATTCAAGCTGGTTTTAGAAAAGACAAAGGAACCAGAGATCAAATTGCCAACATCTGCTGGACCATAGAAAAAGCAAGAGAGTTCCAGAAAAACATCTGTTTCTGCTTTATTGACTATGCCAAAGCCTTTGACTGTGTGGATCACAATAAACTGTGGAAAATTCTGAAAGAGATGGGAATACCAGACCACCTGACCTGCCTCTTGAGAAATGTGTATGCAGGTCAGGAAGCAACAGTTAGAACTGAACATGGAACAGACTGGTTCTAAATAGGAAAAGGAGTACGTCGAGGTTGTATATTGTCACCCTGCTTATTTAATTCATATGCAGAGTAAATCATGAGAAACGCTGGGCTGGAAGAAGCACAAGCTGGAATCAAGATTGCTGGGAGAAGTATCAATAACCTCAGATACGCAGATGGCAACACTCTTATGGCAGAAAGTGAAGAGGAACTAAAAAGCCTCTTGATGAAAGTGAAAGAGGAAAGTGAAAAAGTTGGCTTAAAGCTCAACATTCAGAAAACAAAGATCATGGCATCTGGTTCTATCACTTCATGGGAAATAGATGGGGAAACAGTGGAAACAGTGTCAGACTTTATTTTTTCGGCTCCAAAATCACTGCAGATGGTGACTGCAGCCATGAAATTAAAAGACGCTTACTCCTTGGAAGGAAAGTTATGACCAACCTAGATAGCATATTGAAAAGCAGAGACATTACTTTGCCAACAAAGGCCCGTCTAGTCAAGGCTATGGTTTTTCCAGTGGTCATGTATGGATGTGAGAGTTGGACTGTGAAGAAGGCTAACCACTGAAGAATTGATGCTTTTGAACTGTGGTGTTGGAGAAGACTCTTGAGAGTCCCTTGGACTGCAAGGAGATCCAACCAGTCCATTCTGAAGGAGATCAGCCCTGGGATTTCTTTGGAAGAATTGATGCTAAAGCTGAAACTCCAGTACTTTGGCCACTTCATGCGAAGAGTTGACTCACTGGAAAAGACTCTGATGCTGGGAGGGATTGGGGGCAGGAGGAGAAGGGGACGACAGAGGATGAGATGGCTGGATGGCATCACTGACTTGATGGATGTGAGTGTGAGTGAACTCCAGGAGTTGGTGATGGACAGGGAGGCCTGGCGTGCTGCGATTCATGGGGTTGCAGAGAGTCGGACACGACTGAGCAACTGAACTGAACTGAATTTCCTTTAGGGTTGACTAATTTGATTTCCTTACAGTCCAGGGGATTCACAAGAGTCTTCAGCACTACAATTCGAAAACATCAATTCTTCAGCACTCAGCCTTCTTTATGGTTCACCTCTCACATCCATACATGATTACTGGAAAAGCCATAGCTTTGACCATGGACTTTTGTCAGCAAAGTAATGTTTCTGTTTTGTAATACGCTGTCTAGGTTTGCCATAGCTTTCCTTCCAAGGAGCAAGCGTCTTTTAATTTCATGGCTTTAATCACCATCAGCAGTGATTTTAGAGCCTAAGAAAATAAAATCTGTCACTGCTTCCATTTTTTCTCCTTCTATTTGCCATGAAGTGACGGGACCACATGCCATGATCTTAGTTTCTTAGTGTTGAGTTTCAAGTCAGCATTTCACTCTCCCCTTTCACCCTCATCAAGAGGCTCTTTAAGTTCCTATTCACTTTCTGCCATTAGAGTGGTGTCATCTGCATATGTGAGGTTGTTGATATTTCTCCGGGCAATACTGACTCCAGCTTGGAATTCATCCAGCCCAGCATTTTGAATGATGTACTCTGCATATAAGTTAAATAAACAGGGTGATATCCTTGTCGTAATCCTTTCCCACTTTTGAATTAGTCAGTTGTTTCATGTCCGGTTCTAACTATTGCTTCTTGGCCTGACTACAAGTTTCTCAGGAAATGGGTAAGGTGATCTAGTACTCCTGTCTCTTCAAGAATTTTCCACAGTTTATTGTGATCCACACAGTCAAAGGCTGTGAATGAAGTCAATGAAGCAGAAGTAGATGTTTTCCTGGAATTCCCTTGCTTTCTCTATGATCTGGCAAGTGTTGGCAATTTGATCTCTGGTTCCTCTGTCTCTTTGAAAGCCAGCTTGTACATCTGGAAGTTCTCTGTTTATGTACTGCTGAAGTCTAGCTTGAAGGATTTTGAGCACAACCTTGCTAGCATGTGGAACCAGTGCAAATGTACAGTAGTTTGAACATTCTTTGGCATTGTCCTTCTTTGGGATTGGAATGAATACTGACCTTTTCCAGCCCTGTGGCCACTGCTGAGTTTTCCAAGTTTGCTGGCATATTGAGTGCAGCACTGTAACAGCATCATCTTTTAGGGTTTGAAATAGCTCAGCTGGAATTCCATCACCTCCACTAGCTTTGTTTGTAGTAATGCTGCCTAAGGTCCTTCACACTCCAAGATGTCTGACTCTAGGTGAGTGACCTCACATATCACGGCTATCCAGGTGATTAAGACCTTTTTTTTTTGTATAGTTCTTCTGTGCATTCTTGCCACCACTTTTTAATCTCTTCTGCTCCTGTTAAGTCCTTAATGTTTCTGTCCTTTATTAAGCCCATCCTTGCATGAAATGTTTCCTTGATATCTGTCATATTTGTACAATTCTTTTCAATGATTTTAAAGATATGCAAGTCTATGAGGTTATTATTATTCTCTCGACAATTTTATGAGTTGGTTCAGGGCTGGCTGAGTTAATCCCACCTGACCAAGTGGAAAAACTGAGGCCCCCCTCCAGAAGTGACTGAGGCCCTCTCCAGAAGTGACTCCTAGCAGAGTCAGTTGATGAAGAAGGCAAAAGCAGAAATGTGTCGCTCCAAATCCAGCCATCCTCCACCTCAGCACATTTCCCCAGTCTTCATTTCAATCTTACAGATGTTGCTGTCTCTAATGAGGGGTTATATCACCTGTCAGATGTGGTTTTACCTAAATCTATTTCCTCGGGTATCAGAATAATAAAAAGGATTACCTAGCAATGGTAAGCAAAAAAAGGATGGGAACTGCCCCTGCACTGCTAGAAAACTGCACAGGAAAAGTGTTACAGAAAGCCACATGTAGGGATTAAACTGCCCATTTCCCAGAGCCAGACGGCCAGGGCCATATCCAGCTAATTCTACTGGTGAGGATCAAATCCCTTTCCTCTGCTGGCTAGGGGGCCAGGGCTGGACAGAGGAGCGGGGGTGAAGGGAAACAGCGGTTCTACCCCAGAAAGGGCACTGACCTCTGGTTTATAATCGGCATCCATGCTAGTGGTTTTCTGCAACACATGGTAGAAAGATTGCTTTTCACATCTGATCCTCATTTCCAGAAAAGGAACTTCTATTTTAGGTATTCAGTTATGGCTCAGGAAAATAAATCGAAGGTGAATCTGGGGACCCAGAGACAAACCCAAAAGAACTGTTTGGCACTTTCATAACTTGTAGTGAAAAGGAGCAAAATGATTCAAAAAATGCTTTACAAAATCAACTGACTTGAAGTTTTCCATATCAAGTATATTAAAATTATATCTAAAATGGCAAACAGAATCAAAATCAATGTCTCTGAGACACAAAAGGGATTCCTGAGCTTTACATTTACTTTCCAATATGACAGTGTCTTCCTGTAACAACAGATGTGCGTATGCTCAGTTACCTCTGGCTCTTTGTGACACTATGGACTGTAACCCACCAGGCTCCTCTGTCCATGGAATCTTCCCTGCACCTTTCATGTCTCCTGCTTTGGCAGGCGGATTCTTTACCACTGCACCACCTGACCACCTGAGAGGCCCTATCTCCTGTTGGTTCAGTGGTCAAGAATCCGTTGCCAATGCAGGAGACATGGGTTTGATCCCTGGGTTGGGAAAATTCCTTAGAGTAGAAAATGGCAACTCCAGTATTCTTGCCTGGGAAATCCCATGGGCAAAGAAGCCTGGCAGGCTGCAGTCTGTGGGGTCACAAAGAGTCGGACATAACTGACGGCCGGCTTATACAATAAGCCGTAAAAATAGATACTGATTGATTTTTGAGAGTTGTCTTATGAATATCAGTGAATAACTTAAGCAGCCTTATTTTTCTTTGGGTGTCTAATTTGTTTTGATTATAGTTTCCTCTAATACATATGTGATGTTTTTCTCCAGTGTTGAAAGCCTGGTTCAAAAAAAAAGAAAGCCTGGTTCACATATGATAGCAAGGCTGAGTGACCCAGGAAAAACACGAAGGGAAAGCAAGCTGTTCATCTTTGCAAGGTGTTCAGCATGGAACATATTTAGACAATTTTCTTTTCATGATAATTTTGCCACTCAGAAAACTGGGTGTGTAAAAAAGTAGTGCTGAAAATGCATGGCAGCCCAACAAAACGCTACATGATGTTTGCCATCCAGTTCTCATCTGTGGTCTTCGTATTTCTCTTCCCTGTTTGTTACTTAGGCCCTGGCAGTTTTGGCCTCCCATGGGGACCAGGGCTTACTTTCCCAGATTGCATCACTCCAAGGAAGGAAAACCTCAGACCTTGATTTCTTGGCACAGTTCCCTGTTAGCCTTGTTCAAGCCTTTTTCACTAAAATAAATAAATAATGTAAAAACATTTTAAAAGTTTCATCTAAAATTTAGTTTAATAAATAAGTTTTTTAATCCAAAGATGTTCATATCAGAGAGCATAGAGAATTGCAAGCCAGGGAACCCATTCACTGGTGTGTTCTGGACCTGTTCTGGTGCTACAGCTAGCAGCTATGTTAACTTCAGCAAATCACAGTCCTTTGTTGTTTTTTAATCACTCAGTTGTGCCCAACTCCTTTGTGACCCCATGGGCTGCAGCCCACCGGCTCCTCTGTCCATGAGATTCTCCTAGCAAGACTACTGGAGTGGGCTACCATTTCCTTCTCCAGGGGATTTTCCTGACCCTGGGATCAAACCCGCATCTCCTACATTGACAGGCAGATTCTTTATCACTGAACCACCTGGGAAAACCTCACAGTCCTGTGGGAGATTGTATTTTCATCTGTGAAACACTGGGTCCCAACACATTTTTATCATCGACACACACTCATTCATCAACAGTTTGAGTGCTGACTCTCTGCCAAACCCTCTGCCAGGTGCTACGGAAATCGCAGAGATGGCAATGGTGTGAAGCACATGGTCAGGGCATCTATATCCTAGCACTGACAGTCACTGACTAACCCTGCACTCTGCTGAGACAGTGACAATACTGTCAGAGCAACCTGCTGACTATTTTTACCCCCAAAAAGCCATATTTTAAGAGAAAATTTTAACCTATTTTCCCCAACCCAAAATAGAAATGGAGCCATTATTATACAGTGGGTGTCATAGGCAAAGATGCTGGATCACATGAAGGAAAGGGAGCATCCCAGAACGAGTGCCAAGCATTCTGCTTCACTTCCCAAGGGGCTCTCTTTGCTAAATATTTAGAGCAGCCTTTCCCAAAATGTGTTCCCTAGTGTACCAGTTCCTCAGAATGTTACTAGTGTTCTGTGAAGGAAGGTTCCAGTATTATAAAAGTTGGAGGAATACTAGCCAAAGAAGTTAAGCAGGTTTCCTTAGAGCAGGTTTTCTTAGTCCTTTTATTGTGGAATGTGACTCTAAAGGAGCAAAGGAGGGTTTATTCTGAACCAAACTTATTTGACCATAGAAATGGTTGGTCTGTTTTCCAGAGCATTTCATGAGGCCAGTCCTCTGTGGGACTAGCCATTAGGACACTTGTGAAAACAGGAATTTGTTTTAAAATGCATAACTTTCACACAAAATCTTGTACATGAATAGTCATAGCATTGTATTCATGATAATCCAAAAGTGGAAACAATGCAAATGTTTATCAATGGATGAAGGCATAAATAAAATGCGGAATATCCAGACAGTGGAATACAATGGAACACAACACAGCCACTAAAAGGAGAGAAGTACAGCTACCACATGAATGGACCTTAAAATATGGCAATAGGAAAGAAGCCAGACATATTCCATGATTCCATTTATGTGGAATGCAGATCCATAGAGACAGAAAGTAGATTGTTAAGGATTTGTTAAGGATTGGGTGGTGGGAGACAACATAAAATGACAGCTAATGGTAGTGGAGTTTTGGTGGGTGGAGGTGCTGAAATGGTCCCAAACTATAATCTGCTGATGGATATACAATTTCAAATATACTAGAGACCATCGAAGTGTGTACTTTAAATGGAAAAACATGATGGCATGTGAATTATATCTCAATAAAGCTGTCAACAAATACATATTTTTGTGGAGAAAAATGAATTTAAGGGATTTGGGCCTGTCTCTGTTATCCATTTTTAGTTATGATTTATCTTCTTAGAGGCTTGCATGCCGTAGTCGAAGAAGCTGACTGGGTTTAAAACCTACTTGTACATGATTACAAGTAGGTTTAAGCAACCGTGATTGAGTCCTAACCTCCCTAGGGCTCCCTTTCCTTATCTAAAAATAGGAATAATAACAGGACTCTTCTGAGGATTAATAAAATTATGTATGGATATTCTTTTGAAAATTAAAAATTTTATAAAGGTTAATTATTATTTAACTGTAAATAGTAATGGACCACTTGAGTGTGAAATCTGTGAGGGATTCAGTAGGTTTTTGAAGCTTTCTAAGGCTGTTTTCTCTTCTGAAATAATAAAATACTTCCCTCATGGGGTTGTTACAAGAATCTACAACATGTGTAACACTCATAAAGTAGTGCCTATGTTAAATATTTGTAGTTTAATTTCTTATTTTTCTTCACAAATTTGCTTACCAACATCATTTTCAGACATTGTATTTTTTCATATTTCTTTCTTCTTGTGTTGGTCTCTTCAATCAAATTGAATATAGAATCCCTCCCTTTCTTTTTAGTGGCTCTTAGTTATAAATCACTATGTTCCTGTTTTCTTGCCATTATTCTAGGCTGTACCTGCCAAATTATATTTGTTACTTCTTAAACACGTGCCCACCAACCCATGCTGTAGTTTTTTGGTTGGTTTCTGATATGTCAGCAACCTTTTTGCTCATTGGTTCAATTATCTGACTACTAATGATGATAATGATAAGAAAAAGACTGCAATGAAAAGGGAAGAGAAGAAGGAAAATTCTCCCTGAGAAATACTTATTATCTGCTCTCTTTTAAGGAAGAATAGCTTTTAAATGGTGATCTCATGAGAGAAAAGTGGGCTGTTAAGTACTGGTAGGACATATTTGTGCATTTATATATCGGAATTGATGAGTTAGTAGTACCGACATGCTGTATCTCCTCTGATAGTCACTGTATTAATGCTTTGAGGTAACTTTGGTCACCTTCTAGCAAAACTCTATAACAAAGATACCTTACTTTAATCAAATGAGAAATATGAAACTATAAATTTTGGAAATAATGGAAAGAAAAGGAATAGGACTCATGAGAACTATGACTAGTTTAAGTTTCTTCCTGGGTAAATTAGATGTTCAGTAAGATCCCTTTTAACATTACAACTCCCTGGTTCTAACATTTAGGAGATTATGTTCACTATTCATTAATTAATCAGTCAATAAACAAATATTGACTGCCTAGAGTATACTGGAATTAGCATGTGTGGTGAGTCCTCTGTGAGAGGAAGTCTCACAGGAGGTTACCTCACCCACACTGGTAGTTTAGCAAAGGCTTCTAGTCAACATGAGGCCTTCCTGGTGGCTCAGGTGGTAAAGAATCGCCTGCAATGAGGGAGACCTGGGTTAGATCTCTGGGTTGGGAAGATCCCCTTGAGAAGGGAATGGCTACCCACTCCAGTATTCTTGCCTGGGAAATCCCATGGAGAGAGAATCCTGGCAGGCTACAGTCCATGGGTCACAAAGAATCAGACATGACTGAGTGAATAACACTTTCCTGTCAACATGACACTCCTAGGTCTTAAAGGGAAAAAAAAATTAGTTGAGAGAAAAAAGAACATTCCAAGAAAAGGAAGAGCAGCCTCAGGCACAAAGGCTTAGGAGAAGCCACCATGTTCAGGGAACACCTTAGTACTTATTTATAAATGCACAACCTGGCCGGTAAGGAAGCGTGTGAAGAACAGAGCATCACGTGCTGTGTGTGCCTGGTATGTTGCTTAGCACATCATGCCACAGAGTTTGGATACTGTCAGGAGGCAACAGGGAACTGAGCTTTTTAATTGGATAGGGGACATGATTACATTTGCATTTTAGACATTTTTGGGAAATATACAGAAAAAAATAAAAGGGCCAGTGTAGAGGCAAGAACAACAGTTACTAAGCAAGCAATGACAAGGACCTAATTAGGGTGGACACATTGAGAATGGAAGACATCAAAGACAGATCTGAGTCAGATTCAAAAAGATACAATTAACTTGGGTGACAAACTGGATGCATAAGCTAAAGGAGAAGGAGCCAAGAGATCTCCCAAGTTGCTGTTGGGTGACTGAGTAGACAGAACACCAGTCTCCAAAGAGAATGTTTGGATGGGGATGGAAAGAGGAACAATTCTGTTTGAGACATGCAAGTAGGAACGTCCAGCAGGCATTGGTTCTATGAGTCATAGAAAGAAAGATCTGGGTTAGACTTCTAGTCCTAGTGGTCATTAGCACATACGTTAAAGTTGCTACCTCTGGACTATAAGTTCAATGAGCAGGAACTCTGCCTTACTTACAGTAGGAATTCAAGAAATATTTGAATGAATGAATGCAATCCCAAAGGGAGTGAGAAGACGAGTCCAAACCTGGGATTCCTAAAATTTATGGTGAGCATACAAAAAAGAATGAGAAGAAACAAGAAGGAAGAAAATGGAAACACTCAATGGAAAAGATCCATGCACACCAATGTTCATAGCAGCATTATTTACAATAAACAAGACATGGAAGCAACCTAAGTGTCCCTCAGCAAATGGATAAATACAGAAAATGTGTTATACATACATATGTATAATTAAACACATACACACACAACCAGTCCATTCTGAAGGAGATCAGCCCTGGGATTTCTTTGAAGGAATGATGCTAAAGCTGAAGCTCCAGTACTTTGGCCACCTCTTGCGAAGAGTTGACTCATTGGAAAAGACTCTGATGCTGGGAGGGATTGGGGGCAGGAGGAGAAGGGGACGACAGAGGATGAGATGGCTGGATGGCATCACTGACTCGATGGATGTGAGTCTGAGGGAACTCTGGGAGTTGGTGATGGACAGGGAGGCCTGGCATGCTGCGATTCATGGGGTCGCAAAGAGTCGGACACGACTGAGCGACTGAACTGAACTGATATATATAATTACTCATCATAAAAAAGAATGAAATTCTGCCATTTGCAATAATGTGGATGGACCTAGAGGGTACTATGCTTAATGAAATAAGTCAAACAGAGAAAGACAAATACCTGTTATCATTTACATGTGGAATCTAAAAAATAAAACAAATGAACAGAACAGAACAGAAGCAGACTCACAGATATAGAGAACACACTGCTGGTCGCCAGTAGAGAGAGGAAAGTGGGGAGGGGCAAGGTGAGGTATTAAGAGGTACAAACTACTATGCATCAATAAGCAACAAGGACATATTATACAACACAGTAAAATATAGCTCATATTCTGTATATATTTAATATAGCTTTAAACAGAGTATAATCCATAAAATATTGAATTACTATCTTATTAGCCTAAAACTAAAATAATATTGCAAACCAACTATACTTCAAAATATATACACACTTACATACAGAAACAAAATGAGGAGTAGGAGTAAACCTGGGGGAGAATGAAGTAATGAAGTCCAGAGAGGAAAATATCCAAGAAGAAGAACATTCCAGTAGGATGAAAGAATACTGGAGGGTTTGATAAAGTGAATCGAAACCATGTTCATTGGATTTCATATCAAGGAGGAGTTCTTGACCTAGGGAAAGAGTACTGGGTCGGTGAAGGAGGAACCATCCTTTTGAAGGGCTTCCCAGGTGACTCAATGGTAAAGAATCTGTCTGCCATTGCAGGAGAGTCAGGAGATGGGGGTACAATTTAGGAGATGGGGAAGATCCCCTGAAGAAGGAAATGGCAACCCACTCCAAGAATACTGGAGTATTCTTGCCTGGAAAATCCCATGGACACAGGAGCCTGGCGGGCTACAGTGCATAGGGTCTCAAAGAGTCCGACATGACTGAGCACGCAGGCATGTACTAGTTTTATGCACTGGAAGTCCATGGCCATGGTTGCCCCAGGCAAACTGGGGTGATTGAGCACTCTACTCACCATCTAACCATCTAGCTGTGAAGGAAAGGAGAGGAGAGGGTAGTAGCTGGAGGAGACGTTTTGCCAGGGAGGGGGTCTCTCTTTGTTCTAAGATGAGAATGGTATAAATAAGTCCATTTGATGAGAAGGGAAAACAAGTAGAATGAAAAAGGCTGAGGCATAGAAAAGTGAAGAGATAATTAAGAAATGAGTTTTACAAAAACCTTCCTAATTGGAGTCCTCTGCTCAGGGAGCTCCTTATGGGCCCATAAATTGCTCTATGATTTACAAAACAAGGAGATCCACATTTCTTTAAAAAAAAAAAAAACACCTCAGTTGTAGAAATCAAGAAATACTTGTGGCATCACACCATTATCTATGAGAAATATCTCTATACAATCAAAGTTTCCTATGTTTAATTATAAAATGAGGCTATGCCCACTGATCCCATATTATTCCTCACCCTCCTCTCTCCCTCTCCTCAGCCCTAGACAGTGATTTGTATTCAGAGCTCCCAAATGGAAGGAGATACATCTATTCCCCATGTTCTTTCATTCCAACCCACAGGCTTTTTAGTTTTTGATTTACATGCAGAAACTGAAACAGAAAAAAGAAATCCCACTGAAACTGTGCATGCAACCCTGTGGGAGGAATGCTTCAGGAACCTGGTGAAACAGTGGGATTCTGGAAAACCAGGCCCAAAGCTCCTCTCAGATGTAGGAAGGCTATACCACCCATCAAAAGCAAATGAAGAAACCCCTGAACAGATAACAAAAGAAGAAGAAATCCAATGTAGCACATTTGTATTTGTAGAACTGTATTAAAATTCAACTTCCCCTGCTTCTCAGTGGCTACCATCATGTTCATCTTTCTATCTGAATGGATAGGGCTGGTATGTCAGTCTCACCATTGAGGGGGATCTCTAGACCAGGGGATCCCAATCTCTGGGCCATGGACTGGTACCTCCTGTCAGATTAGCGGCAGCACTAGATTAGAAATAAGTGAAGTGAAGTCACTCAGTTGTGTCCGACTCTTTGCGACCCCATGGATGGTAGCCTACCAGGCTCCGTGGTCCATGGGATTTTCCAGGCAAGAATACTGGAGTGGGCTGCCATTTCCTTCTCAAGGAGATCTTCCGAAACTAGGGATCAAACCCAGGTCTCCTGCATTGCACACAGACACTTTATCATCTGAGCCACTAGGGAAGCCCTCGATAAAGATTAGAAATAAAGTGCACAATACATGTAATGTGCTTGAATCATCCTGAAACCATCCTCCCCCCTCCCCCGCCACATCCATGGAAAAATTGTCCTCCCTGAAACTGGTCCCTGGTGCCAGAAAGGGTGGGGACCATTGCTCTAGAAAAAGGGTTTCCTTTATTCCTTTTCTTCACCTCTCTTTAACAGTAGTAAAGTAGCTCATTTAAATCACCATGTCTGCTCACTAGTTTAGAAGTCAAATCACTAGTTTTCGAAAGTAAAAATAATGCATGCTGCTGCTGCTGCTGCTGCTAAGTCGCTTCAGTCATGTCCAACTCTGTGCGACCCCATAGACGGCAGCCCACCAGGCTCCGCCATCCCTGGGATTCTCCAGGCAAGAACACTGGAGTGGGTTGCCATTTCCTTCTCCAATGCATGAAAGTGAAAAGTGAAAGTGAAGTTGCTCAGTTGTGTCCAACTCTTAGCTTTATCAAAAGCTCCAAGAGTCAAAGTCCCTGCAGCGCCTTGACGTCCTATGACCTTTCCCCAGAAGTAACCATTGATGGTAGCTATTGGGTATCCCCACCAGACATTCCTAAGGTGGCGTGAGCAAAGCTACGAAACGTTTCAGTTGAAAGGAAGATGATGATGGTGATAATCACCTAGGCCCTTCTCAGTTCCAGTCCTGGGCTTTTGTTTCCAAATCTGTAAGTGGGTCCCCTGTTTCTTCCTTTTCAACTGAATCAACTGAAATGGGCACCCCAGCTGTACACTGTCGTCTTGGTTGGGTAGTGATAAAATCCTAAGTAGGTTTTAGAAGTGCTGTGAGGGAACTTCAGCCCTCTGATCTGCCTCTTTCTCCTCCAAAAGGGAAAAGCAGCTTTGAAAAGTTAACCCCCCACTGGGGTCCCTCTCTAACTCCCCCCAGGCTGCTCTCAGGAAGCTCTGTCCTTTTCCTGACTAGAGCCCCCCTTCCTCCAATAGGGAAGCATCCTGCTGTTGGCTTAGCTTTAATGAGTACCTAGTTAAATAGAAAACCCAAATCTTCTTTTCTGAAGATAAGAAAGGGTAGACCTGAGATGGAAAATACTGTGAGCCAGGAAGTAAATGCGGGAGAACCCGAACATTATTATTATTACTATTATTAACCTTTTAAAAATTCTAAGGGTGATTTGCTGTTTCCACACATATCATTTTTCTTGGATCTGCTTGAGAGAGCTTCCTGTCATCATACTGAATAGCTATATTAATAGTGTTAGTCACTCAGTCCTGTCCGACTCTTTGAGACCCTATGGACTGAAACCCGCCAAGTTCCTCTGTCCATGAAATAATACTGCTTAAAATGTGCAAACCTGTCTTTACGTGTTTTCATTGACAAAAGAGACCTCTCATATTTTCTTCAGACTCAGTCTTTCCCCTCTTCAGGGATCTGAGCAAGTAGATGAGTAAAGGGGGAAAAACAGGCCAGGGTCACACTTTTTTGGCTTCGACCCAATTTTCCAATCTTCAGCATTCTCAGCCAGTTTCCCTCCCCTCATCAGTGCATTGTGCTACTTGAAAGACACAGTGGAAATAGCTATGGGAACACAAAGAAAGAGAGAACACACACCATGGGGTTAGCAGAGAGGAAACCCTCATAATAGATTTCAAAAGAATAAATCCTGGAGCAATCCTGAGTCTTAAAAAGATTTACCAGAAATGTAGGCAGAACTCCAAGATCATGAATGCTGGAAAAAATTGCAATATTGGGCACTGTAAGATAGGAGATAAGGAGAAGAGAAATTCCAAATGAGTTAATAATTACATTCACATATGGTTTCTTGTTAGCAAGGCCTTACTGAGAACCTCAAGATCCAACCTTGTTACCCTGTTCATTGGAATAAATATGATGTAATATTTGCTAAAGTAACTTGTATCATCTTATTTCTAAAATAACTTCCTATACTCAGTCCTTTCAGGCAGCAAAATCCTGTACAAAGTAACAGTTTTCCAGTGATTTTTTTTTTTTAATCGGATATTTCCTATACATATGGGCTTCCATGGTGGCTCAGTGGTTAAAGAATCTGCCTACCAATGCAGGAGATACAGGTTTGATCCCTGGGTCAGGAAAATCCTCTGGAGAAGGAAATGACAACCCACTCCAGTATTCTTGCCTGGGAAAGCCCATAGACAGAGGAGACTAGTGAGCTACAGTCCATGGGGTAGCAAAGAGTCAGACCCGACTGAGCTACTAAGAGCAGCAGCAGCATTTCCTATAGATATATAGCCTGGCTTGTCTTAAGTTCTGACTATGCTTTTACAGGAATATTGAAATCTATAGCTTGACTGGACCACAGCTGTGTCCTCAGGAATTATTCTCTGTCTTATGAACTCATGAGGAATACACTATAGCAAAGAAAGCAGAAGAAATTGAACTATAACAAGAATCTCCCTAAAGCTGCATCAAGAAAAATAAATTGCATTCAGAAGTATATTTTTCTTTACTCCAGTGTGGGTTCTGGCAACATAGGAGGGTTTTTAATAAATAATCTGGGTTTATTGGCTTTTTCTTTAAAGGTTTCAAAGATAAGATTCATTTTACAGATGTGTATGACTATATACAAGTTTCAATAAACTTTAAGTTATATTGAAATTTTAATAGCTTGGCTTTAAACCAAAGACACTCATCAAACATTCAGGGTTTACTGGCTTTTTTAATGTTTGGAACTCTGGGGGTAATAAGGAAGACATAACAGTATTTTTTTTTAAACTAATTGGTGAATAGATTTATTTAAAATAGAGACTCAGCAATCCTGTCTGTAGGGTGTCTGTCAGAAGTGCTATGGAAAATAGGCCAGATAACAGAGTCTAGATGAATACACTAGGGAACGGGGTGGTATCAGCACACAGGGTCATCACAGGAGAGAGGAAGACGCAATGGCTTGGGTGTCAGGAGACGGAGACTCTGGCAGATTCTACCATTGCTTATCCAACAGATCCCCCATTTTGTTCAGATATTGGGCAGACAGTCTTTGATATCAAGGAACATAGGAATGGCCAACCCACCCACCATCTGCCAATTTTGGCCTTCAAATGCCACAAAGCACTCGGCCATGGCAGCCGTGTTGCCATCATGAGAGGATGAGAAAAGCCAACGTGTCATGGATGGTAAAGCAGAAGGACAGGAAAAGCTGGGAATTCTGATGACCCCACTGAGAAAATGAACCAATGCCAGCCACTGGCTATCTCTAGACATCTTGATATGAGAACAATAAATTCATTTTTTAGCCAGTGTTCATCAGTTTTTCTGTTATTTGAAGCTAAAGGCATTCCTTTTTTTTTTCTTTTTCTTTTATTTTATTTTTTAACTTTACAATATTGTATTAATTTTGCCATATATTCCTAAGGAAGTTGTAGTCTTGGTTCTAAAACTGAACCCACAGCACGGCACTGAACACACACCCAAACATGAGACATTGTTAAAAAATAAAATAAAAGGAAATGAATGACCTCTCAAATCTTCAGTTTCCTTATTTATAAAATAAGGAATAAGAACCCCAAGATATCACCACAGTCTTTTCAAGAGAAACAAAGCAGTCCACTATTTTGAAATGATGTAAAACATATTTTGAGCTCCTACCTGAGGTATTAAAATCTTTCCTGGCCCTGTGCTAGGATTTAGCCTATATTACTTCATTTAACCTTCCAATGATCCTTTAACGTGAGTGCTCTTAACCTCATTTTACTTTTTAAAATGTATTTATTTAATTGGAGGAAAATTGTTTCACAAGGTTCTGTAGTTTCTGCTGTACAACAATGAGAATCGGTCATAACTGTATATATATCCCTTCCCATTTGAGCCTCCCTCCCACCTCCCAGCCATCCCACCCCTCTAAGTTCATCACAGAGTGCCAGAATGGGCTCCCTGTTTAACCTCATTTTACAAATGAGAAAGCTGCAATTGAGGGAGGCTGAGTAATGCCCAAGATCACATCACTAATGAGTGATGCAGTCAGGACTCACAGCAGGTCTCTTATCTGCATCTCAAGCTGTTCCCCACCTGGAGAAATACAGCAGACATTCATCCTACACTCACTGTAAGTGAGACCTAACGCCTTTTGGACACTGTGTTGATGTTTGTGGTTTTACGTTTCAAGAGATGGGACTTGAGCTATGATACAAACAAAAACCATGTAATAGCTACCGCATCCCAACACCATCACCATCTTCAGAGATGAACTGAAACTGCCCACAGGAGGATAGAGATTCTAAGGAAATAATCTTGAAGGCATTTTGATACATACTTAAACACCTAATTGAGGCACTGAAGTTCCATGCCATAAAGTGTGTCTATAATAACCTTTAATTTGAAGAACTTTGAAAGCTGGAGTAATCAAAGCCTACCTGTGTTACATAAAGAAATCTCATGGAGGCATCCAAACACAGAATGTCTGTCATCAATGGTCTTTCCTGGTACATGGCTAAAATAAACTGCAGAATTCACTCTAGACAACAGAATGAATGAAATATCAACTAAAGGGACACTAGCTACATCAGTGAGAAGAGAGGAACCTCTGACCAAAAAGATGAATTTGGTTTTGTAATTATGATTAATTTTTTTTCTGGCAGAAATTAGGCCACAGGTCTACTAAGACACATCATGATTCATGATATTAAAACCTTATCCTCTGAATATGGAAAAACACTCATTTATTCTCCAAAATTCATTTATTACTTAGACAATTTTTGATAGCAAATTTTTAAAATACAGATAAGGAAAAAAAAAAACAGTAAAAAAGATCACCCATGGTCCCACCAAAAGATGCAACATTTTAGTATAGATTCATTATCTGAATGAATAAATGTCCATATAGTCAAAGCTGTAGTTTTTCCAGTTGTCATGTACAATGTGAGAGTTGGACCGTAAAGAAGGCTGAGCGCCTAAGAATTGATTCTTTTGAGTTGTAGTTCTGGAGAAGACTCTTAAGAGTCCCTTGGACTGTAAGGAGCTCAAACCAGTTAATTCTAAAGGAAATCAACCCTGAATATTCATTGGAAGGACTGATGCTGAAGCTGAAGCTCCAGTACTTCGGCCACCTGATGCAAAGAGCCAACTCATTGGAAAAGACCCTGATGCTGAGAAAGATCGAGGGCAGGAGGAGAAGGGAGTGACAGAGGATAAGATGGTTGGACAGCATCACTGACTCAACAGACATGAGTCTGTGCAAACTCTGGGAAATAGTGAAGAAAAGGGAAGCAGGGAGTGCTTCAGTCCATGGGGGTTGCAAAAAGTCAGACATGACTACATGACTAAAGAACAAAAAATTAGTAAAAATAGAATGTTGGTAAGAGTAGCAGAGTGCTGCTTCCACTACATACCAGATGCATGTCCTTAGGCAATTTTTTTAACCAATCTCAGCTTTCGTTTCCTTATCTATAAAGTAAGGAAATAAGAATATCGACTTCATAGTTTTTTTAGTGACGACTAAACGTTATTTTGTGTAAAGCATTAATCATAGTGCTGGTGTGTATGAAGCACTAAATAAATGTGAGTCTTTTGTCATACAATGTTTTGTAACATATCCTATCATCTCTTACATGTTATTTCATAATCTTCTACAATATAAATTTTAGTGGCTGCAAGAATTCAATTGTAATGATATGCTGTAATTCAACCAGTTTCTTATTGTTGAACATTTCAGTTATTTCCAATATGTCACTACTTTATACAATTTACACTGTGACAAAAATAAACTACTTACAGTCAAATTTTTGCACACACCCCTGATTATTTCCTTCAGATGTAGTGTTAGGAGTGAAATGGCTGTGTCACAATGGTTCATGCAAAACTGAGTTTCCAGAAATGCTACATGAACTTGCAGCTCCTCTAGTACTGTCTGGAAGAGTACAACACTCACCACCACTTTGAAAAATATTCAGTATTTTTTCAATTTGATAGTTTAAAAAAGATTTGCCTTTTCTGTTTTAATTTTCCTTGGATTCAGGTGAAATACTTTTTCATTTGTTTATGGACATTCATGTTCTGTCCTGAGACTTGCCTGTTCCTGCACTCTTGCAGGCCCAAATGTCATGTCTTACAGAGGTGTAGACACACTAATCTGTGTCTGATCTCTGATCTCTAATCTCTCAGTTTGCTCTTCACCCATCACCGGTGACCTTTACTTCACCAAATCCTAGGATCACTTCTCTCATCTCATTTTTCTAGACCTTTTGGTAGTACTTGATACCATACCACTTCCTCCTTAAAACACCTTCCTCTCTTGCCTTCTGAGATACCACATCTTCCTGTCTCTGTAGCTGTTCCTTCTCAGCATTGGCCTCTACCTGACCCTCCATGCCCTGGTCCTAGGACCCCTCTCTGTGTGAACTCATTCATTCCCCATTTAAATAGCACACAGATTAATTACCACATTTACATCTCTAACTAAAACTTCTCTCCTGATAGTATTCAACTGATGGTAGCATCTCTGCTTGGATGTATCACAGGACTCTCAGATTTAACATATTCTATAAAAAAAAAAAAATTGAACCCCCGCCCCCCCCCCCACTATTTCCTCAGTCTTTGCTGACTTAAACATCACCACAATTTTCAGAGTTACTTACGTTGGAAACCTGAGGGTTATTCTTGGTTGCTTTCTCCTTCCCTGCTGGACTTTCCCTTCTCACTCATAAGCAAGTCTTATTGTTTCTTTTTCCAAAATAGATCCTAATGCTTCTACTTCCCTCCCTCTCCTCAATAAACCTCAATCCAGGTCAGCACCACCATAGTCACTTCCCATCCCTTCACCCTATCCCCTTATTCTCTTGCATCCCTCCAATCTGTTGTTCATAAAGCAGTCACAAGGGACTTCCCTGGTGGTCCAGTGGCTAAGACTCCACACCCCCAGTGCAGGAGGCCCAGGTTCCATCTCTGGTCAGGGAACTAGATCCCACATGCTGCAAACAGGAGTTCACAGGCCACAACTAAAGATCCTGCATGCTGCAACTAAGACCCAGCACAGCCAAATATACATATTAAAAAACAAAGTAGTCACGAGACCTGCTAGTTTTAAAAATTAATTAATATATTTCAAATGGAGGCTAATTATTTACAATATTGTGGTGGTTTTTGCCATACATTGACATGAATCAGCCACGGATATACATCTGTCCCCCCCACCATGTCCTGAATCCCCCTCCCACCTCTCTCCCCATGCCATCCCTCTGGGTTGTCCCAGTGCACTGGCTTTGAGTGTCCTGTTTCATGCTTCAAACTTGGACTAAGACCTGCTTTTTAAGTGGAAATTTTAATCCCATCATTTTCCTACTCAAAGCCCTTCATTGGCTTCCCCTAATCTTTCAAATAAATTCCAAACTTGTTGTCATGATCTAGAAGGCTCTGCATGATTTGATCCTCATCTACTTCTTCCATTTCACTTCTTGCCACATTCCCTGTCTTCTTCCTCACCATGCTGCCCTCCTTCCCATTCATTGTATCACTAAACTTTTTGCTACTACAGGGTGATTGCAAATGCTGGTTCCTCAGATTGGAAGGCTTTTCCCACTTTCTCCCACCCCTCCTTACCTAAAAGACGTGTTTTCATCCTAAAGGTCTTATTTATACGCTGCTTCTAAGAGAGACCTTCTCCAATCACTCTATCCAAGTATCCCCACTCTGCATCCTTGGTTATCTTCATGGCACCTGCCTCCCAAGGAACAGGCTCTCAAGAAATATTTGTTGAATAGGCTTCAGCAATACATGAACCATGAAATTCCAGATGTTCAAGCTGGTTTTAGAAAAGGCAGAGGAACCAGAGATCAAATTGCCAACACCCGCTGGATCATCAAAAAAGCAAGAGAGTTCCAGAAAAACATCTATTTCTGCTTTATTGACTATGCCAAAGCCTTTGACTGTATGGATCACATAAACTGTGGAAAATTCTGAAAGAGATGGGAATACCAGACCACCTGACCTGCCTCTTGAGAAACCTATAGGCAGGTCAGGAAGCAAGAGTTAGAACTGGACATGGAACAACAGACTGGTTCCAAATAGGAAAAGGAGTATGTCAAGGCTGTATATTGTCACCCTGCTCACTTAACTTCTATGCAGAGTACATTATGAGAAACGCTGGGCTGGAAGAAGCACAAGCTGGAATCAAGATTGCCAGGAGAAATATCAATCACCTCAGATATGCAGATGACACCACCCATATGGCAGAAAGTGAAGAAGAACTAAAGGGCCTCTTGATGAAAGTGAAAGAGGAGAGTGAAAAAGTTGGCTTACACATTCAGAAAACTCAGATCATGGCATCTGGTCCCATCACTTTATGGCAAATAGATGGGGAAAGAGTGGAAACAGTGGCTGACTTTATTTTTTTGGCTCCAAAATCACTGAAGATGGTGATCGCAGCCATGAAATTAAAAGATGCTTACTCCTTGGAAGGAAAGTTATGACCAACCTAGACTGCATATTAAAAAGCAGAGACATCACTTTGTCAGCAAAGGTCCGTCCAGTCAGGGCTATGGTTTTTCCAGTAGTCCTGTATGGATGTGAGAGTTGGACTATAAAGAAAGCTGAGCGCCAAAGAATTGATGCTTTTGAACTGTGGTGTTGGAGAAGACTCTTGAGAGTCCCTTGGACTGCAAGGAGATCCAACCAGTCCATTCTAAAGGAGACCAGTCCTGAGTGTTCATTGGAAGGACTGATGCTGAGGCTGAAACTCCAATACTTTGGCCACCTCATGCGAAGAGCTGACTCATTTGAAAAGACCCTGATGCTGGGAAAGACTGAGGGCAGGGGGAGAAGGGGATGGCAGAGTATGAGATGGCTGGATGGCATCACTGACTCAATGGACATGGGTTTGGGTGGACTCCGGGAGTTGGTGATGGACAGGGAGGCCTGGCGTGCTATGGTTCATGGAGTTGCAAAGAGTCGGATATGACTGAGCTACTGAACTGAACTGAACTGAATGAATAGGTACTTTACTCAATTTAATTTTGATTGATATCTTAATATTTTCCTGTTGATTGTTAAGAACTTCAAGCATTTTTAATATATTAAGCATATTCATGTTTTCTCTTTTCTCTTTTTCTGTTTTGTTTGTGGTGGTTTTGGTCTATAGGTATTTTTCACTTCAATGGACTCAAATTATTCATTTTTTTCCTCTAAGATTCCTTCTCAGTTGTCAAGCTTAGGCTAGACTTACTCATTTTGTTATAGACTTATCACAAAAAATGCACCTTCATTTTCTTCTATCTGATACTTTAATATTTTAACTTACATTTTAATCTTATATCCATGTGGAATTTGTTCTGCTATGTGATGCAAGATATAGCTTGTACCAATAATATTTATTTACTATTCCTTTCATTTATGGTTGATTTTTAAATGCCACATGTGATTACATACACAAATATTTGAGTGTGTTCCTGCAATCTTTAGGGCACTTGCTTTGTTTGTCTGTCTATCCCTGCACCACTACCAATCTAGTTTATTATCTCGTAAGGCCAATACCTTCTTGGTATTTAAAGGATTTTTAAGGGCCATATGGACTGCACTGAAGTTTTCAAAAATTTTCATCTATCCTCACTCATTTTTCCCCTTCCAGATACACTTAAAAGAAAAAAAGAATCCTCAGTAGAATTTTAATTGGAACTGTATTTGATTTATAGATGAATTTTAAGGAAATTAAAATCTTAACATTATTAAGTCTTTCCTCCTAGGAACATGGTCCATCTCTCCATTTTAACTTTTTTATTTATGATTCTCAGTGGAAATGTACAGTTTTTATATTTAGATTCCATTCCTTTTTAGGTTAACATGTGGTAGACACTGCCAGTGCTGTTCCCACCAAATACCTTTGGCATCCCCTATCTACTTTCCAAGAGCAGCTTCCTGGGCACCCCTGTGGCTCGAGAGAGGCCTTTTCTGGCCATAGGAGCCTAGTAGGACTGTTGGCAGGGCCAGCCAGAAATGTGGAGTTTATTTCCCTAGGAATAGCCTTTCACTAATGATGGTGGAGAGAGTTGGTGAGTAAACACCAGCTTCCTCTGCCTTCTGTTGTAACTCTGTCATGTGCTCACACTGTCTCCCCGAGGGTCTGCTAGGGGAACGCTCTATTTGCCCCCAGGAAAATCTAGCTTGATAATGTGCCCTCTACTGACATCCTTCCTGTCCCCATCTCCCATCCTCATTCCCAGACTGGGTCCCTGGGATCACTCTTCAATAAACGAGTCTATCATTCATCCTTTTCTAGAGGTCAGCTTTTAGGGGACACAAACCGAGAAATAATCCCGTATTATTTTTGGTTGCTATTGTAAAGGAGACATAAAATTATAATTTTTAATTAGCAATATAAGTTATTGATTTTTTGTCTATGGTTGAGATAGATCATCAATGCATATACCTCCATATTTAAACACAAGTTTTTGCCATGAAAAAAATAGTGTTAATTGCTTTACATATATGCTCTAATATGCTGCAAATTACTGTATATATTACACAGATGTGTATGTTATACATACATATACATAACACTGTATATATTACACTGTTTTCTATATATAAACAGTGAATAGAGTTGTACTCACAACCCCATGTATACAGTATTTTAGGGGCGATTTGGAGAATTTTCAAAGGTGATTTTGGCTATGCACAACTTTGACCTCACTCACTGTTATTAGAACCTAACCTCATGATCTTTGGCAACTGACTTTTTTATTGAATTCACTTAATAGTTTCAATAGTGTTTCAATTGATTCTCTTGATCTTTCCAGGCAGACAACATCAACAGGAAATAATAAGAAGTTTGTCTCCTTTTCATTATTTATACATATCGTTTCTCCCCTGTGTTTTATTGCATATGCTAGAATTTTTAGAACAGTGTCATGTATTGGTGGTGAGGACTTCCCTGGTGGTCCAGTGGTTAAGAATCAGCCTGCCAATCCAGGAGATACAGGTTCTACCCCTGGTCCGAGAAGATTCCATATGTTGTGGAGCAACTAAGCCCATGTACCACAACTTCTGAGTTTGTGCTATAGAGCCCTTGAGCCACAACTACTGAAGCCTGAGGGCTCTCAAGCCTGCGCTCCGTAACAAAAGAAGCCACTGCAGTGAGAAGCCTGCACAACTAGAAAGTGGTTCCCCTGCTCACAGCAACCAAAGAGAGCCTGGGGGCAGCAGTGAAGACCCAGTGCAGCCAAAAAGTAATTAATTTTTTAAAAGTATCAGTGGTGAAAGCAATATTCTTGTATAATTTCATATTTGAGTAGAAATTAAATTATTTCTCTTTCTGTTGGGAGAGTGTGTGAGAAAGTGTGCTTTGTGAATGCATACTGTGTATTCAAATGCAATACAATAAATGATCAATTAAATTGAATTCTAATAAATGATAAGTTGAATGCAGGAGGGGATAAATTTCAGTTTTACCCCACTATGAGGTAAAACAAATCATTTCAGTAAACCATTCCTGGTAAACTCGATTCTCTTGGTTTAAAATAAGTATAATTTATATACCCTCAATTATAATTTATATATTGGAGATCTTCTCTGGTTGCTTAATTTTCACTGGACTTTTGATTCCTTGGTTCATATGAAGAGCACTGCTCCTTTAGGCTGGATTGAAACCTCCAAAAATCAGGGCAGTTGACCTTGATTCATAAGATAGAAAAATTAATCTCTAGAATGTAAAAAGGATATGGGTTTCCATACCCACACTTGCCAAATTCACACACTCCACAATGCAGGGGGGGCATTTGTCACTTTTAAAATTTTGGCCTGGCATTGCACCTCCTCTCTTATTTGGGGAAGAGTCTTATCATCTAAACTGGTTGGGGAGCAAGGTCTCATTATGCATGGAAGTTAAAGAAGCTGGATGGCCCTTCCCCACCTCTGCCTCCAGTCCCATCCCCCACAGAGAGCTACTGTATGGCCAGCCTATTGGATGTTGCCACCCAGGAACGTGGATCTTCAGCAACTGAGAGAAGAATGAAGAGATAGCTTCAAATCCACCTCCAGGCTGAAGTCCCTGGCAGTGTGAAGGCCCTAACAGAGCTTTTTACCCATCCTCGGGCTTCCCAGGTGGTGCTAGTGGTAAAGAACCCATCTGTGAATGCAGGAGACATAAGATGCGAGTTCAGTCCCTGGGTGGGGAAGATCCCCTAGATGGGGAAATGGCAACCCACTCCAGTATTCTTGCCTGGAGAATCCCATGGACAGGAGCCTGGCAGGTTACTGTCCATGGGGTCACAAAGAGACAAGATTGAAGCTACATATCACAGCACAGCGCAACCCATCCTTTGATGTGTCCCTGGGTGGTGATTTTTGATTCCTGCCTGTTTTCTGAGCCTGGTCATCAAATCTTGCAATTGATTTTGTGAGCACCCAATATCATTTTAATCAATTCCTTTTCTGCTTAAATTAGACAGAATTAATTTCTAATGCTGCAACCAAGAACCTGATAGAACAATTTTCTCTTCCTTCTGTTCATTTTTCCCCTTGACGACCTGATAGAATATTTGAATTCTCAAAAGTGGCAAGACACTTGTTGTAAAATTCTTGTCTCATGCAGGTATAGATCACTGAAGTAATTAGAAAGTTGAGACATTATCTTTGGGGGGTGGGGTAAGGATGACAACAGGCCATGACCAGAAAAAACAGCTGAATCATCAAGGGCACATTCTAGAAGCTCTACCAGTTGACACACACACACACAGAACCTGCAGGCTGCATAGTGTAGCTCTTGAGTGTCTTCCCAGGGATGGCATGTCAGGCTCAGCTCACTCAGAGAAGATCAAGTCTAACCAAGCTATGCCATGGATGACTGAAGGCTTCTGATCCAATTATCTGCACCAGGGTGGGGCTTCCTTGTGGCTCAACCATACAGGAGGAGCTTCAAACACCATCACTGCATACAGGAAAGTCAGGAAATAGATAAGAGTAAATAGTCAAGAAAGGGCCAGAGTGAGAGGTACAGCTAGTCAGGATGTAAAAGAAAGTGACAGGCCGCCTTATGACAAGAGAGCCTTCCTAGTTAGACCTCTACAAGGGTTCTGGTAGGAGATTTGCTGGAAGATAACTATGTGAAATTAGAAGTCTTTCTATCTAGATACTCAAGGCCACTCAGGTCCATTGCCATACACTTAGACCACACCAGATGATAATCCACGCCTCCTTTGGAGAGTCAGGCAAAAAATTAAAGAAGACCATCTTCAATCACCACCACCCTTCCCACCCTCCCTATGGTCTGGTTGGGATATGGCCTCTCTTCCTCTGTAGAATCAGCCCTTTCCAACAGGACCAGCTCCTGCAGTAATGACCCTGACCCACTGAGAGCACCCAACGTGGGTCCGTGGACCTGGGTTCTAAAACTTCATTCATAATAATGCCTGTTTATTCAGCCTGGTTGCCACCTTTTTAAGACGCTAGGGGGCTGGAGAGACACAAACTAAGTAGCCACACCCCCACAGGAGGAGCCACTGTCCACTTTGGACAAAACTTGACAAGACCAAGCTAGTATAAAAGTAGTGCCAGAATCCCAGCTTCAGAAGCTGGGCATGGCCTCTTTCGGAGGCAGGTTTAACACTACCTGTCCCCACCTCCTCCTGAGCTCAGGCTGGGTGTTATATAGAGGGTCCTTCCTGTCACACGTGAGATTTTTCCCAGGACCATCACCTTACGACTCATGGCATGCTGTGGCCCCAAAACAGCGTAAATTTATTGGCTATGGTTGGACATCATAGATTTTAAACTATGTAGTTCTTTCCATTAGAACTTGATGGCAGGAGATGTCAGAAGAAGGGTTTCACAGTAAACCAGGTGTTCAGAGGTTAGCCTTGGGACATTTCCCAGGGGTCTCCTGCTTTCAAAGTTAAGCTTTTGGAGAATCATTCTTACAAGTCCCAAGAGGTCCATCAGAAGCTAGGAGGGTACTTGTGGGTGGATGAGAGCAGGAGACCTCCAACCCTCCTAGCCCTGGCAGGAGGCCTCTCTTAGATATCACCTCTGTGGCAAGAATTCTCCAAATGCGAGGGAAAAGAGCAGAGAAGAGGAGAAAGAGAAAAGGGAAAATTATAGTAGCAAAGAAAGAAAAAAAAATTTAAGTTTTATTTTACTGTTTCTTTGGTTATGCAAAAAGTTCAGAAAATCAGAAAAGATCAAAAATAAAGATAAACTGTAATTTGATAACTTGGAGAAAAATCACTGTTAACATTTTAATGTATGTACTTACATACTTTTCTATGAAAATGTAGAGACAAATTTTAAAATAGAGATAGAGATAAATTTTAAAATAATGGAGATAAATTTTAAAATAGAGATAAATTTTTAAATAATGGAATAAATATACATACCTACATGTACACATACCCATACGAATTCGCTGTCCACTTTTTTCTCTTAACACTTTATTGTGAAAATCTTTTCACATAAATAAATGGCATTATTATCATTTTCATGGGTACACAGTGTTCTATTATAGTGTAGTTTATACACCAAATCCCTTATTAACAGACATCTCGATTTTTCATCATTATAGACAATGTTCCAATTACTCACAACATAAGTGTATCTTTGCAAACTTGTTCCATTCTTTCCCAGAAGGAGAATTGCTATATCAAAGGTATGTACTTCTTTAAATAAAAAAAATTTTTATTGGAGGATAATTGCTTTATAATATTGTGCTGGCTTCTGCCATACATCAAGGTGAATCAGCCTCAGGTACACATATATCCCCTCCCTCTTGAACCCCCCTCCCATCTCCCACCCCATCCCATCCCTGTAGGTTGTCACAGAGCACTGGGTGGAGCTCCCTGTGTCACACAGCAAGTTCCCACCGGCTATCTATTGTACATAGGGTAATGTATATGTTTCCATGCTGCTCTCTCAATTTGTTCCACCCTCTCCCTCCCCAAAGGGCTTTTCATAAATGTTACTAAGTTGTCCTCTAGAAGTGGTATAATACCCATTAACATTTTCTCTGGCAGTGTGGGTATCCACTTCCCTACATCCTTTATGTCTTTGGCCAACTAGGTAGTTGAAAACACTGTATCTTTGCATAGCTTTGATTACAAGCAGTGTTATATCTCTTTTCATGTTTACTGAAACCTGATAGTGCTGATACCCTGAAAGTTGGTAAAGAATCTGCCTGCAATGCAGGAAACCCTGGTTCAATTTCTGGGTCAGGATGATCTGCTGGGGAAGGGATAGGCTACCCACTCCAGTATTCTTGGGCTTCCCTTGTGGCTCAGCTGGTAAACAATCCACCTGCAATTCAGGAGACCTGGGTTCGATCCCTGGGGTGGGAAGATCCCCTGGAGAAGGGAAAGGCTATCCACCCCAGTATTCTTGCCTAGAGAATTCCATGGGCTGTATAGTCCATGGGGTTGCAAAGAGTTGGACACAACTGAGACACTTTCACTTTCACCTTGTGGATGCACTTACTTTTCATGTGTTTTCAATCGAAGTATTTGTTTTTGCTTCCTGTGGATGTGTCAGCATTCTATATTAAGGATTCTTACCCTTGCTGTATATGTTGCTGTTGAGTTAACATTTAAGAGATTAAAACTGAAATGTAATTATCAAGCAAGACAACATTTCAACTAAATAAAATTTAAAAGAAGGAAAATGTTCCTTTAAAAACAAGAGAATAAGAAATTCAGTTGAGACAAAACAAAGCCCAGATAGGAAGAGGAAAATTGAGAGAAATAGAAAAATAACCAGTACCCGTCAAATCAAAGAGAATTTTTAGAACAATGTCTACATTCTAGTTTGTATATATTAAGCTGCCAGTAAGAAAACAGAATCGGGGCTTAGAGGACAATATGGCTTATCTCAGGAAGGCTAGGGGCAGTGCCATGGATCTTTAATCAAGGTCTGTGTAGAGACCAGCACAGTAGATCAAAATGCGGAATAGCATCCAAATCTTTCACAGTACTCGATATATTTGTTCAGACCATTAGCTAATCCTCCTAGGAGGCCAAATCCATTTAAATCCACATTTCAGAAGGGCAACAGATAGAAAGGTAGGTAAGGAAAGAATTACAAAAACAGGATGAAGTCTTGATGGGAGCAGGTTAATCTGTCATCTTAATTGCATTGTCTCTTCATTTTGTTCCCTAATTAGATCAAGGAGCTATTAGAGTTACAGACGCTAAGAAAGTGACTCCTCTTGAAGAAACCATAAACAATGAGATGCCTCACCCCACCTACTCCAGATTTCACGTAAGATAAATTGAACCTCACATGGAATTCCAAGGAGGGCTCTATCTCAAGAGTGGTTTTTCTGAGAGTACATGACATTATCCTTAAAAAGGAGGAAGGTACCCTTTCATGTCCATTTAGTCTTCAAACAAGTAGTGTGCATCAAATCAGTTTTACTATCTCCATTTTACATAATAACACTAAGGTCCAGGAAAGGTAAGTGATTTGTCGCATCAAGGTGCTGTCAACAGTGTGCAGTGTGGAGCTGGAATCAGAAACAATCTAGACTAGTGCTGTCCAGAAGAAATAAAATGTGAGCCACATATGCCATTTTAAATTCTCTAGTAGACACATTAAAAAGTTAAAAGAAATAAGTGAAATTAACTTTAATAATATATTTTATTTAGCACAATATATTCAGACTATTATCATCTTCACATGTAAATAATATAAAAATCATTTAGATGTTTTATATTTTTTATGCTAAATCTTTAAAATCCAATGTGTCTTTTACTTTTACAGGACATTTAAATTTGCACTAGTCACATATCAAAAATTCAAGTACATTTCAAGTGTGTAAGGGCCAGGTGTGGCTTTTGGTTACCACATTGGACAGCCTGGTTCTAGATCAGTGGTTTTCAAGGCCTGGTACCCAGACTAGGAGCGTCAGCATCACCTGGGAACTGTTACAAGTGCAAATTCTTGGGCTCCGTTCCAAGTCTACTGAATCAGACCCTCTGGGGGTGGAGATCACAAATCAGTGTTTTAACAAATCCCTTCTGGTAATTTTGATGCATGCTAAGGTTTAGAATCATTTGTTGCTGTTGTTCAGTTGCTAAGTTGTGTCTGACTCTGCGACCCCATGGACTGCAGCACGCCAGGCTGCCGTCTTCCACTATCTCCCAGAGTTTGTTCAAATTCATGTCCATAGAGTTGGTGATGCTATCTAACCATCTCATTCTCTGCCACTCCTTCTCCTTTTGCCTTCAATCTTTCCCAGCATCAGAGTCTTTTCTAATAAGTCAACTCTTTGTATCAGGTGGCCAAAATATTGGAGCTTCAGCTTCAGCATCATTGCTCTAGACAATTGCCTCTCCATTCCAATCCATATAAACCTAGGACAGCCATGGCAGGCTAGTACTGAGAAAGAGGAGCCTCTTCTCTTGAGATAAACAATTCTTGGCTAGATGAAGTTGGTGTTTTCTTGTATAGAAATCTTCTAGTCCTAGTTGTGTTCCATTTCTTGGGATTATGAAATGAATTATCAACATATAATTTAAATATGAGTTCATTTAGTATTTTATTTAAGGAAGAAAGAAACCCAGTAATCACACTATACAATCACTTCAAATTTAGTTTTTAATTTCTCTTGTCCTCAGTTTCCTCATTTGTAAAATGAGGATTGTTTAACAAATGTTAGCAACTTTAAAAAGTATTGTGTACCTACTGTATAGCATAGGGAACTCTGCTCAGTACTCTGTAATGACCTATATGGGAAAAGAATCTAAAACAGTGGATATATGTACACGTATAACTGATTCACTTTGCTGTACAGCAGAAACTAACACATTGTAAATCAACTATACTCCAATAAAAATTAATTAAAAACAAACAAACAACCTCCTCCCCACCCAATATTGCACAGATTTCTCACGGGGAAGTTTCCATATAAATATATCTTAGTTTAATTTTTTTTAAGTACTATGTATTAAAAAGAAAAAAGGCAGAAAAAGTGACTGGTGTTTGAAAACTACAGTCAAAAACTTAGTGGAAAGGAAAGGTAATATTATAGATTTTGAACACAGAAGCAGATGCCAATTCACTTATATTTCTCAGAATGCTATATTTTGCTGAGGGGGCAGGGTAGGATTCTTGCCAAAATCATTAAGAAGAATGGATCTGAGCATGCCTTAGAGCAGAACTTTCAGTAAACAGGAATTACCTATAAAGAAAATCAGGAAGCTGAAGTGTTTGCTTTTTTTTAATGAAGTTACATCCTGCCATAGAAATGCTGGATAGGAAATAAAGACTGATGCACTCCCAGTTGTATATTAAACCAGCTATTATTTCATCAAGGAAAATCTGAGCAAAAGGAAAAAAACCACGATAAAGCTGAATTCATGAGAAACCAAAGACAACCAATGGCTACAATTAAACATGCTTTTGGAAAAAACTATACAAATACCCACTCTGTGATTGCAGATTCGTTAGTAGTCGCTTGCCCTCTCCACCCCTACTCGTATTTCCCTAATACTTCCTGCAGACTTTGCTTGTATATATATACATATATCAGAAGACTATAAATTCATCCTAATTTATTCCGTTTTATCCCCTTCCTTTTCTTCCTCTCCCTCCTTATAATTTACTAATAATATTAACTGTGCGTTTCCAGGTTTCTCTTTTTTCCGGGTTTCTGTGATGGGATTCTCCCTTGCTCCGCACTCTTCGGTTTGATCAGAGAAAACAATTTAATCATCCTAACAGTTTTCCAATGTATCCTCCCACCTTCAAACTAAAAGACAACAGAAAGGAAAGACAGCCCTTTCTCAAGGCAGGTTCCCATGGTTTTGAGGGAATGGCAGATGCCTTTCTGCAGTAGCGGCTGCAACCTTCTCCAAAGCTGAAACTGCAGCTCACACTCTCCTCTTATTTCCTTACCCTAACCCACTACCTCAAGTCCACGTAAACCTTAAAAAACACACACTCACAACTCCTCCAATCTAGCATCCTCTCTCACACCCTTACACCACACGCACGCCAGGATGCCCAATGCCACGGGAACTCTCTGCCCACTCGGTGGCCCCACCCATCGCCGCCCCGCCCCCGCTCCAATCACCAATGGTCGCCACCCGCTGCTCCCGAGGGGCTCGTTGATTGGACAGTGGAGCCTGCCACTCTAGCGGGGCCTCCCGCCCTCCCTCACTCCCCGCTGGGGCTGGAGGGGCTGGAGCATCAGCGCGAGTAGCTCGGAGCAGCCGCGGCAGCGGCGGCGCGTCGTTGCAGTTGCGCCATCTGTCAGGAGCGGAGCCGGCGGGGAGGGGGCTGCCGCGGGAGAGGAGGAGGGGTCGCCGCGAGCCGAAGGCCGCCGAGACCCGCCCGCCCACCGGCCGTGGGAGTAGAGGAGAGGCTGCCCTCGGAGCCGCGCGTCCATCACCGCCCCGGCGCGCGGCGCTTCACCCCGCGCACCGAGGGCTCCCCAGGCGCACACAAAGCCGCCGCCCGCGCCTGGGAGGGATCCGGTCGCCGGGCCGGGGACACCCGGCGCCGCCCCCTGGGCACTCTCAGAAGGCCCACCGACTCCCGGGCCCGCCGAGCAACCACCGGAGCCGCTTCGGCCGCGCCGGAGGAGGCGGGGAGTGGACCATGTGAATGGGCTCCGGAGCCTGAGCGCAGCGCAGGTAAGCGGCCGGGGATGCGCCGCGGGGCCGCGGGGATGCTGCGGAGATGCGGGCCGCGGGCGCCCAGCGCAGCGCCGCCCCCGCCGCGGGGCCCGGCGCTGCAGTCTCTGGGCCATCGCCGCCTCTGGGGCTCCCCGCGGGGCTGCCGGGGAGTTGGCCTCGCTTGGAGTCTTCCTGTGGTCGCTCCGGAGGACACTTCTGCGGGCTGCAGCCCCGAGGTAGCGCAGGGTTGGGGGGTCCATTTCCTCAGGGTGTGAATAGGAATTGGCTTGGGGGATGGCTAGGCTGGCCCAGACTCCGCCTCCGCCCTCTTTTCGGGGCCCCCCGCGGGGACCCGGGCTGTGTGTGTTGTTTTAATGTCAGGGATGATGTAATCACTTAATAACTGATGCCCCGTGCTGCTTCCCTCCCCACCCCACTCCACCCCTGCCCCACTCCTCCACCTCTCGGCCTCCTCCTCCTGTGGCCGTCGCCTTTCCCATCGCATCCTCCAGCTTATTTCTGGCACCTCCCTTGCACTTCCCCCATCCTCCCCTCCACTCTTCCTGTGCCACCACCCACCCTTCCCCAGTCCCCTGTGCTGGAGCCTTAGCTCCTCTTCCTCTGACCCCTCCACCCCTCCAGCTCCCTCAGGCTCCTTTCTCCTTCCTTCTCAGCTCGCTGGATTTCCTCTCTACTTCCCTAGATCGATGACTGTTTTTGTTTGGTCGCCTCCCCTCTCTTATCTCTGCGGCCACAGGCGGAGGGGACTGAGCCAGAAAGAGGCCACCAAGCTTGGGCCCCGGCGGAGATTTGCTGGGACTGAGTGAGAAGAGGGATAATAAAATCACCCTTCTTGCCCCTCCTCCCACCAATAAATCACACAGACTCGCTGGGTGTGTGTGTGTGTGTATGTGTGTGTGTGACACAAAGAGCCCTTTCAGTGCACAGAGAGGAGACGCACAAAGTGCCCAAGGATGGGCGCGATGCTTCTTGTTTCTCTTCCCTGGGACTTCCCTTTTGCTCAGATAAAGCAGTTGATCTTCTCTCTGAGAGTCTTTCCTGCCACATTTACCAAAAAATAAAAGGCCCCAGATGCAGGGTGGCAGGTGCTGGCGTTTTGCTGTATTCATGGACCGGTAGTGTTGACTGGCGGCTGCAGTACTTCTTAGATTGAAGGGGGAATTGATTTCAGCTGTCTGAAGAGTTGCTTTACTCTCAGGGTAGCACCCTCCCTTGCCCAGTTTTAACTCCCTTTCATGGTAGGGGGTAGGATACATGGGTGTGGGAGAGGGAGAATTTTGTTTCCAAAAGAGAGTTATATTGATGTTTGCTAGGAGTGAGGCAGCCTAACTTGCTTCTCTCAAGTCTAAGGAAGACTGAAGTCATTTGAAATGAAGTCTTGTCCACCCAGTGATGGTTGTTTCACCCTTGTATTTAAATAAGCTCCTGGGGACATTGCTAACACAGCAGTAAGTCGGGATTTGGAAGACCACTGGGGACTGTGTCTCTCTTCCCTGCTTCAGGGTAGCCTTCAGACGCCCACTTCCTTCCTCTCACCGCCAAGCCACTGCCGTACTTTCCACCCTTTGTGCTCTTTCTTCCAAGTCCCTGCCCCTCTGTCCCTCGGGTCCTGTGCTTTCAGACGAAGGGACTCACAGATTTTTGGAGGAAGTGGTTTTGTTAACTGTCTCAGGTGTTGGAGGCACTTAGCTATGAGCGAAAGATGTGGAGAGTCTTTTGCCTGATCTCTTAAACCATCTGCTTGATGTTCCTCTTGAAAAGGAAATGTAAATGTAAGTCTGGGGGCTTAATGTTCCATTCTGTAAGCCAGTGACTGTTACGTGCTTAATCAATAATGTCAAAACTTAGGTCGAACCCATTGATTCCTAAGAGCATGGCTCTTTGACTATTATAATAGAACTGTCTCAAGTTCTTCAAGAATTTTATTAGAGAAGAATTGTTATGGTTCATTAAACATTTACTCCTGCACTTTCTAAGGACATTCATCTTGGAACATTTTATATTAAAAAAAAAAAGCAAAAGGGTTAATGAGGGTAGTGTTAAAAACAAAACAAAACAAAGCGTTGTTTGTTTGGCCAAACCCAGGAAAGAAAGTGCACAATAAGCTCACACTCTGTTGACTGAGTTCAAGAGAGTGATGAGGTTGAATGTGAACAAATGCATATTCTGCTTTCTGTACTTTTATTCTCTGCTTTCTCCTGGGTCTGAAATCTCCTAACCCCATCTGATTTGCTTGGGTTCTGTTAAACCTAGGGCCCAGCTCAAAAGTCTTCTACTCTGGGATGCTTTCTCCTCCTTTCCCCTTCAAGCAAATCACCATGCCTCCAATTTTGTTTTCCTACTTCAGCAGCTGACATTATGGTTGGCATGTGTCTATTTCCATCATTAGTTGATCAACACACTGAAAGAAGGAACCTGGTCTTGTTTCAACAAATGTGTTAGGTCTTTGGTATGTGCTAAGCACCTGGCTTAATTAGGCTAATATTAGCAGCTATAACAAATAGGCCTGCAAAAATATAATGACTCAAAAGTAATAGATGTTTATTATTCCTCATGTAATAGTTCAAAATGGGTATTTCTGATCAGTGGGTGACTTTCCTCCATGCAGTGATTCTGGGCTCCAAATTCCACCATGCCTTGGCACTCCATTGTAATCTGCTTTCAGCTGGCAGAAGTACAAAAGAGAGAGTAGAGGGGATGCACCCACTTTTTAATTGCCCTGTCCTGGAAATGACACCCATCACTTATGCTTACATACTTTACTTGAGGGCTAGTTAAATGGCCACATTAA
This sequence comes from Bos taurus, assembly GCF_002263795.3. NCBI lineage: Eukaryota > Metazoa > Chordata > Mammalia > Artiodactyla > Bovidae > Bos > Bos taurus. The sequence goes on from NC_037336.1 coordinate 38,571,759, forward strand.
ACTGCAAGGGATCCTGGGAAATAGTTATCATATGACCAGAAACAAAGTCAAGAAGATATGTGTTTGGGGCCAGCAACTTTGCTATATGTCACAACTCAGGTGGTGCAAGTGGGAAAGAATCTGCCTGCCATTGCAGAAGACATAAGAGATTGAACCTGGGTTCAAGCCCTGGGTTGGGAAGATCCCCTGGAGAAGGAAATGGCAACCCACTCCAGTATTCTTGCCAGGAAAATTCCTCGAACAGAGGAGCCTGGTGGGCTATAGTCCATGGGTTGCAAAAAGTCAGAGCACACACACACACTTTTGCTATGCGGTGCTGCTCAACAAGGCAAAGTCCTTCAAGGACTCTGTAGGTTAATGAGAATTAAATGGAAACCTAGAGCCTTTACCCATTATTGCCTTCATTCTTTTGCTATATGCCAGATTTTTGATTTTACAAGTTCAGACCTTTACATTTTAAACGTGTTTCCAAAAACCTTGGTTTTTTTGTCGATTCTAGTAGCCACTTCCCACCCAGTTATTCCTTGTAATACAGTGATCTGATGGCTACGGTACTGACTTTGATGTGGCTCTCCAGTACCACCTTTGTTGGCCTAATGGTTATCTGCTGATTTTAGACTTCCCGAATGGCCAGGAGAGTCTTTAGAAATCACAGTCCTACCTTCTCTAATTGGAAGAGGAAATGAAAGAGACTCTAGAGGAGAAAGTTTTTTCCCCAGGCCATGTTCATGGGAAGGGAGCCTCACCTGCCCAGCTCTTCAGTCCTGACAGGGTCCCCTCCAACCCGCAGATGTCTTTAGTGGGTGGGTGACTGTGAGCCCTGCATCTTCCATGGGATTAAGTGAGCTCCCAGAGCCAGGTGAATCACTAGTATTTTGGATAGCCCCCGTTCTCCACAGGCCTCCCCAGGAGCAATTCTGTCTGTACTAGTCATCAGACTTAGTAATGCACATACTTTTGCTATGTTGTGGTTTAGTCACTAAATCGTGTCCAACTCTTTGGTACCCCACGGACTAGCCCGCCAGGCTCCTCTCTCCATGGAATTTCCCAAGCAAGAATACTGGAGTGGGTTGCCATTTCCTTCTCCAGTTTTTTTTTTTTTTTTGCCCCTGTGTGTATGCTATAAACAGTTCATTATATTCATCAGTTCTGTAGACATTAGCCCAATATCTTATTGTGTGCAAGGCACTGGAAGATAGGATTATGAAAATGAATACTTCTGCTGTCCTTGCTGTTTAGGAGCTTAGTCTGCTAGAGGAGATAAAAATAATACATAATAGCTAGTTTTATTGAGCATTTACTATATGCCAAACACTGTTTAAGCTCTAATCTTAATAATGGTATGAACAGCTGAAACTAATATAGTATCGTAAATCAACTATTGCTGTTGTTGTTTAGTCGCTAAGTTGTGTCCAACTGTCTTGCAACCCCCTGGACCGTAGCCTGCCAGGCTCCTCTGTCCATGAGATTTTCCAGGCAAGAATACTGGAGCAGTTTTCTATTTCCTACTCCAGGGGATCTTCCCAAACCAGGGAGTGAACCTGTGTCTCCTGCATTGGCAGGCAGATTCTTTATCACTGAGCCACCTGGAAGCCTAACTATACTTCAGCGTTGTTTTTATGTGAGGTAGTTTTGCTTACAATCTCCATTTTACATATGGAAAGTGAAACAAAGGACGTTAAATAACTGACTCAAGATCATACACGGCTGGTAAGCAGTAGAGTCAGGATTCAGGTCCAGTTAGTTTGGTCTCAAAGCCTTTGCTCTTAGCCACAAGGCAGTATGCAAGATCACGAGGCAGTATGCAAGATAATACATATGGACACAATGATGATATTGATTAAAATGTGTTACATGCCATAACGGAGGGTGGCATAAATACTTTAGAATTGGATTCTTTTGGTTGTTGGGAAACATAACTTTATGTTTAAATAAAAAATAAAATGTCAATTCCTATTGCCATTCTTTCCATTTTAGACCCTTGTGCTAACCTATGAAATTAAAAAAAAAAATCTAAAAATGGGAAAGCAAAGCATGTTGATTCTGGAACTACTTTTACTCAGTGTAACTCTATATTTTAGGAGGGATCCTCTGTGGCCCACAGATAGGTCTGTAAGAGTTTGTGAATCGTCCTACATATTTACTCATTAAGCAACATTCATTCATTGTATCTACCATTTGCCAGACATTGAACTAGATGTCTCAGGGACAGAGAGTTGTAATCCTGCCTAAGGAACTGCCTGAGGAAGGCTCTGACCACAGTGATAACTGCCATGATTCTGGGTCTACAAGGCAGCATGAACTCCACAGGGAGGTAGGAAATTGGGGTGGCCAGGCAGAGAAAGCCAGAGGAGGAACTGGCCATTTGAGTGCTGTGTGAAGGCCATTGGCCTGGAAGGAGAAGCCGAGGATGCAGATGCACAGACTTTAGGAAAGTGAAAGTGAAAGTCAGTCATGTCCGACTCTTTGCAATCCCAAGGAATTCTCCAGGCCAGAATACTGGAATGGGTAGCCTTTCCCTTCTCCAGAGGATCTTCCTAACCCAGGGATTGAACCCTGGTCTCCCACATTGCAGGCAGATTCTTTACCAGCTGAGCCACCAGATAAGCCCAAGAATACTGGAGTGGGTAGCCTATCCCTTCTCCACAGTGTCTTCCCAACCTAGGAATCGAACTGGGGTCTCCTGCATTGCAGGCGGAGTCTTTACCAACTGAACTATCAGGGAAGCCTGACTTTTTAGGTAACTGTAAGTAATTTAGGGTGAGCAGGGGTGGTAGAGGGAGAAGATGAGACTGGTGGGAAAATTGAGAACGTTCTTAAAAGTACTTTGTCTAGAAATGCTGTTTAAGAGTTGCAAGCAGAGATGCCGCTTTGGTCTGATTTGTTTTATGAAGATCTGTTTGGCCACAGTGTGGGCTGTTGACCAGAGGTGGTCAACATCTATGTAGCTAAGGTAGTTATGGAAACTCAGATGAGCCATAGATGGAGTGCTGCACAGAATTGGGGATGGAACAAGAGAGACAGAATAAGAGAGGGTGAGACAGTATCTTGTGAGGCTGCGGGGAGGCAGAAGGGGGGTCCTTGAGAGTAGGTGAAGAAAGACCTGCAAACAAGCAGTGCAGTAAGAACAGGGAGCGAGTGTTTTAATGATGACTTTTATCATGGACACTTTGAACTTTCAGGTCAAGGTATCTTGTAGGCAGTTGAATAGATGGGTCTGGATTGAGGTATAAGGTATAAATCAGATATAAATCTGTTAGCATATTACAAAATACTGGGAGCTGTGGATATGGACAGTATCAGTGAGGAAGAGTGTTGAATGGACCGGGGGAGCAGAGGTGCCCAGGCCCCGAATGAGAGAGGTGCAGCCAGAGGATTGGGCTGGCCGAGGAGGGAGGGGGCCCTGATCCACAGCAGGGGAGGGCTATGCCCCGGACGTTAAGCAGGATTGAGAATGAAAAATGCAGTTGGGTGTTGTATCCAGCCAGAGCAGTGTGACCATAGAAATCAAAAACTCTGCTGCTCCCCAGACCAAGGTAGAAACATGTACCAAACCCAGAGAGCATAGAACCATAAGGGACTTAGAGATCATGTAGTCCAGCTGATCCATTTCACTTGTGAGGGAAAATGAGAACCCAGAGTGGCTGACTAACTTGTCCAAGATGGCAAAGTCATCACGTAAAGCCAGGTTTCAACCCTTTCAGCCCGGGTGAGGGGTGTGGGCCTGGTGCAACCCCTTCCAGCTGGGCCCAGTTACCTAATCTTTTTGTGCCTCCCCATCTTCACCTTTAGAATGAGTTCCTACTTCAGAGGCTTGTTGGGAGGAGTCAATGAGTTGATCCATGTAAAGCACTAAAGTATCTCACATATAGAAAAGCAATGTGTATGCTGCTGTTAATACATATATAGATGTATATATCTATACATCTATACATACACACATGTATATCTATACATACACATAACTCACATATCCCTTAGGGAAGGGATGAAAATGTATTGTGTACAGAAAAGGAGATTTTGAACATTTTAGAAAGATTTGAGTGATTGTCAGTTCTGAGTCAAGAACTATTGGAAAACATAGGAAATTAGTTGAAATAGTATGATGGGAAAACGGCATTTTTAGTAAGTCTTCTTAAGAAACGCAAAGCCTTTCTATTGTTGAGAATAGAAAACATAAAAGTGCTTTGAAGTTAGCCCTATAAAAGAATGTCTTTGTTTTTAACCAGAATTTTACCCTATCTACAATGTGCGGGTGTGTCCCTTGAGTTTGACTGTAGAAGTCACCATGACTTTCTGAAGGTAGAATAAACTCCAGAGTAGGAAAAAACCCCGCAAGTTATGAATTTCATGCACTTGGTTCCTATGAAAAAAGGGTGATTTGGGTTATTTAGAGAAATATAATTTTTTTCCAGTGATTCTAGTTGAGCAGATCTAATTTTTAGCTACTAAAACACATGAGAAGCCTGAACAGTATTATCCAAATGGACTTGGGTGACATGGAGTTCAGACAGCTTCCAAATAAGTGGCACTCTGGACTTGATTAGAACACAGTAATCCTGGAAGGGTATAAATTGAATGGATTTATGGTCTAATAAAAACATGGGAAGAAAAGATAATGCTTCCTGACTCATGAAACTTTAACAGCGTTTGCAAGACTCTGAGTTGTAATATTTGGATGAGAGTGTTTTCCCATCCGTCTTGGCCTGCTTCCTGAATGACCCGCGTCGTGCCTCGCTTAGGGCGTGAAACAGATTCAGGAGCTCTCGGGTGCAGAGGTCGTCATTACCTGTTCTGCCTTGTCCCCACCCCCCCACCCCGTGTCCTCAGGCAGCACCCATTGGTTTGAGCAAATGTGTATTGAGCACCCATTGACTGTAAGTTTGAGGGAGGGAAAAATAAGATGTGGGAAAGTTTTAGCCCATTGCTAATTTCAATTCAGAAGGCCTTTTCTGAGAACTGTGTTTTTCTGATCTGTATTCCTATCTCTGTGATAGTATAAAAAAGCACACAGCACCCCACCACCACTCACCCCTCCCTAAATACACCAGAATGATAATCATACCTGCCTTTATTATTGAATCCCGGAGGCCTAAAATGCTTTACATACAGTAATTTACTTAGTCATCACAACTAGACGAGGCAGGTGTTACCCCGATTGGTCAAATGGGAAGATTGAGGCTCAGAAAAGTAATATGCCCATTGTCACACAGCTAATTACTAGAGAAGCCAGGTCTGTCTGGCTCCTAAACTCACACCTGATCCAAAACTGTTCCTTGTTCCCTGTGTACTTTCAAACCTTGTTGCTTTTGCCTTGCAGTTACTTCTGTGTTAGGTTTTGGGGGACAGGAAAAGTACCTTTGCCCTCAAGGAAGCCCCGCTTCTTCTGATGACTTCATGAAGACTTACCTTCTGGGAAGCCCCTGTTGGTCCTATTTTGGGGCTCCGTGGCACTTGGTTACCACCTCGTCATCACCCTTGTCACAGCCTGACTTATAAAGCAGAGTGGGTCAGCTGGGTTGGACAGTAGGAAGATACTGGCCTTTATTCCTGACTTGGGAGCTCTTTGGAAGTCAGACTGTGTTTTATTCGTGGTTGACTTGCCAACTCAACACCTAGCACGATTTCATGATGTACTGTTATTATTCCCATTTAACAGATAGGGAAACTGAGGCCTGGAGGTGTGGTGATTTGGTCAGGATCACACAACTAGTAAGCAGAGCTGGGCTCTGAACCCAGGCAGTCAGTCTGATCCAGAACCAATGTTCTTAAATGCTAAATTGTTCCATCTCTCCAACGAGATTACAAACTGTGAGGCTAGAGGCAGCACCCACCACCTCCTAGCCCAGTACTTGACAGCTCATACACAGTAAAGATAGGCCTTCTTCTTTCTTCCATCCACCCTGGCAGGGAGACAAACAGGAAACGTCAACCCAGGGCTTAACTCATGATAAGGAAAGGGCTTTGGGGCCTTGGTTACATGACTGTTCTCTGAGGATCTTAGAGAATGCGTAGTCCCAGGCCCGGTTCTGACTCAGTAGGTATGAGGTGAGCAGGGTTAACCCTGACATCTTTTCTATATGTGAGAATTGCCCTGAGGATGGAACCCATCAGGGAGGTGGCTTCTGAAAGATGAGGAACGAAGCAGAATGACTCTGAGCCACAGTGGTGGGAGCTGGCTGCTGAAGGGGTAGAAAATCATCCATCAGAGGCAGAGGGAAGTGAGCCCAGGGGAGGCTGGGGATCAGAAATCCGCCACAGAAAGAGCTCTTACCTTGTGTTTTTTAAGATTTCTAAGTACCTGCTCCTTTTGAATGTGCTGGTGGGATTTCATCTGATGCAAACACTTTCATTTTCTTCAGAGCTTCCATCTTTGAGGTACCCAAAAATAGTAGGCTTTTCATGGAGTTGTATAAGGATTCCATCTGCTTTATACTGAAAAGTAGGGCTTTAATGGAAAATTAAAAATGAGTCAGATCGCCTTTCCCACAACAAAGCCCAGGGCGCTTTTCCCAACCTTTTCTTCTTCTAATCCTCAGAAAAAGTTACTGAGTCTATATTTCTGTGAAATTCTGCCCAATTTAAATTCTACTGAAAAGGCAAATAAACACCAATGAGTTCCTTCATTGCCACACATTGTAGTATCTGTTTGGAAGCAATAACAATTTTAAATGTTGTCACGTGTAAAATTTGATTTTTATTTCAGTTTCAATTTTATTCCAGAAATCGTGTGATATGTTGCACATGCACGTAAGGATATTTGAAAAATACTAATTTATCTTAAAGGTTTCTCTTGTTTGCTCTCAGAGTTTGGAGGGGTTCACCTTTTTGTCTAGTTTATTGTCTGACCTCCTAAAAGTATAAACAGCCCCTCATCATTTTCTGATACAGGGCCTGAATTGTCACACTCTGTCTTTCTGTATCTTTTATCACCATTTCCTGCTTGAAAACGCCAGTTCTCTGGCTTTATTTTGTGTGCACCTTTGCCTGATCGATATTCTCTTGATATGTCCTTCACTCTCCTGTTGTTTGCAAATAATGATTCCAGCTGCTTCATCCTATGCTTTCTAGTTGAGGATGTGTTCCTGATGTGAGGAATCCAAGGAGCAGAGAATTTTTGTGACTTGCCCATGGTCAGTACATCCAGTTCCTCCTTTAGTTTAGAATCCAGCTCTGCAGAAAGCAATGGCACCCCATTCCAATACTCTTGCCTGGAAAATCCCATGGATGGAGGAGCCTGGTAGGCCGCAGTCCGTGGAGTCGCTACAAGTCGGACATGACTGAGCGACTTCACTTTCACTTTTCACTTTCATGCATTGGAGAAGGAAATGGCAACCCACTCCAGTGTTCTTGCCTGGAGAATCCCAGGGACGGGGGAGCCTGGTGGGCTGCCGTCTATGGGGTCACACAGAGTCGGACACGATTGAAACGACTTAGCAGCAGCAGCAGCAGCAGAATCCAGGTCTCCCGGAAATCTGTATATGTGGGTCCCATCTTCTCAACAGACCATGGCCTCATATGATGGGATTTTTTGGTCTCCCTGTAGCTCGTAGCTCACTGTTATTCATAGTGTAGATGCTCAGCAGGTGTCTATTCAGATAGATTCTGGGGGCAGGGCACTGGAATCTGTAGCTAGTTTCCTGGCCATCTGCTGGCATCTTCTTGGATATTGAGCTTCTGTAGTCTCTGATGGCATTAGGTTCACTCTCTATAGACCCGTGTGACTTAGGTTTGGGACTGTGCTATACTGTTTTAGGAACCACCATTGTCTTCTGACAGTGGTGTGTGCTTAAAGCTCTTTTGTCCATAATCTTTAGCTTTTTGTTAAAAATTTAGGGTGGTCAGGAAAACAGTTACTTCCTTGCCCTCTGTCATCAGGTTTTCATCAACAGGATTTTCACTAAAAAAAAAAAAAAAAAAAAAAGGATGTTACCAACAGTGCCTAATGACATCCAAGACCAGGGAAAAATGCAGAATGTTTCAAAATCTGGAGGAAACTGGAAAAATATGACAGTGAGTGATGGAGGAGGCAAGAGTGGCAGAATGGACTACAGGGCTGGGCCTGAAAGCCTGTGGGGCTGCATGAAACCCAGCAATGGCTACGCGGGTGCCATCTCTGCATGCATTCATTTTGTTCACTTGGCATAGCTGAAGAATCTCTTTAGCAGGGAAGGAGGGTTCCATCTTAGACTTTAGGTCCTCCAGAGTAATGATTTAACACTGTATCCCAACCACAGCTTCTGTATATCCTTCAAAAGAGTGATTGACAATAAGCCTTACAAAATGTTTTCCACGGTTGTGGGGAGCGATTGCTTGAGTCATTTCTGTGATATAAGACACAACAGCACAACAGGCGATGTTTGTCAGCCCCGCATTAAGCGTCTTCTCAGCTGCCTGTGAAAAGCTCTCTGTGATTCTTCATTAATGGCTTCCCCTGCCTAGCCCTCACCTGGATGCCAGGTTTAATGTATCCGAGGGAGAGCCTTAAAAACACATTCTGTGGCGACGGACCACTGCTGTGGCAAAGAGGGGAAGGAGCGGACCGCATGCTTCACTGTCGTTTGAAATGCCATTATGGTCTTTGGAAAGCGGTAGTGGACTTTTTTTGCTTCCTTCACTATGCACTGTCTATGATTTCAGAGCTTTTCCTGCCCGCCTCCCCACTGCCACAACTACCACCTTAAATGTCGGAGATCACACACCACTAACAAAATGCACTTTCCCCTTGGCGAGCCTGTAATGTCACCACTTCATGTATTTATCCAGTTTGTTCCTGTTTAGTCACTCTGGTACATGTCAATGTCAATATTGTCTATTTTCAGTAGCAAGCTTCTAGAAGGCTGAAAGCACACCTCATTTAATTTGCTTTGTGCCATGAAACACTACACGGAACTGTGCATTTATTAAGTGCTTGTTGATTTTGATTCTATGCTTCAAGTCTGGTAGGTCCTACGGCTGTTCTCAGTACTTCTGGAATGAGATGCATCTTGAGTAAATTTTCTTCTTGCAGATAACACATCACATCCAGTGCATCTATAGATCCTCAGAGTCCTGTGTTAGAATCCAGATTTTGGTTGCACGTAATGTTTTAGGATCCATCTTTTGTTTTACCCCCTTGGGTGAAGATGCAATGATCCCAGCTTCTAATTCTGTTAGCAGGTTAGGGCCAAAGCACAGATAGTATGCCATGCTACACCCTTCTTTTCATAGAAGTGTGGTTGACCATATCATTCTCAGTGTTTTATGGTTATTATTTCAACAGATTCTTGATTTCAAACTGCTGAGAGGTGGAGGTAGTTCTCTATGAGGGTAAGAACTGCTCAGTGAAGGCTGATGAGGTGTGATTTAAGAACCTATAAGGACTACAGTGTCAGGAGAAGAACCACATACCTCTGTGGGTGTCAGTAGCTCCTGGGAGATTTGGGTCAGTTTATGCATGTGTGTGTGCTCAGTTGCTTTGGTTGTGTCCAACTCTTTGCAACCCCATGGACTGTAGCCCACCAGGCTTCTCTGTCCATGGGATTCTCCAGGCAAGAATACTGGAGTGGGTTGTCAATCCCTCCTCCAAGGGATCTTCCCAACCCAGGGGTCAAACCTGCATCTCCTGTGTCTCCTGCGTTGCAGGTAGATTCTTTATTGCTGAGCCACCAGAGAACTGTGGTGCTGGAGAAGACTCTTGAGAGTCCCTTGGACTTCAAGGGGATCAAACCAGCCAGTCCTAAAGGAAACCAATCCTAAATATTCCTTGGAAGGACTAATGCTAAAGCTGAAGCTCCAGGACTTTGCGAAGAGCCAACTCATTAGAAAAGATCCTGATACTGGGAAAGATTGAAGGCAGGAGGAGAAGGGGATGACAGAGGACAGGATGGTTGGATGGCATCACTGATTTAATGGACATAAGTTTGAATAAGCTTCAGGAGATGGTGAAGGGCAGGGAAGCCTGGCATGCTTCAGTCCATGGGGTCGCAAAGAGTCGAACATGACTGAGTAACTGAACAACAGCAATCACCACCAGGGACGCCCCCCTGGTCAGTTCACACCTGAGTGCAATGCAGGGAGGATTGGTGCTTGGAAAACTGCAGCCCCAAACAGTCTCTGATTGTACCTCAGCCCACCTATACCACAGGGAGAAGAGTCCAGTGTAGCAAAGTATTAAGAGTCCCCCATTTAGAGTGGCCCAAGGAGAGGCCCAGCGCCCTCCCTTGATCTCACATCCCTGCCTGTGACAGAGGTCATTTCCAGGGGTGAAAGACCCCAGCCTCCACCCCCACAGCAAGGCGCCCATGTGCTTGAGATACAGAACGGTCACCGTGGGAGGAACCTTGCTTGTGCTCCCCTGAGCCAGAACATGCAGAAATGATCCACTAGAGGACCATTAAGCAGAGAAGGGGCCCTTGTATTAATTTCCTCTGGCTGCTGTAACAAATGACCATGTACCGGGTGGCTTAAAACAGTAGAACGTTTCCTTTCACAGTTTTGGGAGCCAGAGGTCTTGAAATGAAGGTGTCAGCAGGATTGGTTCTTTATGGAGACTCCGAGGAAGACTCTGAGTCCCATGCCTCTTTCCTAGCTTCCAGTGGCTGCCAGCAACCTTTGACTTTCTTTGGCTTGTAGACCCATTAGTACACTTTTTACCCTCATCTTCACATACCTTCTCCTCTCTGTGTCTTTATGTGGCCTTCTCTTGTAAATAGGACACTTGTCACTGGTTTAGGTTCCACCCTAATCCAGGATGATCTCATCTAGAGATCCTTACCTTAATTACATCTCAAAGACCCTTTTCCCATATAAGGTCACATTTCCAGGTTTCAGGTGGACATATTTTGGAGGCCACCATTCAACCCACCATAGCCCTCAAAGGGACAGCTATTAGCAGTAACCTGGGAGGAGAAAGAAAGATAAGAAAGGTATTCCAAGTTTGAATGCCTACAAAAAAATAGGCACAGTACTTTATGTGTGTGATTTTAAACTATTGCTGTAAGATGGGTGAAGCTAACAGTGAAGGAAGTTCAAAATCATGGAGTGTCCTGAAAAACTTTTCAGTAAAATTGAAGGCTGAGCCGTCATCCAAGGTTGGAAGATTTGGAGATGGGAGGAGACTTGGAGAATACAGAAAAAACCAAACAGCCAGGAAAATATAGAATAATGTGTTAATAGATTAAAAAGTATTGCAGAGAAGTAGGGAAGCCCCTTTGGAATTTGTGTTTTTAACGGGTCCTTTTAGCCCAGTTTTATGACTGCTTAGTAGTACTTGTCCTTGCCTGGAGAATCCCAGGGACGGGGGAGCCTGGTGGGCTGCTGTCTATGGGGTTGCACAGGGTCGGACACGACTGAAGCGACTTAGCAGCAGCAGCAGCAGCAGTAGTACTTGTCACTTGGGAATGGAAAGTCTGACCTGTGGTGACCTAGAGTTGAAAGTTGGTTTGAATAGTCAAATGAGGAGGATGCTCCAAGAGATTAAAGAAAGCGTCAGTTGAATTAGCTGAAAGGGCTTCCCAGGTGGTATTCATGGTAAAAAATCTGCCTGCCAAAGGAGGTGATGCAGAAGAGATGGGTTCGATCTCTGGGTCGGGAAGATCCCCTAGAGTAGGAAATGGCAACCTGCTCCAGTATTCTTGCCTGGAAAATTTCATGGACAAAGGAGCCTGGAGAGCTACAATCCATGGGGTTGCAAAGAGTTAGACGTGACTGAGCACCCAGAGAAGGTAATGGCTGGATAGGGGAGTCAGCTGGAACTGGGATGATGGATAAGGCAAGGGAGGGTCCAGGGTTTTATGGATGGGTGAACACAGTGGGTATGGAGGAGACGCAAGGGCCTTCTCACCCTGGAAGAAGAAACCTAGGAGGTGGAGAGTTCCGAATGATGCCAAACCAGGTGGCTTCCTGTTGAATGGATCTATTCAACAGTAGAATAGACAGTAAGGACAATAATTCTTATATAAAGAATTCAAGAAAATGAAAGTCATAGTCCCCTTTTTGCCCTTGCTTCAAATTATGTATAAATGGTGTCTCTAGAGAAATGGCATGTTAGTCCGTTGCACGTTTAACAAATCCTGGATGAGTGTTCTGGGACCCCTGAGACCTTGCATTATGACCAGCCAGCTTAGTGGGGATAATATTTTGAACTGGTATTCAATTTACTTTCCCTTCCTTTTAATTCTTGTTGCCCTGGGAGTCTCCCCCATTGAGCCGAAGGATTCCATTACTTCAGGGGGAGGACAGAGTATGGCCTAAGACAAAGAAGACATTGTTTGGCTTCTGACTTCCAAAACAGGACCTTGAAGCCTGTTTCAGCGACCAGAGTTAGCCCAGGCCTTCGTTTAAGAGAGGCAGGCTTTGTTAGCAGAAAATGATTTGTGGATTCCGAGGAGCTGGGTCTCAGAGGAGGTGGCGTGTATTGTATAGAGAGGCTGCCAGCGGGAGGAAATGCCTTCCTGGGTTGGAGGATGGAGGTGGCAGAGGTTTGGAGGAGACTCGATGTCCCCTGCTCCAGGAGAATCTGCAGGGAGAGATCATGTGTACCCTGCACCCCTACCTGGAACTCTGGAAGGAAGCCACAATGGAGTGGACCCTGCCCTGGGGCACATTTAGGCAGAAACAGCCCTGAGCTGATATCCCTTCCCTCTATTTCCCAAAGCTTATACATGGCATTGGAGAAATCCCAACAATCCTTGGACAGCTGTGGAGGTGCTGTGAGAGCTGGGCGGGGGCATCCCAGGGTCAGGACGAAGAGGGCACAGAATAAACTGGGTCAGTCCCACTGCTGAGGACTGGCTGGGATTGGGGCAGCAGATTTCCACCAATCACGTCAGCAGAACCAGGCCAGCTCGCAGAACAAAGGGATGAGACATCCCAAGGAGGCCAGTGAGGGCTTGGAGGGCAGGGTGGAGACCAGGTCCTCACCCCATCATGTGGGGGTCTGTAATCAGCCCCTTGGGGAAGGAGGGAGAGGGAAGGAACACAGCCCTGAGAGGCAATCTGAGATGAGCTCAATTTGACTAATTGCCCTGAAGGAGCGAAATTTTTAAATCTGAAGAGCAAGTTATCTTGCAGTAGCAAGATTTTTTTTTTTTTTTTTTTTCCTATGGTAGGCAGAAATGCAGTGGTCATGATCAAGTTGAAATCAGCTATGAAAAATGTGCACAGCTGGGTAGTGATTATAAATTGCAAACCTTGCATATTGCATTTGAGCTGTTTTAACAGGATGATGGTGGTGATGATGGCGACAATGGTGATGGTGGCAAATTTGCCTACGTGTATTCTTGTAGTATACTCTTCCCTTTGTGTAAATTGTGGCTTAGTCTACCTGTACTTGGTTCATTCTGGGCAAGAAGTGGAAAGATCTGTGCTCTCAAGGACGATCAGAGTTGTCCACCGGGTATTCCAAAGTTTAGTGAAGATTGGGACTTTCCATGGTTTAACTAGTGGCACTTCTTCTCAGGGTCCTCGGTTGCCATGGAGTCAGGTCAGTGGAAAGTATTAGAATTTCAGGCTTTTCTCTCATGAACTCGGCTGTGATGCTGGAGACTAGAAGATCATTTTTACTGGATGTGATCCTTCATATCTTAAAGGTATCAAGGTGAATACTGGAAATTACACTCTCTGACTGACTATAATGGGAGAAGCTCTTCATTTTTATTCAATCCTCATGTACTAAATAAAGCATGAGTTTATAAAGGGATTCATTTCCAAGTATAATTCATAAGTAGTTATCAGAACACTCAAATGAGGTGGGGGGGACCAGTTAGCTCTTTTTAGATACATTTTAATCTCTCTTTGACATTCATAAGAGGATGATGCTGCATTTAAGAAGATGTTTTAAAACCTGCTGTTTCTTGAAATGCCTAGTAATTTTGGAAGGGAAAGCTTTAGTCTTGCTTTAAAAAGCATATGTTTGGTGGGGCGGAGTGAGGTGGGAAGTTGCCTGTTAAGATGCTGCTTATGTATTTTCCTACTCGAAAATTATGGTGACATATAAATACGTCTCACATTTCCCTCATCTGTCAGGCGTAGCCAAGGGAGCAAGAGATGGGGAACTATAACCACTGTTTGACAGGAGTCACTAAAATCGTTTAAATTATAGAACTTAAAAAAATGTTGATTAACTGATACCGTTTCCATAATATTTTTGACCTATGAAATAGTTCCCTTCAAAATCTCAAAATAGAATTTTTAAAAATTAAAAACATGTCCCAGATGTTAGAGGAAAAAAAAAAAAAAACTTTGTATACCGTTTATATAAACAACAAAAAGAACATAAGACAGTGACTATTCTTGGTACATGGGGCTTCGCAGGTGGCACAGTGGTAAAGAATATGCTTGCCAGTGCGGGAGACATGGGCTCGATCCCTGTGTCAGAAAGATTTCCTGGAGGAGGGCATGGCAGTATCCTTTAAAGTTGTGTTTTATGGTTAATATTGGAAACTGTTGCTATCTTCAATTGGCATTTACGTATACATAATATTTTTAACAGAAAATAGCATTTTCTACAGATACACATAAGCTCAGAGCAAATTCTGCTAAATGGAGGCTTTTCTCAAAATAGGGTTTTCCCCCCCATACTGAAATGTGTACATATTTTAGCCCAAATATTTTCACAAGTCTTTTATCCCCGCTCAGGATTCTTATCATCAATAAATATTTGTTATAAGGCAAAACTCATGAAAATAAATTCCTCTTTGGTACTTTTAAATGCTTTGTCACATTTAGATGACACAAAATTATAGATCATTCCTAATTTCACTCCGTTGTAGTACAGAATATAAATGTATCTGATTAAAACCAGGAACATCATCAAAATATTGCCACAAGTTTAGATGCTCCAAAACATCTGTAACCCTATTTTAGGATTAAAACTTGGACACTGAATTCTCTAATGTGGTTAGTGCCTTCCTTTGCTCTGGTTGGGATAAATTTTAACATCTTCCTATTTGTAAGCCTTGTTTTCAGTAACTGCACTTGGTTAAATGCTTTTTAAAATCTGAAATGTTTTGGCACTTCAATCTCTACTTTGAGCAAAGATTTCCAACTGTTTTGGAACAGAACCCACCCCAACTTCACAGCATTCATCCACATACCATCACAACACACTTAGGTTGATTTAGAGAATCATTTCTCAAACATTTCTAAAGCCTAGTTGATGGTGACAGGCAGCAAAATAGAAGATGTGTACTTACAATGCCGCAGTGTTTTTTGTATTCACAAAAACACTTGATCACAAAAATTTCATAGTTCAGTTTTTCTGTTTGCAAGAGAATCCATAGATGTGGCGATTGCAGCTTGTTAGGATATAGCCACTTGTTGAATGCAGTTATGAATTAGGTGTATGCCATACCCACATCATATAACTTTCTGCCCATAGGTTTCTTGATTTGGTAAGGACAGTTATTTATAGCATCACAAAATTTGTATTCTGCAAAAACAACTTCATCTTGTTTTAAACTTTTGACCAATTAACAGTTGTATTCACACTAGCATGAGATATTCCACCTGTGACAGAATGAACTTTCACAAGCTTTATTTTGATCCCAGGAAATAGATGGGGGAAAAAAATAAAACCATAATCGAAATTAATGGATTTTTCTGTTTAAAACACCTGTTAATACTAACTTACAACTGGAATCATTTGTATGTTTTTTTCTTCTGCTAATGAAGCCAATAAATTAAAGGTATCACTTCACTTTTCCAATGTGCACCAAAAAAAACTGAACTCAGAAATAAGCAGAATCAACATAGAATAGCAGTCATTTGATCCAGAGGAAAAGTCATGCTTCCTAGAGTGCTGTCAGTGAGCCTTCCATAGCTATCTGTGTTAAATTGTCATCCTTGGTCACAGTCTTATTACAATAACTGTTATGTTAACATTTGCGGTAGCTACTGATGCTTCCTTAGCATCAGTATATTGTATTAGTATACACAGACTTACAGAGTGAATAATATCAGTGAGACTCCCATGCTAGATAATATCAGAGAACATTTTGTGCGAGCTCACATTCATCATCAACTTTCTTAAAAAGGCAAAAATGTAATTTTTCATTTAATTTGTTTTTTTTTCTTTTTCAGCTCATTGTTGCTAAAGGGGATATTGCAAAGTAAAATAGAGTATCAATAAATGACAAAAACACTGTCATGAGCACATTCACATCATTTTTGAAAAGGTCTGTTTCCTGCAAATATTTCACGTACACCTAACCTGTAATTTTCTGTTTCCCATGGACGCTTCTGACCAGTGTTTTGTGCATCTCTGGCCGCAGTGTGGGTTAGCACAGCTGGTCAGTGCATCCGGTGTGTGGAGGGGTCTGCCAGGGGAGAATGCAGGGTGTTAGCTGCTCTGGCTGCTCATGTCCAAGTGCTCTTTATTTTATTGGTGAGCATCCTACCTGTTTTCCTTGAAAGAGAGGTATTTACTGCAGCCAAGACTGGAAAAGAACAGGAAAACAGATGGATTGTCATTGGTTACCATTCCGACTTAATTACATGGTAGGATGAAAATTCTCTTCCCCATGAAATTGTCTCATCACTAATAGGCAAGACCATGGCCGAATCTGGAAGAGCAAAGTGGAGGCTGCATGCTCAGTCACATCTGATTCTTTGCCACCCCATGGATTGCAGCCTGCCAGGCTCTTCTGTCCATGGGATTTTCCAGGCAAGAATGCTGGAGTGAGTTGCCATTTCCTAGTTCAGGGGATCTTCCTGACCCAAGGATCGAACCTGCATCTCTTGGGTCTCCTGCCCTGGCAGGTGGATTCTTTACCACTGCGCCACCAAAGTGGAAGTTACCAAACCCAATCTTGGTGCCTTTTATTGCAACTCTTAATAACAGTCCTTGGTTTAAACACATGAAACATCTGGACAAACCTTCATCTGATGGGCTGCAGGGGCAATGGGTATAATCTAGTGCTTTCACAGATAAGCCAGGACCTAAGGTCACCCAGGCTTCCTGGTGGTTTAGTCAGTAAAGAGTCTGCCTGCAATGCAGGAGACCACCTACAATGCAGGAGACCTGGGTTCAATCCCTGGGTCAGGAAGATCCCCTGGAGAAGGATATGGCAACCCACTCCAGTATTCTTGCCTGGGAAATCCCATGAACAGAGGAGCCTGGTGGGCTACAGTCCATGGGGTCGCAAAGAGTTGGACACGAATGAGCGACTAAACCACCTCAAGTCACCCTAGTCAGAGATCACATTTGTCTGTCTGTTTCATACAGTCCTCCTTTGGCCAGACTGTTCTGATAAGCCTGCCGCTCTGCCCTCCTATATTGCTAGCTTCCAATCCCACTGCTGAGTGAGCTTTTTAAAAAGTCCTTGTGAGAACACATTGCTGGGTAACACCCCTCAGTATTGTCCTCTTGAGCTGGAATAGTTGAACTCTTCACCGTAGCCCAGGGAGCCTCTTATGCATCCACCCACCCAGCTGGCCCTGTAGATTTTAAGTTTCCAGGTGCCGCATACCTTGCCTGTCTATTCTCTTTGCCAGGGTGGTTCATGAGAGCCACTCAATACACTTTCTCGAAGGAGTGAATATGATTTGAGTCGATGAAAGGAAAACAGAAGTATCTTGCTAATCCATGGGGATAAGGAATGCAAGTCTAAATCTCTACGTCCTAAATACTATTTCTATCTCTGATAAGAGTTGGACAGCAGAATGTAACAGGACTACATCCTCCTTCTCCACCATCAGAGGTGTTATGATGCCTACAAACCGTTCTGATTCTCAGTCTCCCATCCCTCCCCGCCCCCGCCCCAACCCAGGGAGAAAAGTGTGAATTCTAGTGCGTCTATTGTTTCCTCCAGCATTAGGCCAGGAATTTTGTTTGGCGTATACTTGGTGTATGTGGCAAGGAAAGGTGCTTTTCTGATTGATTTGGGGAAAATGGGGCCACGTGATGGTGGTGGTGGAGGAGTACTTTGAAATCACGGTTTTGAGATCTGTGTTCTTACATGACTGCTTTCTGTTGGATCTCTTTTTAAAACATGCTGCCGTTCAGTTTCATCATGAATGCCTTTCCAAGGACAGTAAATGGTTTTACACACTATGACATCGTTTCCATGGCAACTAATGTATTTTAGCAGAGAGAGAGAGACTCTGCTAGAAGTAGGCTAAAAAGGACAAATACAGAAATGGCACAGTGTAAAATGTGGGACAATGTGTGTTGTAGTAAAGATTTTTTTTTCTGACTTCTTGTTTAGGAAAACCTGTGTAAGTAGATCCTGGTTTCTTAACTCTTAGTAGTAAAGTGTTTACTGTACCCAACATTATCTAGTATTCTGCTGACACAGTTTCTTTATTTAGTACTTGGGTTTTTTTTGTTTTTTTTTTTTGTTTGTTTTTTGCTTGCTTGTCTGTTTGCTTTAACATGTTCGTTCCATTAACATACAACGTTTGTAATTTCACCCATTTTTAAATGGTGAAACTTCATCTTCACCTCGAGTTCTCCTGTGGTAGCCACCTTACATCTCTGCTGCCCTTAATGACAGAGCCACTGTGGAGGGCTGTCCCCACTACCTGTCTCCACATAGCATCTGTTAAAAAAAAGAGTCAAAATCATTCCAAGCAAGATTTTACCCCACCACTTGCTCCAGTTACTCACCTCTCATCCTCTAAGGTTATTACAATTTAGCTCTTGGATTTTTCAGAAGCTAACATGTGAATGTAAATATGACTGACTGTTAGTTGCCCAGTTATGTCTGACACTTTGCAACCCCATGGACTGTAGCCCACCAGGCTCCTCCATCCATGGGATTTTCCAGGCAAGAACACTGGAGTGGGTTGCCGTTTCCTTCGCCAAGGTATCTTCCCAACCCAGGAATCAAACCTGGGTCTCCTGCATTGCAGGCAGACTCTTTATCATTTGAGCTTCAGGGCTTATAAGTATACATTTCAAATAATTCCACAAAGCATCAAGCCCCATGTGTGAGCCTTTGTGTAAACCTAGTTTTAAAAAAGTAAGGGTTTGGGTTACCCTGCTCTGCGCACCTGAATGTACTTGGATTTTTTGTTATATGATAACAAAATGCTCTTACGTAAACCCCAAATGGTGGGCAGATAGCAGACAGCTTCCTATTTAACAGAAAAAAAGAAGCCAAGGGAACGCTCTCGTGACTTAGAAAGATAGCAAACCAGTCTCTGGGATGGACGAGGGATGACACCCTCATTTGTCTTTTGTTGGACCACATGGTGCATTTAAAAAATTCAAACCAACATTTAAAAATTGAGCACTTTTATATAAAAACTGAGATTTCCAGCTTCTCTTGGAAAAAAAAAACAGGGAGGTCTAGCCAAGCCTGCCTTCCGTCCTGACAACAGCCTGCCCAGGCAGCATTGCAGCTGTCCTCTTGGAATGGAGCAGGGTTCTTCCGCTCACCCCAGCCCCGTCTCACATGCTCCATTCATTCCTTTTACCTGCCTGGCTGCTGTGGGTTGTTTAATATGTGACTGTTGCTGTACCCTCTCGCTTTGCCCAATCACAAAGCAAATAAATAGCAGAGCTAGGAGCAGAACTTGGTTTCCAAGCCAACTGCTTCCTCCCTGGCTGTGTACCAAAATTCTGTGTGTTGGAGTGTAATTCATAGTTAGTGGTGAGAGGGATCATTAGGAGCGGAGTCTATGCTTTGCACCTTACTGCTTGCAATAGAGCCTGTGGTTAATTGTACTAGGCACATTGTTCATATTTGAGGGACTTTCCCCTTCTGTTTCTCTCCGAAGGTTGTATGTGCTGTTGGTTGTGATGGGCAAGATGGCAGTGCTCCACTAGTGTTAACATTTCTGTGTGCATAGGCAAGAGGGGGAAAGCTCCAATGTCATAACAGTGGTTCCAGAGTTTCTAGATTTTTCATTGAGGTACGTGAATATTTATATAAAAGAAATAAGAAGGGGGTAGTAGCCCAAAGTGTGTCTGACATCAGCCAAGGCCCATGACATCTTCTCAATGTAGGAGGCTCAAAGGTGTCCCCAGCCACTTTTGCTGTCCTCTCCCAGACTCACCTTTTCCTTTGAATTCCTTCTGGGTCCCCTTGATTTCAGGGAGCTGAAGACACCCTTGAGGGTGGCATCCATATGTCCCCAAGCTCTTCACTGCCCTATGCCCCTCACCACTTTGAACATGTACTCATCACTATGCCTTTTCTAGGGGTGGGTAGGATGGGAGAAGAGTTGCAGGTGCCACCGCCTCAAACCTTCTTAGAAGGTTCATGTGTACAGGAAGACACAGGAGGAGAATGAGCTTCTCTGGGACTAAAAGTAATGGCCAGAGGCAGGGGAAAATTTTTTTTTCCAGGGAAAACGGGGTAATGAGGAATACCCCACAACGAAAGGCCTTGTCTGAGCAGGGTCCCGTCCTGGGGCCAGCCCCAGCTGGGGGCTGCACAGCAGAGCAGGGTGCCCTGCATGTCTGCGTGCAGCTGTGGAGGTCCCGGGCGCCCACTGTGAGAGTGGGCCTGTTCCTGGGTTGCAGGCAGGGAGCCAGGGACTGCCCCCTCGCCAGAGAACATTGAGGCGCTTCTGTGTGCACTCTGTATGTGTCTCAGCTTTCTTTGGAATTGTGGCAGAGTCTGGCCCTGCCTGGTCTTTTTGTGCCTTGGATCCTAAGTTAAGAATAACCGAAGGAACAGTGCCCCTGTTGACACGCTTGATATGGAAGCTGCTATCAAATGGCCATTTTATCCTTGGTGGCCACTGACATCACACCACGTACAGCTCTGAGTTCTCACTTGAGTTCTGATTGAATAGAGCTGTGATCGTTGGAGCAGAAAGAAGCCATTCAGACGTGAATATGTGGAGACGTGTCTAGTAACGTGCAGATGTTTTTTGGCAGGTCAATAAATATTTTAAGTCTTTTGCAAGTAGTGAAAAGGGTTGAATTGGGAATAGAGGAGATTCTGTGGCAAGAGAAAAGTATACCTCATTTCTCTCTCAATCTTCCATTTCTTAAAATAATCAAACAAAAGCCCAAGCCACAATTTAAATCTTGGCTACATCATGGCCCTTCCTTACATTGTATCTTAGTCAAGACATGATTATGATTCTAATGTATTGAATCTTGGTTTCTCGGTCACATTTTTCAAGTAAAAAGGAAACACTGGGTAACATTGAAAGTAACAGCCGAATCTTCAGAATGGATCTTTGTCACTTATTTATAGCTAAAGACATGGGACTAAATTGAAAAAACAGGTCATCTTCTGGGTACATGGGTGTATGTGGCATGTGGGCGCACCCTGGATTTATAACCCCCTTCCTTCCCCAGCACCCTCCGCGCTCCTACGTGCAGGAGGTGGCAGGTCGGCCTGATTCAGTGCAGTTTCATTTCCTTCATTGCTGCGTTCAGTTCTTCATTAGTCACCCTGCCCCTCTCCACCCTTCACACCTCCATCCACAGAGATGGCACAGGTCCCCTTTGTGTTGCCAGCACGGTACTTACTCACTGCCATTCTGGCCGCAGACAAGCTGGTGTTCCATTGAGAGGCAGGGACCAGTCCTACCTGAAGTGCTATAGGCACATGGAGGAGAGGAAATCCAATTCTTCATAGAAGTAGGGCTAGAGGGGAACAGGTGCGGAAAGGTGGTTCTGTCCTGGGCCCTGAAGGCCAATCAGGAGAGGATGCTACTTACCCAGCAGAGTGAGTGAGACTGGAATGAGGATCCTTAGTCCAGGGCCAGGAATATGCTGGGGCTTCTATCTGTTTTTCTACCCTTTCCTAAGAGAGAGGTGGGTTGAAAATATACTGGTGGGTGCAGATGTGTGCCCCTCACTGCCCGACTTCTAAACTGGTGTACACTGTCTCTCACCACCTGGCCTCTGCCTTAGCTTCCCACCTTTCTCCCTCTAGCCTCCCACCGTCTGCACCCACCCCATGGCCTGCGCACTGTCAAGCCTCTTGCCATTCTCCAAACATGTGGCCAGTGTCCCTTTGCCAGGTCAGGGTATTCCTCTGCTGGCACTGTCCTCTCACAGGGTATATGGTAGGTGCCCATGGGAGAGGTCCCCTGGCATCTGAAATAGGAGAGCAGGAGGGGTGGGGTGGGGGTGGCTGTATCAAGAAGGAGCTTGAAGTTGAGGGCTTCTCAGTATTATTTTTGGAGTTTCCTCTAAAAAGAAAAATCTTTGTGTATTCCCCCAATGATGGAGGACTTGAGCTGATCTAGAGAGTGGGGAGGATTCATTTTGGGTCCAGGCCTCATCCTTCAGCTTCCCTTCCTGCAGTTGATCACACATTTGCAGCGTTTATGGATTACTTTGCCAACAAAGGTTTGTCTAGTCAAGGCTATGGTTTTTCCTGTGGTCATGTATGGATGTGAGAGTTGGACTGTGAAGAAGGCTGAACACCGAAGAATTGATGCTTTTGAACTGTGGTGTTGGAGAAGACTCTTGAGAGTGCCTTGGACTGCAAGGAGATCCAACCAGTCCATTCTGAAGGAGATCAGCCCTGGGATTTCTTTGGAAGGAATGATGCTAAAGCTGAAACTCTAGTACTTTGGCCACCTCACTCGAAGAGTTGACTCATTGGAAAAGACTCTGATGCTGGGAGGGATTGGGGGCAGGAGGAGAAGGGGACGACAGAGGATGAGATGGCTGGATGGCATCACTGACTCGATGGACATGAGTCTGAGTGAACTCCAGGAGTTGGTGATGGACAGGGAGGCCTGGCGTGCTGCGATTCATGGGGTCGCAAAGAGTCGGACACGACTGAGTGACTGATCTGATCTGATCTGATCTGATGGATCTGCCTTTTCCACTGGGGGAATCTGGATCACTTCAGTCATGTTTTCGAACAAAGTATCAGTACTACTTCAGCAGGAAGAACAAAAGCATGGACCATGCCCTAATGCCCAGAAACCCACAATTGGGGGCTTTTATATGGAAATAGTCAACTATTTGGGCTTCCCTGGAGGCTCAGATGGTAAAGAATCTGCCTGCAATGCTGGAGACCTGGGTTCGATCCCTGGGTCAGGAAGATCCCCTAAAGAAGGGAATGGCAACCCAGTCCAATATTCTTGCCTGGAGAATTCCATGGACAGAGGAGCCTAGCAGGCTACAGCCCATGGGGTTGCAAAAAATAAAAAGAGTCAGACACGATTGAGTGAATAAGCCAAAAGGTGAATAATTGGTCAGTTTTTTTAACATGAAAGTGTTAGTTGCTCAGTCATGTCCGACTCTGCAACTCCCTGGACTATAGCCCGCCAGACTCCCCTGTCCATGTAATTCCCCAGGCAAGAATATTGGATGGGTTGCCATTTCCTTCTCCAGGGGATCTTCCCTACCCAGGGATTGAACCCGAGTCTCTGGCATTGCAGGCAGATTTTTTACCATCTGAGTTACCAGGGAAGCCCTTTTAAAATATAGGAGTCATTGAAATAAAATACTATCTCTATTTCATCTAAGTATTTGATGACCAAAATTTATTTGTTCTGTACTTTTCAGAAACAGCCTTTATTTAAGAATGGTATAACTGGTTTTTAAAAAGCTAAAGCTACTCTTCATTCAAGATGGGTTGTCATATGAATTTTACTTTCAGGCAATTCTATTTCATCCACCCGTATTCTCTTTGAAACAATGGAGCTGGTGCCTAAAAATATCTCAGGCCGTGTGTGCTTGCTGTGAGTCTTTGAAGTTGACGCTGTGACATCCTTCTGGTTTCTGGCTTCGGGATGGTGCATATATGTATTGTCTTTGTTAATTAACTCCGTCTGTTTAGTAAGCCTGAAAAAGAAATTGGATGATGCTGCATGTATGTACGTATGGATAAGATTCTTTGTGTAGTAGTGAGCCAGCAGCTGCAAGTGGGTTTTCAGTTTTCCTTTTAGTACTGATTGTTAAAGAGCCATGGAGTGAAGGCTCATTCTTTCAGAGCATGTTGCTGAATTTGGTACCCTCTGAGGTTGCTATTGTGCTGTGTACATGGGAGAGGCCAAGTTTTCTCACTGCTTTGGATGAGGGTAATGATTCTCCACCTGCTCTTTCTGTGGCAGATGAAGGCAGCCCTCATCTGGCAAATTAGAACATTCTACTTTATAAATCAGAATGCTGCTGCTGTTGCTGCTGAGTCGCTTCAGTTGTGTCCAACTCTTTTCGACCCCATGGACTGTAGCCCACCAGGCTCCTCTGTCCATGAGATTCTCCAGGCAAGAATATTGGAGTGGGTAGCCATTCCCTTCTGCAGGGGGTCTTCCCAACCCAGGGATCAAACGCTTGTCTCTTAGGTCTCCTGCTTTAGCAGGCAAGTTCTTTACCCCCAGCACCACCTGGGAAGTCCATATATCAGAATGACAGCCTTCCTAAACCTCTTTGTAAGTATTTAAGAATGGACGTCAGTCTTCTCTGTATAGATAGATGTTCCCTTTGGTGAAAAGTTCTTATAGTACTGACTGACTCTTTGCAGGTTATAGAGAGGCCAGTTGAAATGTCTAGAAAGAGAGAATTCCTTTTTCTTTTTTCTTTAATAGCTCAACACTGTCTAGACCCCCAGTGGGGGAGCCAGAAGAGAAGGCATGTATTGCCTAGTGGCGTTTGGTAGAATAAGACAGCGTGTCTCAGAAGCCAGGAAGAGATGGGGCTGTGGGTTGCCCAGGCACGGACTGTGGCAAACTCATTAGCCCATTCTCTCCCTCCAGCCTCTGTGCTGCTTCTCTTGCATGTCTGCAGTGAGTTCATGATTTGAATGCCCATCTGCGGAAGACAATATATCAGTTTCTAATTCTCTTCCCCATGGTCATTTTTTTCTTCCCTTCATTCTGAGTCATCTTTGATTAAACAAAACAAAGATGTGACTGTTAATTATATAGTCTTCCAAATAGTGTAAAAATTCTCTTGTGTGTGTATGAAGGGGGGATGGTTTTGATGAGGTTAATAATTTATGATGGGGGTATTTTAAACCATGGGCCAGAAAGAAAGATGCTAAGAATCATACTAAAAGCAAGTTTGAGTCTCTACTAAGATAGGAAAAATTGTTTCTGCTTTTTTTTCCTGCAGATTTTTCAAACCTTTTACTTTCTACCCTGACATATTGTTGTCAACATAATTCCACTCAACTGTTTTTATTGTTCTTTTTAGGCACCTTATTAAAACAGAAGCTTTGTTCAAGCAGCTAGAATCACAAAGAATAAATGAGGTATTGGAACACAGTATTGGCAGGTTGTAGGCAGAGTACTGGTAAGGAATTCACCTGCAATGCAGGAGACCCCAGTTTGATTCCTGAGTCGGAAAGATCCCCTGGAGAAGGGATAGGCTACCCACTCCACTATTCTTGCCTGGAGCATCCCCATGGACAGAGGAGCCTGGTGGGCTGCAGTCCATGGGGTCACAAAGAGTCAGACACGACTGAGCGACTAAGCAGCAGCAGACAGAGAACATGAGAAATCTGGAGGTCCTGATCCTGGCATTTTAAAGATTCATGTGAAGTGGGCATGGGTGCCATCAGTCAGCATCAGCTGAACCCAGGACTTAACACAAGGTTCTAAGGTGATCTCGGGACTAGGTTTCCATGCACAAGTTGTGCAGGCTGCTGGGTTGGCAAAGCCTCTTGGAGAGGGTCTCCCAAGCTGATGGGAACGCAGGCCCATGCCAAGAAGCCTGCTTCGACAGTGAGGCTTGCCCACAGTCAGACAGGAAGTGGGGCAGATAGGGTCTGGGGACTAAGGAAAGATTTAAGCCAAGAGGTATGTTGAACAAGACCTTGGGGACACATTTGTAACATGTCCCAGCTATGGATGACTTATAGGCATTCTGCAAAAGGAGTGTGTGTGTGTGTGTGTGTGTGTGCGCGCACATGCATGTGCATACTCAAGATCTCCATCTCTATTTTTCCTGGTTCTGGAAACTTAAGATCTCGTGCTGGCTTCCTTTGGTTGTACAGGCCCAGGTCTTTGCAGTTGCAGGCAGGTGTTTGTGGCAACTGTGACTTCACAACAATTGTGTGAACAAGAAAAAAAATTGTGGGCAAATCGATTGTCTGCAGCAAGTGAAAATTCTATGGTAGTGCTTTGTGGGTGGTTAACAGGTGAAGAATGCTCAGTTCCCTTGTAATTTTTTTTTTTTCTTCTACAGTTTTTTGAAGAAGGAGGATGCTGATCTAGACGTGGAAAAAGTAAGTTGGCAAGTTTTGCACTAAAAGCACGTGCCTTGTAAATTAGAAAGGGGTGTCCACCAGGATTAGGTCCACGTTGAACTTGGAATTGTGACTTTGAGCCTGTGGATTTCTGAGAATGAGGTTGAATTGGAGGTGGAGCTGGTGTATGATATAGAAAGCCTTAACTTACTTAGGTCAACCTGCTACTTGCCCCTCTCTCCTTGTTTGTAACACTCAATTTTGAAAATTATGGGAACATATGTTTTAGCTCTAAGATACGTCTCCCCAGCCCAGAAATAGAACAGAACAGCTGTCCTGTGGCTGCTGAGTCTTCAAGGGCTGGTGGGGGGTGAGCAGCCCTCCAGCTTCTGGTTAAGACTGGTTAAGGGAAGGTTCATTCATTGCTGGGTTTTCCTCTACTGTCAGATGGCTGCTGTTTACTGTTGCCCTAGTTGTACCTTCAAATTGCAGTCACTGTGTGACTGTGTGCTTTTATTCGCTTAACATTTTTTTGGTGCCCATTGGATGCTGGACACCTTGCTGGACTCTGCTGAGACAAAAATGAATGAGAAAGACAATACAGAGATAATTATCGCACAGTCTGATAGAGCTGTGCAAAAAGGGTTCTGGAAGCTCCAGGTGAGGGCTGGGCATCCAGAGAAGCTGCTGGAGGGAGGGGGCGTGTGAAGGAACCACGTGTTCATTCTTTCTGCAGACTGGGTGAGTCTTCTCTGCCTGTGCTTCCCTTGCCTCCCAGGCCCCTTGGGTTCCCAGAAAAGGCTGGACTTACACAGGTCTCACCAGCCAGCTATAGGATCCTTCAGTGCCCCAGACTTCACTGACCAGTCCCATGGCCTCTAGTGTAATCTTTTATTGGATCCCTGGTCAGTCAGGGACTGCCATCTGATCATTCTAGAATGACGTGGATGTTATTTCTTATTTTGAATTTATGTGCAAAAGAGGTTCTTTTCCTAAACTAGAGCCATTCTGTCTGCAGACAGTGCACTTTTATTTTCAAGTCAAGGAAATACAACTCTCTTGAAGCCTTGTTTGAGAACAGTTATGAGCAACCCCTGGTCTTTGACCCCATGCAAACTCCCCAGCTTCTGCAGAATGATCTGTGATCTCCTTTCAACCTGGCCTTTTTAGCTCATACAAACCAAGGGACTCAAGGAAGTAAAAAGGCTCTAGTCAGGGCCAGTAGAAAGGAGCCTTTGTAGAAACCCCATGGGTTAGATCTTGACTGTGGAGGCCAGAAGTCAGGAGGGACATCCCTATGGGGGTGAACCCTGTGGCCCTCCTGGGCCAGGCCAGACCTCCAGCAGCCAGAGTCTCTGGGTGTCAGGAGCCACCCCAGGGTGGTATAGCATGGACCAGCAGAACACCCAGCAGAGATGAGGGCGGGGAGAGGATCCAAGAAGTGCCTGGTGATGCTCCAGGCTACAGAGCCTGCCTGGCCTCATGCGGCCCAGGCCACAGTGAATCCCACAACCACAAGCACAAGGCCAGGAGATCCAGCTCATGGATGGGGTGCATCTGTCTGTGCAAGCCCACAGGCAGACCAGAGGGCTTACTTAGCAAATGGAGTGGGGAGCCCCAAGTGGAATGAATTAAATTCTTGCTTCAGCTCTACTGTTCACATGCTCTAAGATCTTAGGCAAATCTCTTTTCCTTTCTGAGCCTCATTTTTCTCATCAGTAGAGAGAAAATTCCTTTTCCAGGACCAAGTAGAATTCTTCATTTTTTAACTTAAAAACACGAAACGTATTTTTTATTGTTGTTTTCTAACTTGAGCCTTGTATCAGAAAGGAAAAGTGGTTGCTGCTGCTGCTGCTGCTGCTGCTAAGTCGCTTCAGTCGTGCCCGACTCTGTGCGACCCCATAGACGACAGCCCACCAGGCTCCCCCGTCCCTGGGATTCTCCAGGCAAGAACACTGGAGTGGGTTGCCATTTCCTTCTCCAATGCATGAAAGTGAAAAGTGAAAGTGAAGTCACTCAGTCGTGTCTGACTCTCAGCGACCCCATGGACTGCAGCCCACCAGGCTCATCCATCCATGGGATTCTCCAGGCAAAAGTACTGGAGTGGGGTGCCATTGCCTTCTCCAAAGTGGTTGTTGGCCACAATCTAAAGAAGACTTAATAAGGCTGGCCATGGGCTGGGAGCTCCTTGCAGGTGGAGCCTGATCGATTGTACTGACAGCAAGGTGTGTCTAACAGTGGGATGAACTGTGTAACTGACCCTGTTTTGGGCGTTGGATGTTTGTTAGCACTGAGGGAATTTAGACTGAAAGAAGCGAAACCTGGGCTGGGAAATGCTTCTTGAGCCAAGTGAGTTTGGGCTCCTCTGAAGGGTTCTGCCCACACCCTCCCAGTCAAGTAGTTAGTGACCTGAAAAACACTTAACCACCAGAGGGGAGTTCACTATTTTAAAAGCTCTGATTCAAAAGCTTCAATTCCAGAATCTTTTTCTAATGCTCCAGGAAGGCTACTGATACAGATATGCCAAATAATCTTTTTGCCTGTGTTTATATACCTGCCAGGAAGAATCTAGTACAGGGTGTAGCTCCATTGTTTAAGTAAATGATACCTGTTAGCCAACCCAAGTGAAGAAAATTCACTGATGTCAGAATGTCTTTGTTTCCTAATGGATTTTTGAGTTTTCTCTTTTAGTTGAACATTTTTGTAAGGATAGAACTAGGAAAGGAAAATTAGCTTTGTTTTGACATGTCAAAGTTCAGAGATACATCAGCATCCATTCTATTATTATTGTTTGTAGTTTACTGGATTCCCACTACATAC
Organism: Bos taurus; assembly: GCF_002263795.3. Taxonomy (NCBI): domain Eukaryota; kingdom Metazoa; phylum Chordata; class Mammalia; order Artiodactyla; family Bovidae; genus Bos; species Bos taurus. The sequence continues at coordinate 38,600,618 of NC_037336.1, forward strand.
TGAGTGCTTTTTATGTGTGCCGCACTTCACCATTACAGCAATGTTGCGAGGTGACCATGTCCCTTACCATGAGTTGCTTAAGGCACCATAGTAGTAGCAAGGATTCTAGTCGTACTCATCCAGTCCAAAGCCTCTCTTTCCCATGCCCCATCTTACCTTGGAATTGATACAGTGTTCAATGTATCTTTTAATATTTTCTATTGTGATAAAAATCACATAATATAAAACATTACTATTTTAACCATGTTTAACTATATAGTTCAATGGCACTAAGTACAACTCTCACCACCATCCGCTCCCAAATTTTTCACCTTCCTAAAATGAACTCTGTTCCCATTAAACACTAACTCCCCATCCTCTCTCCCCACCTCACCTCCATCCCTCTGACATCTACTGATACACTTCCAATTCTATGAATTTGACTGTTGAGAGAGTATATTTGTGTCATCTCCTTTTTAAAAGTTTTATGAGTAAGTTGTAAAAAAGCAATGTTACTTTCTAGAGAGGTCTTCCTTGACTCCCAGTCTGGCTGGAGGCATAGTTATTTGTACAGTAGCCATCTAATATCTTTTTCCTCCTGGAATGTAGCCTTCGGTCTGAATTCTTCATGTATGAAGCCTAGAGCCTGTACCTAGTATGCCTTCTTAAGGTATTGAATGCCACAGGACCAAATTGAGGGGTAATGAGACCCAGTGAAAGCTACGTTGGTAGGTAGAAAAGTTAAAAACTTTATTGTATACGCCAGAAATCATGTTTCTCTTCTCCAGCAATGGGTTTTATCTGTGGAAATCATGCTTGTTAATAGCATTATATGGAGATAGCATGATCACTCCCTATCCTCAAAAGTACAGTTTCAAGCAGACAAACAAATAGATAATTCTTAGAATGAAGTCATCTGGGCAAGTAAAGCAAGTCTGAAGGGAGGAGCAGTAAGAACACAAGGGAAACGTTAAACTTTTTTTTTTCCCACAGAATCTTATAGAATTATTGAGGAATATACTTCTGAGTATAGTTTCCATAAATCACTTGTTTAAATATATAAGGTGTGTCTTCTAAAAGTGAAACCCATCCTCAAGTGAATTTTAAAGAATGTGTAATTTTCGGGGAAAGATTGAAGGCGGGAGGAGAAGGGGACGACAGAGGATGAGATGGTTGGATGGCATCACCGACTCAATGGACATGAGTTTGGGTAAACTCTGGGAGCTGGTGATGGACAGTGAAGCCTGGTGTGCTGTAGTCCATGGGGTTGCAGAGTCGGACACAACTGAGTGACTGAACTGACTGACTGAATTTTGTTTTTATGTCAGAAAAACAAAAATGCACTTTTTAAAATAAAAAGCTGATAAAATTGAGTCATCTTACTTAGTAATTTAAACCTATTTAAATGAATGTGATTAGCATCTCTTTGGTCATAACTACTCTCAAAGTTCTGGGGAGAGAGGTTTGATTTTCATGTACCCTACATGGCCTTTGTCCAGCATGATTAAAGTGTTTTGGCGTCTGCCTTGAGAGAGGCCCCTGTTATATCTGTAGTTGCAGTGAGACTAAGAATTCCTCTACTGTTATCCCAGCTGTTTGCAGGGCTTAGATAGCTGCCTTCAGTCCCTCAAATATGGCCAAAATACTACTGTCTCTTTGGTAGGCCACCTCAACTAAAATCATCCTTGAGAAAGAAAAGTAAATTAAAAAGTTACCTCCTGCTTTAGAGTTGTTTCCTTTCTCTCAGTGAATTTCTTTTTCTCAGTGAGTTACTGAAAAATGGAGTAGCTTCTGTATTCATGTGTAAATGCAGAATGCACATAGAAGTTACTCCATTTTTCAGTCTGTCTTTTGTTTTAATAAGTCCCAAAAGAAATGATAAAAAAAAAAAATCCTAGATTCTTATTGTGAGGCCAATTGTCTTGTGGAAAAAAAAAAAAAAAAGATCTCTTTCTAAACAGTTAATGGTTCAAAATTCAAGACTGCATTAGAAAATAAGCTTTAAAGTCATGTATGATTCCTACACAGCCAGTTGAAAAGAGAAAAATTTGTGACCCAATGGACTGTATCCCTCCAGGCTCTTCTGTTCATTGGATTCTCCAGGCAAGAATACTGGAGTACGTTGCTATACATTTCTCCAGGGGATCTTCCCAATCCAGGGATCAAACCCACGTCTCCTGCACTGGAGGCAGATTCTTTACCACTGAGCTATCAGGGAAGCCTGTAGTGGGGGTAATATAATTTCCAGGGGTCAGAGGATCATCAGGACTTATATGGAATGTCCAAAGGCTTAAGAATGCTGGTCAGTGGGAAGGCATGCGGCTGTCTCCGTGGGCATGTAGGGGGTTTGGTGTTAGGGGTACCACCTCCCTGAGTATGCTGCTTGCTCTAAGGAGAAGGAGAGAGAGAGAAGAGGACCAGCATGAGTGTAATGCCCTGCTGTCTGTAGAAGCTGCTCTTCCTAAATGGAGGGGAGGGCTCCCCAGGTGCTGTGGGTCCCTTAGGCCCTCTGACACAGGTGCGTAGAATACTGCCAACTTCAGGACCTGTGAGATGCCCAGTTTGCTTCCATTCTCCATGTCCTTCGCCCCAACCTCACACACAGACTGACCTATTCTACTGGTGACTGAGCATCGGGAAAGACCAGCCTTTGTTTCACTTAGCGGAGGCCAAGCCTGACACAGCCTGTTCTCCTGGTGATTAGGGATCAAGAAAAAGGAATGGCTTTTGGTTGGGGATGAGGGAATGTCTGTGTTTACGAGCAAGAAACTTGCACAGAATTCTGTTTTAGATTGAAGAGCAAACTTTTAAAAGTCCTGGATTAAAAATAGTTGTTATGCATCACCCATAATAACTGACCAACTTTCTTTGACATATATCTCTAGATTGTAAAAACTAAGCACCACCACTGTCCAAGAAGAAAAAACATGGCCTATGCCAGTTCCTAGATTATTTCCTAGATAATATTTCTAGATATATTTCCTAGATAATATTTCCTAGATAATAAGAGATCCGTCTTCCTAGATATTATAAACTCAGGCAGATATTGATGGCAATTGGAAGAACTGCGGCTAACAGTATTAGATTGTGATTCAAGGAAAGAGCTGAAAGGCTGGGATGGATTGTCTGCTGCTGGATGCAGAAGAGTTAATTTATCCTTTCCTCAAACATTGATGAACCCAGGTGGGCCAACCACTGTGTAGACCACATGTCATCTTATTCAGTTGTCCTGTTTTGCATGTGAGGAAAATGAAGCTCAACAGAAATGAAATGATTTACCCGAGGACTTGAATCTTGGAAGCAGCAAGATCTAAATTAGGTCTCGGTCTCTTTCCTCTCCATGTTGGAGCTTCTGTCCTGAGGTTCTCTTGAGCAGAAGACAAATGAATCATCATCAGCCTCATGTCATCAAACTGGTAGTTTTATATGTACCTTTCATTTTCCCTTCCTTGATTTTAAAAGGACTTTCTCCCTTATGGGGTGGTTTTTAAAATAGTAATGATGTTTTTATCAGGGAGTTGTTAGAAACTCAAAACGGGAACCATGTCCTGCAGCCTGACCTGGTGCCACCAGGCGGTCCCCTGGGTGACAGCATGAGAGTTGACTTGGAGAGATGGTGGTGGTGGGAGTCTAGGCAGGCCTGCAGGACCTTCCTGCTCTTTCCGAGGCCGGTTCCTAGGCTGGGGGATCATGCTGTTGTATTGCTCATCTAAGTAGCATTCATCATTCTCTGAAGGCTGGATGTTGCCAGGTGAGGGTGGGGAGAAATGCTGCCCACATCACAATAGAGAATCAAGACACGATCCCACCTATGCTGGAGGCTCTCTCCTCCCATGTGTGCAGGCAGATTGCTGGATCGTCTCTTCCACAGCAGTGAGGAGGCCTGCTGGGTGGAGGTTAAACCAGCTGGTTGTCTGCCCTGCTTGGACTTACTGTCTGCTGAATTTGTGTGTGAAGCAAAGATTATTAGTAAAATGTGCACTCAGAATGGCTTAAAAGATGCCTTTTATCACTGTCCCCAAACACTTTTAAAAGCAGAGCCATACTTGTTCTAAGTCTGGTTTGGAATAGGCCATAAAAACACATACAAATTCAAACTTCTTCCTTGAAGAAGGTTATTCCTGCCCACTTTTTGCCCTCAGCAAAATTTAACTAATCAGAAAACCTTCCTTTTAGTTTACTGTGACTGTCATCACAATTGAGTACAAACGTGGTCTCTTAAAACAACAGAGGTTTGGTCTCTCATGCTTTGGGAGTCCGAGTCCAGTGTTACGGTATCAGCAGGAATACATGCCTTTCGGAGGCTTTCGTTGTCGGGGGAGAATCTCGGGGGAGAATCGGTTGCTTGTCTCTTCTTTCCCAGTTTTTGGGGCTCCAGATGCTCGTTGACTTGTGGCCACATCTCTCCAGTCCCTGCCTCTGCCTTCAGGCTACCTTCTTCCCTGTGCATCTCCGTCTCATCTCCCTCTGCATCCCTCTTATAAGGATGCCAGTGATGGCTTTGAGCACCTGCTGGATAATCTAGAATCATCTCCTCCTGTGGACATTCTTAGCTTTATCATATCACAGCATTTCATGTCAGGTCATATTCACAAATTGCAGGAATTAGGAAGAGTATACTTTAGGGAGGGGGAGACATTTTTCTGCCTCTCACACCTTCTCTTGGGGGAATTTCTGTGTTTTTCATTTCCTGAAACATAAAGCCTGTCACCATTTATTTTGCAAGTTACTTGAGTGAATTTGATCTTCCTGAAAGGGACCACGTGGAAGACCTAGGAACTAACCTTGTCTCCCAGGCCTCACTCAGAAAAGGCAAGGCCAGGCCTGTCTTCATTCTCAGATTGGAATTAATGTGAGAATGAAGAATTAGGGGCTCTGAGAGCAGGGAGGGGACTAGGAAATCAGATCTTCCAGTCTGAGAGAGAAACGGCTACAGAGACAGGGTCATGGAGACAAGGAGCAGAATGGGATGAGCAGTCACTGCGTCAGCCCTTCTTCCAGTGTGTCCCTGCAGGCCCTCAAGCTGTTGCCCATCAGATGAGCCTCTTGGTCTTCCTTCATGCAAGAGCGCTTAACCTGAAAAACCATCCCCGCAAATCCATGTTTTCCTGGCCAACAGCCCTGGTTCTTACAAACCTTCTTACATTACCTGATATCAGAAATTCTGTTATTCTGGTTACTTCTTCCTGGATGCATTCCCTTTATGTCATTGCCTCTTTGAAAGCATGGCACTCAGACACAAACAGTACTTCAGAGATGTCTCAGCCAGTATAGAGTAAGGTCTCTACACCAAAGACTCCTAAGGCCTGTGAGATGCACGTTTTCTGCATCATTAAATGCTGAACCAGTGCAGACCAGGATCACGTCTCTGGTTCAGCTGCTCTGTGGCACTCTTAGCTTGCATTGAGCTTGTATTCAATAAAAATCCTTAAGACTTTAAAATATTAATTGCTTTAAACACATCCCCTTTGCCCCTGCCACGTAAAAATGCTGGGCTTCTGTCTGGGCTTTAGGATGGGGTCAGCTGGGAATCCAGAATATTCCAGATGAGAATCTGGAGAACAGACGGATCCATGGCCAGGGACACGTTCACAGGGACATATGAGCAGCATGTATGTAACAGGAGACAATGAAGGGAGCTGGGAAGGTCTAGCACTGGGGAAGTCCTTCCACGGGTGGCAGTCTGGATGGACATATGTTGTTGGATAGCAGGATTGTATGGCTGAATGAGTCAAGGGGCCAGATGAAAGGAGTGGTGGAGAATGGGGACAAGACCACAGCAGGAAGCCGTAGAAGGTTTGGGTCTACAAGAACAACTTAGAGGATCAACTGCCAGAAGTGGGTGGGGCCCAGAACAGGAGACTGAGCCCAGAGAGTAAAAGGCAGCCCCAGCTCAGAAGTCAGAGTCATAACATTGATGGGACTCTGAAGTCAGAGTCCTGGAGCCTCTCCCACCCAGGGACATGGCAGAGCTTATGATCAGGGTGAGCTGTCCCAACAGAGCAGGCTCAGGAGTCTGGAGCAGGCACCGACATCAGCTATATTTATGCAGTAGATTTCTTTCTTTCTTTCTTTCTTTCTTTTTTGCAGTCAAAAGCAGGATTTTTATCTGTTAACTTGGAGGGATTTTGTTGTTGTTTTGGCTCAGCCTATTAACATCCTTTAAAATCTCTGGTCTTCCTTCCTTCCTTCCTTCCTTTCTTTCTGTTCTGTTTTCTCTCTGTCTATATCTTGGCTCTTCTACATTCTTTTAAAATTTTTTATTGGAATATAGTTGATGTACAGTGTTGTGTTGGTTTCAAGTGTACATTCTTTCTTCCAGTCTATTAACTATCTCCTCTCATCTGAGAATTATTTGTGATCTCTGTAAGCACATCTTGATGAAAGCATCCCTAATAAGCAAGGATGACAAACCTCCCAGGCCCGCATACAAGGACCTCCCTCCAAGTCATTGCTGCTCCCTCTGATGTTTGCGCCCTTGGGAGGGCTATGCAGTCAACCCTGAGTCCAACAAACCCAGCTGTCACTTGGCCCAGGTTTTCACACCTTGCTCAGCTGTGTTTTAGTGACTGTCTGGAACTTTGCTGACGTCAGAGTGCTCTCTGTCTGTAATCTGTCACTCAGACAGTCCGTGAAAGCGCCATGAGATGGAGGCAGTGCCACAGGAAGGGGGGTTGGAAGAGTACTTGGTTGTTTGCTACTTTGAGGGCAGAGATACCTGTTTGCTCCGAGCAAACAGAGCGCCCCGCTTCCTGGAGCGCACCCGGGGGCATCAGCTCGCGGGGGGACTTTGAAGGAGGGACTAGAACTCAGTATTCAGATGTGCAGCCCTGATCTTTGTCTTAAGTGTTTGCCTCCACTGAAGACCGATCCTCCCTTGCGGGTCCCGTGTGGTCTGTGGAGAGCAGCCCCCGCTGTCAAGTGAACACAGCTGCTTCTCGGAAGCCGTGGGGTGTTCGTGAAGTTGTGAAATACACCACCGCTGAAGAAAGTCAGGGTGTAAAGTGAAGGAAAGGAAGTGGACCATTTCTGTTAACACAAGAAGAGATGAAACAATGCATCCATTTGCATAGTCCTTCCAACAAGGCTACCGTGAGAAAGCGAGATGGTTCCAGAGTCGGGCACAGGCAGCCTGAAGCAGCAGAAAGAGTGAGAGGGCCCAGGGGCTTGACTGAGTCCTGGCGGGGCGTCCAACGAGCTGTGTGGTGGTGACCGTGCGGGAAGCAGAGCGTTATCACTCCTCCACCTGCGGCTGTGCTGAGTGTCTCAAGGAGAGGTGCAGGGTGCCCTGAAATCGCTGCAGTCACTAGGGGACCCCCGAATGGGAGTCAGTGAAGAGATGCTGATGAAGGGAGGGTGTTGTAATAATTTACACCTTCTGTCTGTTGTCCTCTTTCTTTGGGCAATACTGTCCAAGGATTGACTAACTTCCAAGTATGCTGTGGAATAGAGTCATACACGGGGTAGGAGGTTTCCTGTCAAAGGAAGGTTTCTTTTCACAACATGATTATATCTTTTGCTACAGTAATTTAACACAAACCAAACTTTTTTTGTGTGTATGTGTGGGAAGATTTTGTTCATCGATAGAAGAAAAGTGGTCCTCCGAGACTAGGGGTGGCAGAAACAGTCATTTAAAAAACAAAGTAACTGCCATTTTGCCTATCATACTATTATCAGATGAAGGAGTCCTTTTTTCCCCCTTATACCAGAGAGCTTGACCCGTGCATCAATGTGAGACTTATTGCAAAAAAAAAAAAAGGTGAATTTGCTAATGGGGACAAAATTTGAACAGCTCTTAGATCTTATTAGTTACTTTATTTTCTTTTTGTTAATTTTTTTTAAACTTTTTAAAAACTTAAGACCTGCATTCAATTCCTGGATGGGGAAGATCCCCTGGGGAAGGGAATAGCTACCCACTCCAGGATTCTTGCCTAGAGAATTCCATGGACAGAGGAGTCCAGCGGGTTACAGTCCATCAGGTTGCAAAGAGTTGGATCCAACTGAAAGACCAACACTTTCATAGCCAATTAACAGACAATGTTGTGATAGTTTCAGGTAAACAGTGAAGGGACTCAGCCATACGTATACACGTACCCATTCTTTCCTAAACTCCCATTTTCAGTACCTCTTCATGAAATTTAGAAGTTGTTACAGCCATCATTCCCATGTGTCTCAGCTGATAAAGAATCCACCTACGATGCAGGAGGCCCTGGTTCGATTCCTGGGTCAGGAAGATCTGCTGGAGAAGGGTTAAGCTATCCTCTCCAGTATTCTTGGGCTTCTTTGGTGGCTCAGCTGGTAAAGAATCCCTTGCAATGCGGGAGACCTGGGTTTGATCTATGGGTTGGGAAGATGCCCTGGAAAAGGGAATGGCTACCCACTCCAATATTCTGACCTGGAGATTTCTATAGATATGGGGTCACAAAGAGTCGGACACAACTGAGTGTCTTTCACTTTCACTTTTCACAGCGATCATTAGTTAAGTTTTAGGTATGCTACTGCTAAGTCACTTCAGTCGTGTCCAGCTCTGTGCGACCCCATAGACGGAAGCCCACCAGGCTCCCCCATCCCTGGGATTCTCCAGGCAAGAACACTGGAGTGGGTTGCCATTTCCTTCTCCAATGCGTGAAAGTGAAAAGTGAAAGGGAAGTCACTCAGTCGTGTTTGACTCTTAGCGACCCCGTGGACTGCAGCCTACCAGGCTCCTCCATCCATGGGATTTTCCAGGCAAAAGTACTGGAGTGGGGTGCCATTGCCTTCTCCGAGTTTTAGGTATGGGGAGGCCTTATTGGCATTGTGTCAGGAGTACTTTTTTTTAATATGGCCCTTGAGCTGGTAGAACTAAGAAGTTTTGACAGCCACTATAATATTTGCCATATCTTCTCATATTTGGTGTTACTGATATTGGCTACTAGCCAATCAAGTGACTTTTCTTTTCTATTTCTACAGTGGTCCAGTGGAAAATATAATTAGCGTTCATCGTTTTCTAGACGGTAAATACAACAACAAGACACTGTATAGAGTTGATCCTAGAACAGAACGGGTTTGAAATGCAAGTGTCCACTTACATGCAGAGTTTTTTCAAATAAGTGTTACAGAACTGCATGATCTGCAGTTGGTTGAATCTACAGATGCAGAGCCAAGGGTAAGGAGGGCTGACTGTAAAGTTACACGTAGATTTTTGACTGCCCGAAAGGTTGGCTTCCCAACCTCCCCTGTCTGTGCTGTTCAAGGGTCAACTGTAATTTTTTTTTTTGAAGGAAAAAGCAAAAAGCTTCAGAAACAATCATTTCAGACCCCACAGAGGAAGATTCGTCAAGGCAGGAAAAGTGCTTAATTGTTTTTTTGTTTTCAAGTTTTGTTTTTTTTAAACAGACTTCATTTTTTAGAGCAATTTTAGGTCCACAGAAAAACCAAGAGGAAGGTAGAGATTTCTTATGTACCCTCTGCCCCCACACATGCTTCTCCTCCACAAATATTTGTTACAAATGATGAACCGACACTGACACATCATTTTCACTCAGAGGCCATAGTTTGCTTTAGCATTCATTCTTAATGTTGTACATTTTATGGGTGTGGACAAGTGCATGATAACATATACCAACCATTACAGTACCATACAGATTATATTCAGATCAGATCAGATCAGTCACTCAGTCGTGTCCGACTCCTTGCAACCCCATGAATCGCAGCACGCCAGGCCTCCCTGTCCATCACCAACTTCCGGAGTTCACTCAGACTCACGTCCATCGAGTCAGTGATGCCATCCAGCCATCTCATCCTCTGTCGTCCACTTCTCCTCCTGCCCCCAATCCCTCCCAGCATCAGAGTCTTTTCCAATGAGTCAGATTATATTCACTGCCCTAAAAACCCTCTGTGCTCTGCATATTCATCCTTCTCTCATCCCTAACCTCTAGCAGCTAGTGATCTTTTTACTATCTCTATAGTTTTGCCTTTTTCAGAATGTCATATAGGTGGAATCATACAGTGTATAGCCTTACCTGATTGACTTCTTTTGATTAGTAATATGCATTTACGTTGTCTCCATATTTTTCATGGCTCAACAGCTCATTTCTTCTTAGAGCTGAATCATGTTTCATTGTCTGGATGTACCTACAGTTTATTTATTCATTCATCTCCTGAAGAACATCTTGGTTGCTACTAAGTTTTGGCAGTTATGGAAAAACTACTATGAACATCTGTGTGCAGGTTTTGTGTGGATATAAGTTTCGTTTTCTTGGGGTACATACCAAGGAGCACAATTAAAAGTATTCCTTTTTGTTGAAATTCTAGAAATTTTTTTTTTCTTTTGGGGTGGTGGTGTAGAGCCCAAATCAGTGTATGCCATAGGCCTGTTTGTATGTGAATTCTAAGCAGCCCTCATTTCACTGATGCTTTATCCATGAACATCCATCACTATATTTCAGCTCAAATTTGAGATGAAGAATGACTAATTTTTGCTTTTTCTCTTATATTACCATGTCCCCTGGCTCATAATCATTGAGAACTTTCTTCACCCCAATTGAAGGAACTGACCAACTTGGATGCCTTTGTCCAAGAGCCTTCCTTTTTTCCTTTCTTTTCCTATGACCATGTCCATGAATCAGGTTCTTGGCACCTCAGATTTTGGAATCATCTTCCCTGGCCTCATGTTCAGACTTGTCTGTCAGTTTCTCCGATTATTGCTAAACTCTTGTCTGAATTCTGTTGAAGCCATCCACCGAGCCTGACCCCCTTTCTGAGCCCTGCTATCCTGCTCCTCATGGGGCTAAATATAGAGTTGTTCACAGTATCCTGTCACCTCCTTGCACCTCTACCTTACTTTTCTTGTGATTTTTTCCATATTCATTCTTTAGTATATCTGTGATCAAGTGAAAACAGGCCCATTAAAGTTAACGGGGCCATGAAGTTTGGTTTTCATGTTATGATACAGGCAATATGAAACATTTTTGAAAAACAATCAAATTAACCAGACTGAGATCTCCAGGACAGTGGTTACATTTATGTATTTTTCCCACAAGAAGTCTACTATATAGAAGAAACAAACTGAAATTTAAAAAAAAAACTATTTGCCAAATCCATTTGCTATTGAAAGACTTGATCAGTTTCCATTTCTGGGTAGGTAATAGAAGCTTTTAGAATCAACATTTCCGAAATAAAATAAATCCAATAAGAACTCTTATTTGGTCTAAATTAAGGCCATCATACCAAGATCAGGACTCCTGATATATCTGTATATATAATCTCAGTATAACTGAGATTAGAGCAAAAAGTAATCTCAGGGTCTACTGTTCAAAGAGGAGAAAGAAGGATGGAGAATTATGCCAGGGTTGGAAGCCTGGGTGTCTGAGAGCTGAGGGGCCTGAGATAACTTTATAGGAACAAAGAGGAAGTCAGGCTGGGCGGCAGTAACACGATGGCATGAACTTGACACTCTTCTCGGGAGCAGTAGGAGACCCTGTGGTTGGGTCGGGCTTGGAAAGTCCGGGCCAGCACTGCCTCCTACAGCTCCACTCCGTTGCACCCTGAGTAGCATTTCAGGTCCCCTTGCAACACGGTCGCCACCAACTTCTGAGGGAGAAGTCACTGCAGAGTTTACTTTCCCATCAGCGGTGGCCTGGATCAGGTGAGTGCATCTGGAAGGAAGGAAGGAAGGAAGAGCATCCTGTTGGGGCTTCAGTGATTCTCATGTTTCAGTGGAGCAGGGAGTCAATGGAGCGCGCACGCAGGCTTAAGACAGAGTCCCCAGCTGAGGGCTCCATGGAGGGTCAGAGTGCCAGGGAGGAGGCACTGAGGGAGGTGGGCCCCTCAGTGTAACATGGAAAATTATGATGTATGCACAGGAATACATATGCAGCAGTGTGTCTGTGTGTGCCAGATACATACGTATATACCTACGTCAAGAGGGGCAGGGAGGGAGGAAGGGGGAGAGAGGCAGAGAAACAACACAACAGCCCTGTGCCATAATGCAGCTTAAAAGCTAGAACGTCACCAGCACTTCAGAAGCTCCTGTGTCCCTCCTTGGCCATACCTCTCTCCTTCAAAGGAAACACTGTTTTGAATTTTGTGTTTGTCATTTCCTGGTTTTTCTGTGTAAGCGTGTTTCCCTAAGCAATCTGTTATTAAGTCTTGTTTGCCTCAGGATTGTATATAAATGGTATTCTTGTACCATTTGCTTTGTTCAATCAATGTTTATTTTTTAAGATTCATCCCCATTGATGCATGGTGTGTCAGGCATGAAATTCATCTGTACCGCTGTGTGGTCTTGCCTTATATGAATACACCACAATTTATTTATCCAGTCTCCTCTCAGTGGACATGTGGGTTATTTCCAGCTTTGTGCTATTTTAAACAGTGCTGCTGTGACCATTCTTGTATGTTCATCTTGCTGCAGTTTCTCTAGGATAGGAACCTAAGAGAAGAATTTCTGGGTCTTAGAGTCTATGCATCTTCAGCTTTACTGGGTAATACTTTTCAAGGTGGTTATATTTGGACATTCCATCTGACATTCCCATGAGTAAACAGATTAACTTTTAAGAGAAGGGGAAGTCCGAAGGGAAGAAGAAATGCATGATTAGCTAAATATTGGTGAGGAAAAGGATGTCATTAGGGTTTGATGAAGTACAACTCCCCATCAAAGTGTGGAGTAGAAACAGCTGGGGTCGTGAAGGGGAAGGGGACGTGTAGGTCCTACACAACCATTATGGGAAGGGTGAAAGCGTATCTTGCATGGACTGTGGTCACATTGGCATCAGGGAGCAGGTTCCATCTCAGTAAGAATGAAACACCAGTTCACTACGTTTTCACTCAGTCTCCGCTGATCAGCAGGAACCTTCAGTTTTCTGTCTGGGGAGCACATAGATGCTGCATGGCATTTAAGGGTCTGTTTCCACATCAAACTGAGGGTGTCATGGATTCTAGTCAAGCTTTTAAAACAGTTATCCACACAGAAGCACACAAAGACTTGGGAGATAACTTTCCTCCCAACACAGGGGGATTTTTCTTACAGCATGCATTATATTTTACAAATTCAGTAGATGACCCAGGGTTTGACAGTGCTGTTTATCTGACCTTGGATGAGAACTCAGAGCTGCTGTGTGGTTTTAATTCACTTGACCTGAGAAATATGGGTCTGTGGCCTTTTCACAGCACATTAACTGTGAAATAAGACACAGTCCTATGTGAGCATTTTGACCGCATTTGCAAATCCTGACCACTGTGATACGTAAAACCGATAGAATTTGTTTTCAAAGAATTTCCATTCTTCCAAATTGAGATTTGAGTGAGGATGATGTCTTTTGTTGGCATTCCCGTGAAACTGAAAGTAGAGCATTAAGCCATTAGAAGCACGTGCTCTCTGGCGTCTCAGAAGGGCAGCTTTTTTTAACTTGTTATTTTTGGGTCACCCTTTATTAATAGCATTCATCCAATTTATTTGATTCCAGGCCAGAGAGCTCTGTGATGGTGGCATTTTCAAAATATTTCAATCGTAGTTTTTCATCATCTGTTGATTGGTCTTGTCTTTTGATGGTGACATTACACATTTGGGAAAGCAACATTATATACTGGAAATAACGCTTGTGCTTTGCCAAAAATATATAAAAGAACCTCAATTTTCCATAAGTGAGATCTCATTATGTAAACCATGACACATCTGTTCAGTGTAACATTACGTATTAGTTAAAATGATGGTTATAAAAATTGTTAAATAAGTTGGACAGATGTTTAATTTAAGTTTTAAAGAACAGAATACAGAATTGTGGAATATAATCCTAATTTTGAAATCTAAATGCATGGGTAAGAAAAGCCTACAAAAATTATACCCAAATGTTAGTTGTTGTACTTGGGTAAATGAGATTATAGGGGTTTTCTTCTCAGTGTGGTTATATTACTTTCATAATAAAATTAATTAAAAGAGTGGAAAGAGAGATCAACCTGGATTCAGATTGCCCTGTACCACTATCCAGCTGCTTGACCATGTGGTCAAGCTACTTAACTGGCTTCCTCAGGAGCTAAAGATGTTATGTTTACCTCCATAGGGTTGTTGTCAAATGACATGATATTCTGAAGACCCCCTGTGCAGGTAGATATTTTGGTGGTTCCTGTCCTCTTCTCCAGCTTTCCTTTTTCTGTCGAAACAGGCCTCGCCCAGCACACACCCAACAGCTATGAGTGATGCTCTTTTATTGTCTGGTTTCTATTTTGTCTGGTTGGGGCCTCACTCTGATCTTAGTAAATACTTTTGACTTCTTAAAACTTCTTTTTTAGCAGTGACAACTGATGGTTATTTTAGAGAAGTGAGTGATGAGTAAGAATGCTTTTTGTCACAAGAGGGGAAATTTGAAGAACTGGACTTTCTAAAGTCTTAGAATTTCAGCTGTTCAAATACATGCGTTTGATTGACAGAAATATGCTTGCTAATTTAAGGACATCCTTGTTAACCTCCCTTGGCCAGTGAAGAGGAAACATGTTAAATGCTTGCTAACCAAGCTGGTGATTTTCTTAGCTCTGCCAAGTTCTTCTAAGAGACAGGTACAAATAATATATATGAGAAGAATTCAACCAGGATCCCTAGGGACTGTGTGTAACCTCTAAGATATTAAATGGAGCTTTGTAAACTTTGAGATTATATGCACTGATCATGTTCAACAGTTGATGTAAACAGGAGGAACCAGAGATACTCTATGAGATCATAGTTTCTAGCTTATTTCAGAGTAAGTTTACTGGGGGCAGGGAGAGGAAAGTTCATTTCTTAATAGTAATAGCCAGATGCAGATTGACTAGGCAGTGGAAAATGTAATCTTTCCCAGAGTTCAAAAAAAGATGCCCATATTCACATGGTCCCAAGTCGTCCCCTCTACTTGGAATAAGACACATAGTATCTGAGCTCTCCCCTAGACTCCTAGAGTCTGTTAGAACAGAGGACCTTCCTGACCTACTGAAGGCTGGAATCCAGGTCTCTCAACTCTCAGTTCACATCCTGTCCAGAATAGCAGACTCGCCCTCTGCCTTTTGAGCTAGTCACTGGACAGGCTGAGCCTCATTTTTGTCGTAAGATGAGAGGTTTAATCTCCAAGGGCTCTCCTAGCTCAAAATCTCAAAGATTCAGTGATTCCTTTCAGTATTTCTTTTTCTAACGTGTCAATATCTTGAGAGACCCAAGTAATTAAACCAGAGAAAATCAACTGTGAGTTCTTATCCCTTAAAGTTGGAGGCTCTGAATCAGGTACCTTGTCTTCTGCAGATAGTGTGGTAGGATGAGGATCTTTCTGTCCAAGGCCACAGTTCTACACAGTCCAATCTTCATGGCCTGACAAAGGGCCCAAATTGGCATAAGGCAAACCAGAGTGTCCCAGCAGGGACTTCCTATAGGTTGTTGTAAAAAGGAAGAGAGCAAGGACAAGAAATAAAAGGCTCGAGATTGGATGGGAAGAAGTAAAGTTGTCTTTATTTGCAGGCAACATGCCAGTTTATATAGACAAGTTCTGGTGGCTCAGATGGTAAAGAATCTGCCTGCCAATGCCAGGAGATCCGGGTTCAATCCCTGGGTTGGGAAGATGCCCTGGAGAAGGGAATGGCAACCCACTCCAGTATTCTTGCCTGGAGAATTCCATGGACAGGGGAGTCTGGCAGGCTACAGTCCATAGGATTGCAAAGAGTCAGACATGACTGAGCGACTAACACACACACACACACACACACACACACACACGTGGAATGTATTAAACCTCTACTAGGAAGAACAAATCATTGAACTTTGTAAAGTCACAGGATACAAGATGACCAATATACAAAAATCAATTCTGTCTCCATAGATTAACACCTAATAGGTAGAAAATGAAGTTAAAGAAAGTTCTGTGTATAATAACTGAAAAACATAAACACTTAGGAATACATTTAGCAAAAATCAGCCAGTTGGTACTGTCTTTGGCAGGAACTTGAGGATAATGGGTGCTGGCAGTCCTAGGCAATCCTGGGGGTGTGGACGTTGTTTTGTAGCCCTTAACATTTCTCAAGAGAGAAGCTTTATAAACTTGTTGTTTCGCATCATTATGTGGATTGTAATGTCAGTTTGTATTCAACAAGCCAATCCACACTCCTAAGACCATGCTATTATCTGATACCAGACATGTTCTTTGCACTTACTGTGTTGGGTGAAGTCCTGAGTGATTTTCAAAGTCAGATGAATTCTCACGCAGAAGATGTTAACTCAGAAAGTTGTGATTTTTCTTTATTCTTTGTTCCTACTTCTCTCCAGAGTATGATGAGGCATTTAATCCATCAGACAGCAGGAGGATCTATGTAATGAATTTTTACATGCCCCGGTCATTTTAATGTAATTGTCCTTCTTTTAAAAGGCTTCATTAACTCTATTGTTAGGATTGTAAAACTACCTAAGAGAGATAGGAGGGCTTTTCCCATTTTCAGAATTTAACACAGTTTCTTAATTGCACTGCTTTAGGTGAACAGTAATTAAATGGGTTGGGAGAACATGCAATATTTATTTATAGTAACGCAGGCATGTCATGTATTTATAGTCATTACTGCATAGTCTAGTTGATAACATCCTTTTGGGGAAATTTTCATGACTGTTAAAGTAGCTCCAATCAGTGTTTTTGTCAAGTCTTTGAATCTAACTGTGAAAATTAACAGGTCCAGATACCCTTATATTAAGGTACCGTACATAGTGAACTTTTTGCAAGAAACTTGTACTTGCAAAACCCTGAGTATGCTTTTAACATTTTTAATTTAAAAGATTTGGGTTAAACATGTGTGCCAATGTCAGTAGTCTTTGGAGTGTTATCATATCTTAATTGTGACAAGATAACAGATTGTCACAGATAATATTCCTTGGTTCCTTGGTTCTTACATTTGGTAATAAATACAACATTAGCACCTTATTCTTGATGTGCTCTGATATGACACATTTGTCAAGTGGATAAGAGAGAAGTTTCCCATCCAATGTTGAGGATTTTAATACCAGCTAAACCACTGTCTGGGGGTCTTTTTGCACACCAAATGAAAAAGCTAGGAATCCTCCATCCAGAAAAACGTATGCACACAAACACAGATACACTGTGCTATTCAGGAGCAGGTCTCTGGGCTCCCCGAATGTGCCCAGTCATGGACCCAAAGATATGACTCCTTGATCAAAATGCCACTTGTACAGATAGCCTCTCCGGATGTGCGCACACACAGCCCCACCCCTGGCCGTGCCTCATCTCTCCCATGTCTGTGTGTCTGCAGAGATATTTTTATTTACACCTTTTCTCCATAGGACGTTTTTATTCAGTATCTTCATTTAACAACTCAGTTTAAATGCGACAGGAACAGAGGTTCCTTTTCCATCACTGCTGATTTCTCATGCTTCCTGTGATTTCCTCAGTCATTACAGGTACTCGTCGACTTCTCCCTCGGCCCCATTTCCCCCAAAACTAAAAACAAGCTGCTCTCTTCCTCCAGGCATCCAATACATGAATAGCTTTTTATCCCATGTGTTTTCACAGAGCCACCGCTTTCACCCCTTCTGCTGTTTATCAGCTCACCACAGAGCCAGCCTTCACAGCTGTCCTTGAAACTGTCCCAGTCCCTCTCCCCTGGACGCCCCTCTCCCCTGGACGCTCCTCCCTTCACCCTGCCCTCCTTGGGGACTCAGAGTCTGCGGTGTGTGTGGTCAGCCTCACGCAGCCACACCTTCTCTTGAGTCCCGCCCTGCTCAGCCACCTCTGGAGACTCTCTGTCAACACACACTGCAAATTCAAACCCGCCAGCTCCTTCACTCCGGGGGTCGCTGCCCCCAGGGACTCCTCCTCTGCCTGAGTCCCTGCGTGTTCCTTTTCAGCCACTGCTCTCCCATCTTCCTGCACCGGGGACTCTCTGCCCCTCCAAGAGAGAAGCTCAGACAGGTTGTCCCATCTGCTGACAAGCAGTGGCTGGGCATCTCTCATTTTCTAGTCACTGAACCTGCGGGAAGATGGGTCCCCAGAACTGGGCAGCCTTATTTCTGTTCATTCAGCAACACCCCTCTCTTCCTCCCATCATTTACCTGACACAACTGAGTCAATAGTTCAAGAAAGATACTTTTTTTTTTCAAGTGTTGGGGCAAGGGTCTAGGAGAATGATGCAAATTATTATTAATAATAATTCACAAGTATATAAGTCCCTGAAACCCCACCCCCCATGCGCACAGCCTGATGCCAGTGTCTTCCTCTTTGCTCATCAGTGATCTACTCACCTCTGCACCCTAGTGCAGGGCAGGCACTCAATCAAGTGTCTGGCGAAGGAGCCGTACAGGGACCTGGCACATCGGTTCAGTATTTCATAGACTCGTAGAGCTGGGGGTGACCTTTGAGGTGATCTCCTAGTATCTCATTTGACAGCTGAGCAAACAGAGTCAGGGCAGTTAAATGACTAGTCCAAGGTCAGACAGCAATAAAATCAGCTTTTGAACCTGTGTTTTCTGACTGACTCCTGGTCTCCCTTTTTGTTGCACTAAAGGACTACTCAGCCTGTGGTTCTTCTTTCCCCATCTCTTTCATCTCTATTATTAGTGCCTGTCTGGTGCTAAGAGATATTCTGAGCTCTAATGCTGCCTGGTGTTGTCTGCTGCACCTCAGTGTACCTAAGAACTTAGTAATGATCTTACTTTTTGAACAGAACTCGATACTTTTCAGGATCTTTCACATATGTTTCCTCATTAGATTTTGCCACAGACTGGTGACATAGGTTGAACTTATGTCAGAAGAGAAAAAGTAGAGCTTAGTTGAGGCCATGTGGCTAGTCAGTGTGACACAGTTGAGGCTAGGCTCTGGTTTTCCTGTCTCAGGATGTGGTGACTTACAACTGTTTTGAGAATCTGGCCTCAGGCTCTGGAATCTTGCCTTCCTTTATGTAAATATGAAAAATAGAATTTCCTATTTTCTAACAGTTTTCAGTGTTTTGTTAAGTGTGTTCTGAAGCACTCTGGTCCCATGGGATGATCTGTTGGAAAAAAAAAAATTAAAACCGGGTTTTGTGACCAGATAAGCCAGGAAAAACTGCTTGCTGGATGCCTCTCTGGGGGATTCCCAGTGCACGTGAACATTTAAAGACTCTGAGAAGTTCCTCTCCAAAGACCATTGAGTATATTTTAATTGTGGTGAAATACATGTGATGTAAAATCTACCATCTTCATCATTTTTAAGTGTTTTAGTTCAATAGTGTTAAGTATATTCACATTGTTTGCCCAGTCAGTCTCCACAACTCTTCTCATCTTGAGAAATTGAAAGTCTGTGCCTATTAAACAACCATCCCCATACTCTCCTCCCTTAGCCCCTGGTAGCCACCATTTTATTTTCTGTCTCTGAATTCGCCTCCTCTTGGCGCCTCATAGAAGTGGAATCATACAGTATTTTTTTTTTCGATGACTGGCTAATTTCACTTAGTATAATGTCCTCAAGGCCCACCCATATTATACCACATGTCAGAATTTCCTTCTTTTTTAAGTGAAAGTCGCTCAGTCGTGTCCAACTCTTTGCAACCCCATGAACTATACAGTCCATGGAGTTCTCCAGGCCAGAATACTGGAGTGGGTAGCCTTTCCCTTCTTCAGGGGATCTTCCCAACCAAGGGATCAAACCTAGGTCTCCCACATTGCTGGTAGATTCTTTACCAGCTGAGCCACAAGGGAAGCCCTTCTTTTTTTAAGGCAGAGTAATATTCCACTGTATGTATATACCACATATTTTTATTGATGCAACTGAAGGTGACACCTGAGTTGCTTCTAACTTCTGTTTCCTGTGAATAGTGCTGTTTTTTCTGTGGGTGTGCAAACATCTCTTTGAGACCCTGCTTTCAGTGTTTCAGGGTGTGTATGTGCTCAGTCATCTCTGACTCTTTGTGACCCATGGACTGTAGCCTGCCAGCCTCCTCTGCCCATGGAATTTTCCAGGCAAGAATACTGGCGCAGGTTGCAATTTCCTACTCCAGGAGATCTTCCTGACTCAAGGATCCAACCCACATCTTCTACATTGGCAGGCAGACTCTTTACCACTGTGCCACTTGGGAAGCCATTTTGAGGGTATATACTCAAAAGCAGAATTGCTGGATCACAAGGGAATTTCATTTTTATTTTTTTGTGTGTGGAACTGCCATTGTTTAAGATATTTTTCAATTCAAGTTTCACAGCTTTTCCACATTATTCCTTTGAGTATCCCACAGAACATGGCACTTTCAGGAAACAGTGGGAAATCCTGAGCTCAGTAAGGATTTCCGTTTGTTCCAGGGGGCTGGCAGACCTCAGGATGCTGCCTGGCAGTTGGGCCACAAAGCTCCCAGTCCAAGGGCAAGGTCAGCAGTGTGGTCCCAGGAGCTGCAGAAGGGGAGAAAGCTCATGGTACACAGCAAACCAGAATAAGAGTCCTTCCACTGGAACTACCTCTGCATATGTGGCATGGTTATAGAGGCTGCTGTGGCTCTGATGTCATTCCATGAGTGAGTAAAGAAGGGTAAGGCCATCTGCCTACGTTCAATGAGGCACCTGGAGCAAGCTTTCCAGTGAGAAGTTTTAGAATTCAGAATCCACTGTTTCCTCCTCCCCTTGAAATGGAGAGCATGCCACCTGGTCACAATCTAGATGGGCTCCTCCCTGGGGCCTGTTGTGTTGACTCCATCTCATTGGCCCTTCGTGTGGTTCCTCAGTAATTGAGGGATGAGTGTAAACACTCTAATTGTGTGGATAGATTAATATTCCAACAGAGCTGATTTGCCTCACACAGATGGAAAGGATATGTAGAGCAAGGGCAGTAAACTGAGGAAAGAAGCAAATTCCCCAGCCCCCAAAGCTGCTGGCTACCTCAGATGTCCTTGTGGTCAAGTTCCAACTGTTGGTGAGCTGGAAGGAGGCATTACATGATTGGACACCCGAATGCCCTGGGTTGTTTCTCTAAATATGGGCTTAAAAATTGAAATGGGCCTGAATAGTATGCTTGCTCCTTGGAAGAAAAGCTATGACAAACCTAGATAGCATATTAAAAAGCAGAGACATCACTTTGCCGACAAAAGTCCATGTAGTCAAAGCTATGGTTTTTCTAGTAGTCATGTATGGATATAAGAATCAGACCATAAAGATGGCTGAGTGCCAAAGAATTGATGTTTTGAATTGTGATGCTGGAGAAGACTCTTGAGAGTCCCTTGAACTGCAAAGAGATCAAACCAGTCAGTCCTAATGGAAATCAACCCTGAATATTCACTGGAAGGACTGATGCTGAAGCTCCAATATTTTGCCCACCTGATGCGAAGCACCAACTCATTGGAAAAGACCCTCATGCTGGAAAAGATTAAGGGTAGGAGGGGAAGAAGGCAACAGAGGATGAGATGTTGGATGGCATCACTGGCTCAATGCACATGAATTTGAGAAAAACTCTGAGAGATAGTGAAGGACACAGAAACCTGGCCTGCTGCAGTCCGTGGGGTCACAAAGAGTTGGACACGACTTAGCAACTGAACAATAACAACAAAAGAAAACAAACCAGGAGGCTGTAGCTTTATCCAGCTGTTTTTGATGTTGATAAGAATGAGGACATAAAATCATGGAGAGGCTTTGTAGTCCCAGAGAGCTTTGACAGCCTGCAGGACGGCCATAGCACACTCAGCTTCTTAGTTCCCTTGTCTGAGAGCTGGTACTGATAATGATGCCACACATTGTAGGGAGAGAATTTCATAAGCTCTCTGAGATTCTTAGATGAAAGTGGCTACTGAGGTACAAATTATTATCATTATTTTAAGAGATTTTACTGTTCTGTAAATAGATGCTGTACCTTATTCTCTCTGACTCTCTTGCTTTAAATGAGTTCAGATTTGGCTTCTCTCATTGGCTGCCTCCCACCCAGATTATTTCCCCAGGGTCACAGTTCTGTTTGGAGGTGCAGAGGTAAAGTGGAAAGGGGCTTGGGAAGTTCTGTGTATACCCTCGGGCAAGCCACCTACCCTCCTGGGGCCTTAATTTTTGCATTTTTAAGGTTCCTTTCTAAGGTCCCTTCCAGCTCTGTAGATTTGTGATTTTATCAAAGATTAGAGAAATAATTCAGCTTCAAATTACCAATATGTATAGAGTACCAAGTCCAAACCAGGCACTGCTCTAGGTACTTGGGATAAGGTACCTTATTCTGGTTGGGGGAAAGGAGGTGAGACAGAAAACAATAAACAGTAAATATTAATACCTAAGCAAATTATATAATTGTTAAAAAGTGATATGTTCTAGGCAAAATCAAAATAGTGTGGTAAAAGGAATTGGGAATGCAGGCAGCAGTGAAATTTTTTTTAAATGTAGCAGAGAAGAACTTTCCCATATGAGAGTTTTTAGAAAATCAAGTACATTAATGGGAGGCTGCAAACCTCTCCTATGGAGATTTTTAGGGAAAAAAAGAAGTCCTCTGTCTTTTTAGAATGAGGTATATTCTTATCTGGGTGGAGAGGGATTTGCCAGATGATCCTTTCAAAGGCTTTCTTTTTAAATGATTTAGTGGTTTGTTCGGGAGCAGCCCCAGCGTTTGTGAGAGTATGCATGTGTTCACATATACACAAACACACACATACTCATACATGTGTGTGTACACCTGGCACATGCATATCTACTGCTTAAGGAGCAGGTACAAGCCAGCTTTGGGAGGCCCAGCTGCTGGCATGCATCCCAGCTCACTTTTAAAAGGCCAACTGGTGTGCCATAATAATATAGCCTTCCCATCCTGCCATTTTATGAGGGAAGAACTGAAACACAGAGATGCTAGTGACTCGCCAGAATCAGGATGAGTCAAGAGTGGCTAATAGGACCTGGCGTCACACTCTGCTTTTGGCCACCCGCCTTCAGTACCTCCCTGCACTCCTCTGCCCAGGAGTGGGCGGCTCAGCTGTTTTTACATCCCCTTCCCTCAAGCTTAGGGACCACCTCCATTCCCAAGTCTGTGTAAGTAAGTAATGATAAAACCAGTAGAGTACTTCCTTTAACCTGTATGTATCCAGACCTACATAGTCCAGTTTTAATGATTCATGTTAGGGCCAAACAGATAACAGTCATGTGACAATAATTTCTTTTTAATTTTTTATTTATTTTTCTTTTTAAAATTAATGTACAGTTGACTTACAGTGTTGTGTTAGTTTCAGATGTACAACAAACTGATTCAGTTTTGCATTCATATCTGTTCTTTTTCGGGCTTCCCAGGTGGCACCAGTGTAAAGAATCCACCTGCCGATGCAGGAAATGCAGGAGATGTGGGTTTGATCTCTGGGTCAGGAAGATCCCTGGAGGAGGAAATGGCAACCCACTCTAGTATTCTTGCCTGGAAAATTCCATGGACAGAGGAGCCTGGTGGGCCACAGTCCATGGAATTACAAAGAGTTGGACACGACTGAGCATGCATGCCACGCCATTCTTTTTCAGATTCTTTTTCCTCGAAGGCTATTACAAAACATTGAGTATAGTTCCCCGTGCTATGTAGTCGGTCCTCGTTGGTTGTCTGTTTTATATATAGTAGTGTGTATTTGTTAATCCCAAATTCTCAATTTATCCCTCCCTCCCTCTTTCCCCTTTGGGAGTTGCTTTTCTATGTCTGTGGGTCTATTTCTGTTTTGTAAATAAATTTATTTGTATCATCTTTTTAGATTCCACACACATGATGTCATGGGATATTTGTCTTTCTCTGTCTGACTTTAGTGTGATCATCTCTGGGTCCATCCATTTTGCTGCAATTGGCATTATTTCATTGTTTTTTTATGGCTGGGTAATATTCTACTGTACATGTATACATCATCATCTTTATCCATTCATCTGTCAATGGACATTTAGGTTGCTTGCATAATGTGACAATCATTTCAAAATAGCAAATGCTTTATTTACTTGTGTTGTTCAGTACAACAGTGAGGTCATAGAATCCACAGCAGCACCTCAGGTCCCTCCTTCCCCATGAGCTGTCCTTACACCCTACGGCCCCGACAAACTTACTGGTATTTTCTAACAATGACCCACTGTTCTTCCACCTCTCCTCCTGATTCTGCATTGTAAAATATACACTCTCCCCCCAACGCTTTACCAGTAGGCTGGACAAGGGGAAGAGCCAGGAAGGCTAAGCCAGAGTCACTGCAGCAGCTGGGGCGAGAAGGAGCCTGGTCACATGTGTTCTTCATTTCTGGTCGCCACACCACTGTTGGTTGTATGCTGTGCCAGCCAGGCTCCTAGATTACCTCCTGTAATTTAGTCCTCATGGCAATCCTACGTGGTAGGATTTGCTTCTTTGCTTCACTGATGAAAAAAACCACAGTCAGAGAAATCGAGTAACTTGCCAGGTATCATGCTGTAGAGAATGCTAGGCTTTGAGCCCAGGTGTATCTCATTATAAAAACCGTGCTTGGTCTCCAGGGCGCTGCCTCTAAGTCATGTACATCCCGAGGTTCCATGTTCTTTCAGTTGCCAAATTTGTTGGGTGGGAAACACAATGATAAAACTCTTTGGTGTTTGCTTGAGGCAGTTACATCTGTTTTCAGCCAAGATCTTGAAAGCTTAGTAGCTAAATGAAAATGAGTAGGTTCTCCCCAAGCTCTGTGGAGTGGAATCTGTTTTGTTTGGAAACACAGAGGCCAGCAAGTTCTATGGTCCACTGTTCTAACACGTCAGATGCAATTGTTTTCTGACTCTTTCAGTATTTTAGCAACTTCATGACCAAGGTGGTGCTCAAGTTAGGCAGTGCACAATCTAAGGAATTGAACAGAGCACAGAGATGGGAGCTGGGAGGAGCTTTCACAGGATATGGGAGATTTTAAGCAGTTTCTTTGTCACAAATTAAAAATAAAGATACTTTCTGACAAACATGTTGATTCAACATGTGAATCTGTGAACTCGATATAAGCACCTCAAGGGTAAGGTATCCAAGGATGCATTTTGTGGTGACCTAACACTAGCTCGCAGTTTATACCTTGGTTGAAAGCTAGCGTTAATTTAGGCAAGGAAGGGAAAGGGTACCTGCAAGGACAGGAAACCAGAGAAGCAAAACAGTCACACTCAACAATTACAAAGAGAAAATCCAGAGTAATGAGTGAGAGAAGATGAGGCAAAGTAGATGAGGCAGGATGAACAGACAAGCAAGTGCGGGAGTATGTGAACTGAAGACACCGAACGCAAGAAGGAAAGACCAAGACACAGGGAGCCGTAGGCAAGAACGTCACCCAGTGTTAACAAGATGCTCTCCAACATACGGTGTTAAGGCTTTCTCCTAGGTTTCAGTAGAAACTTAAGCCTAGCGTGCAGAGGGCTTTCATGTGAGTTCTCTTTCTACCTGCCTGAGATTATATTTGTTCCATCAGGAGGAAAATCATTTGAAAGTAGAGACACTAATATTTATCATTATCCACATCAGTTCTTAGTAAACATGAGAATCAGAGCAAAGTGAAATGAACTTGAAATAGATTCTATGACAGTGATCCACCCAATGATGTTATCGTATACGAGTCATTACGGAATAGATTCTTCACCTCTTGCAATACATGGTTTTCAGTTTTCAGAAGTGTATAATGAAGATTTTTCAAAGCTTATGCACTCACTTGAGAGTCACAATGGTCACTATGTTTCTTCTATGGCAGTGCTACACTTCCCCAGTTATTTTCCCAGTTAGAAACGCTATTTGACTTCTGAATGTTCTATATGCATAGTTGTTGGTTTTATATACTTCTTGCTTTCACTTCCTGAAGCATAGTGGTATGATGAACTGATTACAAATAGCATTCTAATGAAACTGTTGGGTGTGTTGTACTATAAGTCATCTGCAAATGGGAAGTTCTTTCCTGAGGAAATTGATAAACTGAGAGTCAGCTTGCATGCTCATATATTTTCTGTGAGAATTTTTGGTCCCTCCTCATTTTTTGTCCTTTTAAAAATTTGTGCCAGTTAATTCATGCTTCCCATCCAGACACACATTTTAACACCTGTAACAGTTAGCTGAGGTCGGTTATGTGGACATGATATTAAGAGTTTGCATTAAATGTTTACCAGCAGAGTATCTGAGGATGTAAACTCTTATAGGAAAGTAGAGTTTTTAGTTCAAATACTGGATATTTTTAAAAGTAAAAATAGAGAATGGTTTTTTTATCTACCAGGTCTATGCTCTTAGCCTAGAGACAAAGGGCTCTTTCAGGAGAAACAGAGAAATTTTAGTTGACATTTCCCCCTCAACACCAGGCTTACAAAGAGTCACAATGCTATAGAGATGGACTACAGGCCTGTTTTCCCGAGTCCAGTGTATTGTAAAAGTCTGGGCCAGCATTTTTAAAGTCAGGATACTTCACACTTTAAAAAAACCCAAACTTATGACTTCTCTTTAAAAATAGCATGCTCTGGCCACAGTGGGCCAGCATCATCCCTTGACAGTCAATGCTAGGGCTGGAGCTGCCTAGCCACCCCAACACCTACCCCCTGTAGGCAGTTCCTGGGCCCTTTTTGTGGGTTCATACACCTGAAGTCTATGGCCTCCAGTGCTGGTTGCCATTCATGATCACATTTGTAGTGTTGATTTTTACAAAATGGATGAGTATTTTTCTGAACCTATTTGGCAACATGGAGAAGACAGGAGGGTGGGGGCAGCCTAATTTTGCTTGTTCCCGGCTCACTTGGCTCGTGCAGGTTACCTGTCTGCGGCATTTGAGCTACACCTGCTGCTCCCTCCCTCATACCACATTTCACCTGTGCTGTGTGGCACATGGGGTCTTGGTTCCTCAACCAGGGATGGACCCGGTGGCCCCCCCCACACCACCCCCCCCACCACCACCAGCAGTGGAAGCGTGGAATCTTAACCACTGAAAGTCCCCGCCCTGCTTGCTTCTATTTCCCCTGAAAGAGCCATAGTCCAAACTGGGGATTCCTCCCTGTCCTTGACGTGTCCTTTCTTGGGTCCTCCCCCTCCTCCAGATGCCCTCTCTACACCGTCCTCCCATATGGGCTCCACCCTCATCAGGATTTCCTTCTGCTTCCAGCTCATCCCTCTCAGCCTCCTTTGCTGCCTCCGTGGTGAGCTTCATTTACTTTTACTTCTTCATTATACAAGCGTTACCTGAATTACATAGATTATTTTAGAAATTCAGACAATAGCAGAGGTATGTTAAAAGGTAATCTTTTTTTATTTTAACTATGTTCCTTTCCACTGCCTTTCTCAGAGAAAACTATGGTTAATCCCTGGATGGATCTCTTCTCCTGACCCTTTTCCATGTAATCTGTTGTGTGTTGTGGTTTAACACAAATAAAATCAGTTTATAGATACTGTTTTTAACTTTTAACTTGGAGAGGACCCTGGTCAGTGTAAACAGATCTCTGCCTTACCCGTTTTGTGATCTGCCAGTTTCTTAAATGTTGGTGCTTCCCAGCATAACCTACTGGATAATTGCAGTACTTAATACATTGTTGTTATTATGGTTGTGAGCTGCTAGGGACAGTTCTTATCAAAACACTTGTCAATACATATTCAGTGACTGAGTGAATGAATGAATGAACGTTGGTGTTTTTGCCCATTCAATTAGATCATTGTAATTTATACTTTATGTATAATATTAAATTGCATTGAAATTTAAAATCAAACTAAAATATCCGAAGTTCTGTAGTAAATTATGTATTAGCATAATTATTGTAAGACACAGTTAACCTATTTCTCAGGTTATTTCCTAAAAGCGATATTTATTGATTTTACTTACCTCAGTAGGATCACCCTACTGTGATGTAAACTATTATATATAGGATGGATAAATATCAAGGTCCTACTGTATAGCACAGGGAACTATATTCAATATTCTGTATTAAAACATATTGGAAAAGAATATTAAAAAAATGTATATATTTAACTGAGTCACTTTCCTGTACAGCAGAAATTAATGCAACATTGTAAATCAATTATACTTCAATAAAAATTTTTTTAAAAAGATCACCCTACTATGCAAAAAAGAATTCTGTATACTACTTTTTTTGTGTTCTTGGGAGAAGTATTGGTGGCTGGTGGTTTTTGTTTTGTGTATTTTAAATGAGTATGTGTTTTGGCATCTTTCCAAGGCAGATAGTACTCTGGGTACATACAATTCATCTTTCATAAAAGTTTCATTTTATCTTTAAAAAGATATAAATGCACAATGATTGTATAAACAGAATTGACTTAATAGAGCATTTCTTCAGTAGGAAAGTAGTTGAGGTTTATGAAGGGAGCCTTGTCAGAACTATTGTAGAGGGCTCTCGTTCAAATTCATGCCGCTGTTGATAGCCCTGATTTAAGGAGAAACCAACGAAAACATCTATCATCTGATGGCTGTGGGATGTCACCCAGGCTTGTGTCATGGTCGTGTCATGTCCCTGGGTTTGTGGGATGAAAAAAATAACACTTGGATACTTGGAATTCATCCGTAAGCTGTTTTTGTCAGGAGTGGGTGCATTTCTTGCTCCCAAGTCGAAATGAGAGTTTTAAATACCGTTAATAACTCTCTCATCACAAGACTCTCTGGAGGAGACACCAAGGGTGAGTGTGTGGGAACGATAGTTTAAAAATGTATTCATGTATAAAGTGGGGGCGGTGGGACTAATTGATAATAAGCTGAAATCAGTTGGCCACTAACAACCCATAGCAAGACCTGGTCCCTACTTGTGCATGTTTGAAAAATCAATAAACAAACACAAATTAGAAAATAAAGAAGAAAATGAAAACTATATAAAGACCTCTGCAATGCGCACAGGTCTGTTAAACTAATTAAAATTCTGCCCAAGGGGTTACTGAAGTGGCTAAAACTCAGCTTAATCTGGGTCAAGGTCTTGGGGAAGGTGGCTCAAGTGCTGTGTTTTTAAAGAGAGGAAAGAACATTTGATTTCAAGGGACTGTCATAAAACAGTCCAAGCAAGCTCTAGATGGAAACTTACAATGTACCATATTACAGGATTGAAATACCGGAGTAGGAGTTGAATGCCTTTGGCACAGGACAGAAATGGGGTGAAAGGAGTGTGCCCAGGCTGACATCCTGAATTTATGTGTTGTACTATAGTTTACAGACTCCTTCTGGGGATTTTTTTTTTTTTTTTTTTGACCTGTATTAAATGAACTACAAGCCTGTTTGAAGACTGAATCTCCAGGGTTGATGGTGGCAGCCTGCCTGGATGTAGGGGATGAGAGAAGAGAGATTAAGACAAGACCCACTCTGAGTTTCTGGACCTGGGATGATATCTGTACCCCTGACCAAAATTAACAAATATAGAAGGGCAGTTTGGGCAAGAGAAGATCAATCAGACAGCCAAGACTGACAGAGGAACCCACTGACAGTGTTCAGCTCTTGAGAACAAGGAAGGTTAACTTGCCAGTGAACTCTAGGAACACTTGTAGCCTGGTGACCTTGAGAGCAGAGGCCCCGCGTGGGCATTGGCGCAAGATTGGAGAGGACACATTAAGTGGGAGAGGGAGTTGATGGACATGGGTAAAAGCAGGGGCAAGAAGTCGCTGGAAGGGAAAAGCGAGTGTCAAATGACACTTGTAAATCAGGGAGCCGCCAGGATGGTACAGTTTAGAGAGACAGCGGCGTGACAGCATGAGATCATGTTTTGTACTGTTTATTTGCAGTTTGTTGAGTTTTATATCCCTCAGGAAATAGCTGTGGCTCAGATGCAGACAGCTCTGAGTAGACGAGGCACATGACCGCAGTATCAGGGAAAACTAGTCAGCGGTGGCAGGAGCCAGGCGGAAGGGCAAGTGCTTGTTCCCACAGTGGAGCCGGGCCCCTGACACAAGCTGTCTTCTGGGCTCCTCTCTCAGGAGGCCCGTGGGCATCTGCACAGGTCCCAGGCTGGCCTCGCGTCTTGCATATGAATGCAACCAGCATCAAACAGGTGTGATCTCAGACTGTCACCACCCCTGGACATGTAACTCAAAGCTCAAGTCAGGAGGTTCATCTTCATATACAATGCTTCCTTTTTAAAGAGGATTTGCAACCCTAAATCCATAGTCAGCTTGATCTGATCAAGATCAAGCCAGCCACACTCACACTGAGGCATTGAGAATGCTGTGCATGTTGGCTGCCTGCTGTTGCTGCTAGATAGATGCTGCACCCAGGAATTATAAGGAGGGAAGCAGTAGGTGTGTGTTCTTCTGGTGGTCGGTCTCTTTTGTCTCAACCCTCCATCTTGCTGTCACTCTGCACATGATAATTTAGGGAAAATACTACAGGGCCAAAATATGTAGCTTATTCTTGACTTGGTGAACCCATGCATTGGCATGACATGGGATACATTTCAGCAAATGTTTGTAATTCTGATAAATGACATCCAGAGGAGGAGGCTTATAGTCATCAGCTCACGTGTGTGCTCTCCATCGTTCTCACAGTTGGCTGATTCTTCAGGGCACGTGTGTAGATGTAGCATTTGTTGACCCTGACTCCTGCTTTCAGAGGCTGGCCAGAATTGCAGCTGGGCCCTGTTGTCATCAGACAGGGCCTCAGTGGAGGAATCATGCTGCCCTTTTTTGAATCCAGAGAGAAACACTTCGTCATTTGTGTATCAGCAATGCTTGTATTTTCTCCTGGATTGAAAACAAAAATGACCAGAAACCATTAGTTATTAATACAAGCCATACACTTTTAATCTCAGTCTAGCATTCAAGAAAAGCAATGTTTGTTTGCCAGATAACTTGAGGTCTTTGTGTGTGGAGCTAACAGATGGAGTGCATTGAATGATGACTGCACGTGGATGCGCGCTGAGCCCAGGAGGGCATCCCTGGGCTAGGAGGGTTGTCCAGAAAGTTAACAAGGCTGGATTCAGAAGGGCTCTAGACAGAAAAAGCCCAAGTAGTGAAATATCTTTTACGGAGATTTTCTCTTCAGTGTAATGGTTACCAGGGCACTGATTGCAACTGTTTTCAAACAGATGTGCCTTGTGTTCATTCTGTTTCAGGCATGTTATGGGAGTAGAAAAGAGAACTTCTAGCACAGCAGTGTTTGAGAAAACAAGGAAAATCAAATTGTCTTAAATCTTATCCTCTGAATAACATCTATTATTTAGTGGTATTCTCCTCCTCCCTAGTAGGGTGGTTGGGATACAAATTTAAGTAGGATTCTCCTCAAGCCCCCAAAGGACTTCCCTGGTGCCTCAGATGGTAAAGAATCTGCTTGCAATGCAGGAGACCCAGGTTCAATCCCTGGATTGGGAAGATTCTCCTGGAGAAGGAAATGGCAAGTCACTCCAGTATTCTTGCCTGGAGAATTCCATGCACAGACAGAGGAGTCTGGCAGGCTACAGTCAGTCCATGGGGTCAGAAAGAGTCAGACACGACTGAGCGACTCACACACACTATCTCCTCAACCAAAAAGAAAATGTAGCTAATATTTTTAAATAAGTCCAAATGATACATAAAAGTATAAAGAAAAAGTGAAAAATTCCCACCTGTATTGACCTTCTAGATATCTACACAGATATAGTAGTACACAGGTATATATATGATTTTATATGAATAGGATTGTACCAAAAGACAACTCTGTAGTCTGTTTTGATCACTTAACAAAATGCTGAATATAGCTACATCAGAAGTATTATTGCTGGTCTAGAATTCAATTATATAGCTGTATCCCATTAAGTTATTCATTGTGCCATTTATTCACCAGATATTTATTTTTAGTTCTAGATGTAGTAACCAGATTTTGCAGATGCAGAAGTAAACTCCCCTATGAGTGGATATATAGATTACTGCTGGTTTTTCTATGTTATAAGCAATATTGCCTTGAACAAACAATACCACAACACACAGCATACTTAAATTTTCTCCTTAGTATAAATCCCTAGGTAGAAAACTCGTTGATGAGTGGGTTGGTACATTTTGGAGTTTCATCCATATTTATTGTATAACCACACTCTACTAAAAGTTTGCAATGGTGCCAGTTTTTCAGTACTCTTATGGTGGTACTTTTCTTTCATTATCATCTTTGTTAATGGGATAGGTGAAAAATGGTATTTCACTGTTGTAACTTACATTTCTTTGATTTGTAGTGTACTTGGGATGGGACTTTAAGCCACTAAGAAATCATGGCTTCCGCATGATCTATGGGCTTCCCTGGTGGCTCAGACAGTAAAGAATCTGCCTGAAATGCAGGAGACCTGGGTTCGATCTCTGGGTCAAGAAGATACCCTGGAGAAGGAAATGGCAATCCATTCCAGTATTCTTGCCAGGAAAATCCCATGAACAGAGGAACTTGATGGGCTACAGTCCATGGGGTCACAGAGAGTCGGACATGACCAAGCTACCAACTCTTTGTTTCACGTGATTGATGGAGCACCATTTTCTTTGAGTCTTAAGTTTATCCCTCTCACAAGGAAAGATTCTTTTTTACTTTCTTCTTTGCAGTCAGATCAGGTAGGTTAGAATCAATAAGGGGTTGTCTGTTTGGTGACTGGATCTTCACTGAAAGAAGATATGTAAGTGTTAGTACTGATTTAAATCTAGATTGTTGGTTTTAGTTCATGTAAGATTTGATTAATTTCCTTTCATTTTCAAATAGATATCATACTTTTAAAAATATTTTAAAAATCATGGAGATATTTAAGGAGTACCTAATTAAAATCTTTGATATAAATGCCTAGAAGTATATTGTCTCCATATAGCTTTTCACTTGGGTTTGTAGCGTTTGTATTTAAGTGTTTTCTTTTTTCTTCCAGCTACAAATGAAATTTAGTTGTAGCAAAATGGTTGTGAGACAGACACGTCTGAGTTCAGGTTTCCGTCCTTCATGTATTGGTTGCCTTGGTCTCTGTTTCCACATCTGCAGGGATAATAATAATACCTATCTCGTGAAGCATTAAAAAAAAAAACTTGCATACTGCCTGGCATCTAATACATGATCAATAAATATTACATTTTTTCTTATGGGAAATTTTAGCAAAATTAGAAACCCTCAGGAAAGGATATAATTTCTTTACTGAAATTCCATCATCCAGAGACAACAAATGTCTCTCGTTTTTAGATGTTTTATTCTAGTACTTTTCCTCAAAGATACATATTTTACAGAAGTGGAACCATACTAAAACTGTACAGGATGTACAGGATTTCAGCAAATGTGTGTACTTAATCATTCAACAATGGAAGAGAGTGGTTACCCAGATTAAAAAAAAAAAAAATAGTGGTTTAGTGGAGAATTTTGTGCTGATATTTACTTGTAATGAATTTTTTGTTAGAGTGAAGGTTAAGTATAATTGAAAGGCATTTTGGACAATTAAAACTATAAACATTTCCATTCCTTCTAATTCAGCATTCAGATCTGTTTCTTATGCAATCAAAAATATACACCATTTTTCTGTGTTACTTGGGAAAGCATTTAAACAGTTGACAGACTGCAGGAGTCCAAGACTATGGTTTGTCTACACTGCTTCCGATCCCAGGAGAACAGCGAGGCGAGCTGACACTGACTGAATGTGGACGGGAACTTCCTTAGCTTGCCATGCCTTATCCCATGGCCTGAGCTGGATTTCATGAGTTGTGTTTACCAAATAGAGTCCAAATTAAATTTTTGTTTATCAGGTTCCTTTTAAGGGAGGCCCACTCTTCAAAGAAGCTCCTGGTGAATCTTTTTAAAGCATACGCATATATATACACACACATGCAAAACTCACCAGATTACCTGCCTTGCATGTTAAGATTATCTAGGAACTATATTTCAAACATCTTCTACAAGTAAAGAGCACAAATATTCTTTGAACTCATGTTTTTGTGCTCAGCAGTCAAATCCTGACTTGCATTTCTGCCCCTAGGACTTCCATGTAAGTTCATTTTGGTTGAAAAACTGTCTGAATTTTCTTGCCATTTTCCTTTTTTTTTTTTTCCTTGTCTTCAATAAGTATGGGGTTATTCAGTTCAGTTCAGTTCAGTTCGGTTGCTCAGTCGTGTCCGACTCTTTGAGACCCCATGAATTGCAGCACGCCAGGCCTCCCTGTCCATCACCAACTCCTGGAGTTCACCCAGACTCATGTCCATCGAGTCAGTGATGCCATCCCGCCATCTCATCCTCTGTCGTCCCCTTCTCCTCCTGCCCCCAATCCCTCCCAGCATCAGAGTCTTTTCCAATGAGTCAACTCTTCGCATGAGGTGGCCAAAGCACTGGAGTTTCAGCTTTAGCATCATTCCTTCCAAAGAAATCCCAAGTCTGATCTCCTTCAGAATGGACTGGTTGGATCTCCTTGCAGTCCAAGGGACTCTCAAGAGTCTTCTCCCACACCACAGTTCAAGGTTCAAACCAAAGAGATATTTTTAGAATATTTATTTTGTTTAGCATTAATTCTCAAAAATATTCCTGTCACTGGGTAAAATTCATAATTTAAGTTTATATTTTCTTAATACGGTAAAGAATCTGCCTACAGTGCAGGAGACTGGGGTTCGATCCCTGGGTCAGGAAGATCTCCTGCAGAAGGGAATGGCTACCCACTCCAGTATTCTTGCCTGGAGAATTCCACAGACAGAGGAGCCTGTGGGGCTACAGTCCATGGGATCGAAGATAGTCAGATAGAGCTATTAACACTTTCACTTTTCTTAATTTAATTCTACACATAGTATAAATTTTATGTATTATATGTATTAAAATGTTGCATAAACTTTTTATAAGCTATCTATATACAGAGTTTTGCATAAGCTTTTTTTCCATTTCAGGTTCTTAACTATTTTCAACCTTTTGTTAAAAGAGAAGATTAAATTTTACCTATATTAAATTAGTTTTCTCTAGTTCTATCTTTATTCTTCTCCTGGGAAATTCCAAAAGCTTGCAGTGAAAAAAATCTTTACATGCTTCAGGCTTTTACTTTGTTTCATTTTAGATGAGAATCTGGGACCTTATCAATGAAATATGGCTTTATCATTCTCTTCTGCACCTTTGTCTTTAGAATCAAAACTTCATTCATAAAACCAAAACCACTTATGAAAACATATGCAATACTAAGGTTTGTTTTCTCCCCATCATTTTGACCTGTTTTTAATACGAATAGTGTTTTTAATAAGAATAGTATTGGCATGGAATTTTCCCCTTAAGTTTTTAACCTCCTCCAGAGTGAGCAATGTGCTTTCTCTTTACAGAGTTAACATAAATCCAGATGGCATTGAGGCACTCCCATGTTGAGACATGATGAGAAATTAAGGTTCACTAGTGCTGATTCCAGCGTGGCCTGCACTCTCTCCTTCAGCTCACATCTTGCTGGGAGAATTGGAAGGATGATCCTCAAGTTTCTCGGCACCTCTGTGCTTTCTGTCTAGCAGGGGAAGCAGAGATGCCGTGGGAACTTAGAAGCAGCAGGTTCTCTCTTCCCATCCGCAACCCACTTTCCGGTTTCAGTAACACCTCTTTGCTGAAGCTTTGGCTTCCATGCAAATTCTGTTTCCACACAGTGAAG
The DNA here is from genome assembly GCF_002263795.3 of Bos taurus. Classification (NCBI taxonomy): domain Eukaryota; kingdom Metazoa; phylum Chordata; class Mammalia; order Artiodactyla; family Bovidae; genus Bos; species Bos taurus. The sequence continues at coordinate 38,635,992 of NC_037336.1, forward strand.
ATCTTTGTCATATCTGAAGTTAGTTGAGTCTTGACCACGTGCCAAGACCTTTTTACTCTTTCACTGGCACTTCTTGCAAATCCTAGGAGATAGGTAGTATAGTATTATCTCCATTTAGAGGGTGACAAAACCAAGACCGAGATAAGTAAAGCTGCTCATCTAAGATCACAACTGTTATATATGGTGTGGGGCTTTGTGTCCAGAGCACTGACTCTAACCCTCACACTCTTTTATATACATTATATATATTTTTATATAAAAATATATTTATTTATTTTTGGCTGTGCTGGGTCTTTTCTCTAGTCGCAGCGAGTAGGGGTCACTCTTCTCAAGTTGTGGTGTGTGGGTTCTTCATTAGAAGAGATGGTGGCTTCTCATCTTGTGGAGCACAGATTCTAGGGCACGCAGGCTTCAGTAGTTTCGGCTCCCCAGCTCTAGAGCACAGGCTCAATAGTTGTGGCATACAGGCTTGCTGGCTCCACGACAGGTGGGATCTTCCTGAACCAGGGATCAAACCCATGTCTCCTCCACTGGCAGGCAGAGTCTTTACCACTGAGCCATCAGAGAGGCCCTTTTAAAAAATATTTACTTTATTTATTTGGCTGTACTGAGTTTTGGTTGCTGCATGTGGGATCTTTAGTTGTGGCATGTGGGATCCTGTTCCCCCACCAGGTATCAAATCCAGGCCCCCTGCATTGGCAATGTGGAGTCTTAGCCACTGGGCCACCAGGGAAGTCCCATTCCTCACACTCTTTACTATTTCTTTCTTCCAAGCAAACTTTGATAGAATCACAGTTCAGTGTCATAAAACGTATTGAAGTAACCTTGCGTATTCATTGTTTCAGGATTTGTCCCACATTATCTCTGGGGATTATCTTAAGATGAGACATAGGTTGTGAATAAAGCTAACACAGAGTGGTTATTCCCTCAGAGTTGTATTTCATAAACCACAGTGACTTGCTCATGCTGTTTCATAGAGTTTTCCTTAAGTTGTTGGGTTCTCCAGGGAATTGCATGGTATCTCCCTAAAATTGCTGCTCTGTTAGGCCTTGGGAAAAGTTCATCCAGGTTAGGTGAGGGAGCTCTTTAAACCCTTGCAAATCACTGAACCGTTAGACAGTCACAGATCTAGTAGAGGGGAGGACACTGTTTAATTTCATAAGGTGTTTAATTGTGAAAGGACAGATCCAATGGTGTATTTTGGAAAATACTTGCAACATACTAAGTCTGTGATTTTAGAACATAATTGTAGGTGTCTTACCTCTGATGAAGACTATTCCATGGTCTAGAACATAGTAAATGCTCAGTGAATAGTTGTTTAATGAATGAATTAATTACATTACTTATATAATTTTGAGGGAAAAAAGTGAGCAGTCTCAGGGTGTATAGGAGGACAATAATGATCATGTTTAACATATACTCTGCACTTGGTAGCGTGTTGTTGTTTAGTCGCTTAAGTCACGTCTGACTCTTTTGCAACCCAGTAGACCGTAGCCCGCCAGCCTCCTCTGTCCATGGGATTTCCCAGGCAAGAATACCGGGGTCGGTTGCTGTTTCCTTCTCCGGGGCATCTTCCTGACCCAGGGATCGAACCCACTTCTCCTGCTTGGCAGGCGGATACTTTACCGCTGAGCCACATGGGAAGCCCCCTAGAGGGCATGACCGTCTCCATAAAAACGTTTTGTATGTTGGTAATATCTTTTATCTAAAGAACTTCACGTTTTAGACCTTAGTTACTTCTCAAAGCACTGCTCTGAGGAAGATGAGTGACACTCTTCATTTTTAGATGAAGAATTTGTGGTTAAGCCTGGTTCAGCGTGACTGACTCAAGATTGATTAACTCCGATTATGGGAGCCTTGTCTCCAGCCTCAGTCTGTGCCCCCCACCTGCTCTTTGGCCTTTCAGCAGCTGTGTGGCCTCCTACTGTTCAGCACCCTCCCCCTCTTTTTTTTTTTTTTTTTTAAAAAGCATTTTTAATGTAATAACCCACTTTAAAGGAAATGTAATAATTTAGCTATGTAAGCATGTTTGGTTTCTAAGTCTACAGCGAAAATATTTCTAGCCATTTGGCCCCACATGCTTTTTTCTCTTCACACAGTTCCACAAAGTGCACACCAAGCAGATGGCGCCGACAAGCTCATGGTTTATTTACAGCCAGTACAGTAGACGGAGGCATATGTGCTAAGCCCTCTTATACCCGCTCCACGGGAGCCATTAACACATCCATTTAGATGGAAGAGTCTCGGGGCTTTGCTGTGGGCATTTCAGTTCGCTTCCTGCCCCCCCCCCCCCCGCCCCGCCCCGCCCCCGCCCCCGCCCGAAGCATCACCATCTGCTGCTGCTTCCACTCAGAGACCCTGGCACCCTCCCCTCTTACCCAGGCGGCCTCAGGCCTGTTCTGAAGAACAGCCTCGGTTTGCTTAGATATGGCGCTGGCGGCAGCTGCAGTGTTTCTCGCTCAGACAAGTTTAACCCTAAGCCTGTTCTCCTTCCCCCAAAGCTGTGCTTGGACGAGGTTCGTTCCCATACAGTTCCACAGACATGCTTGAGCACCCTCCCCAGGCCAAGCTGGGGCCTGGGGTGCGGAGGGTCCTCAGACATGTGCCCTGGGATGTGACACATGTCTTTCTTCCTTTGTGCTCTAATTTCAAGGCTCCAGCTCTCCTAGTCACCTGTGATGCCTGAAGAACCAGCAGCTGATGGGCTGTAAGACTTCCTGCACCAGATAGATCAAACCCTAGCCTCTACTTTCTACACCACTCACCAGGGATCTTATGTACATGCTTTTCTTCCTTCTCAAATATTCTTCCTGGGCGAGTAATTATTAATTGTATTTAAAGAGCAGTGATTCAGAATGTTTTCTACCCAGAATATCTGGAGGGGTGGCAAAACACTTTGTTGCTATCTAGTCTAGTCATTTCTTAATCATTCCCCCCGCCTCCCCACCAAGCTTTTTTTTTAAAGGCATTTCAGTTAAAATGACCTCTCAGTTTAGCAACCCACAACTAACTTGTAAAGCCACTCCATTTTGTAATTCCAGATTCCTGGCAGGGCAGTCTGATTGGCTTATCTTTTTCAGCCAAGCTGCAGAACTTGTAGGTTCCCAGCCAGCGTGTAGGCGGAGCCTCCTTCTGGTCTGTTGTTCTCTTCTGTCCAGTCATACCTTGCTGGACTAGCTCTGGTCACATGGCTTGTTGCAGGACAAATGCCCAGAGAAAGGAACAAAAACAGGCAGATACCCACAAACACGTATAGAGGACAGATAGGTTTGAGAGACACTGAAGTGTAAAACCACACTTTGCCTTTTGTCCTCAAACAAGTCTCTGTTAGAATGAGAAGCACAGAAGCATCTTGACCCCTATTGTCCACTGTTTGCTATACTTATGCTTACAAGTCCAACTCTGCATTGTATGACCCCTCCCCCCAAATTAACTCTCTATTATGGTATGTTTCAAACCATTCCATTTGAATCTCAACTTTAGGACTTAAGTAAAATTAAATTTGTTTATTTATTATAGCTCTAGTACTGAAGCTAAAAAGAAATGAGTCACCAATGAAATCCTACACTATGTAATAGGATTCCTCTGTCTTATGTGGCTAAAACTGAGGTCCCCAAATTAACAAGTAGTGACGCTTGCACATCCAGCCAGGGCAGGGGCTGAGGATTCTATGTGTGCAACCTACAACATACATCAGCTGGTGCTGGGCAAGGTCTGCTGCCTGTGCCAACAACTCAATTATTGTTTGGTAAACACACTTTTATTCATTGAGGAGCAGTTGTTTGCCAATGTATCATACAATTATATAGTGAAGGGAGAACAATAGATGCATTGTAGAAATATTTTTAAAACAAGGCAGCAGCAGACAGCGCATAGGAAAAGGAGCCCAGCCCCAGAGTACCCGCTGCCATGTGGCATTTAACAAAGCAGAGCACTCTGTCTCAAACACCTCTTTCTGGCATGAGCCTGGCAGCACCCATTTCTGGCTCTTTCTGCTGGATACGTTTGCCTGTGGGGACATCAGCAGCACAGGTGTGCAGATGTGCATGGAAGTGGGTGTGAATACACCCAGACACTTGGCTTCTTCACACTCATGTTTGTAGGAAGAGAAAAAGGCTTCAAACATTGGTTGGTTGATTGAGTGTCTCTTGAGGTCTTGACTTGAAAGGAACATGGACAAAAATGTAAATTCTTCAGGAGGTTAGGATTTGGGCTTTGAGGGCAACTTGAGATTTGAACAAGCATGTCTAAGAGATTTACAGTTCGTGTAGGAGGTGACTGTTGACACATTGTTTCCTAACCAGTACCACGGAATATACAGTTTTTTGTTTTTTTACCAGACTGACATCAGAAGGATTCACGTACCGTGACAGATTGCTTTGTAATTTATTCTGCCTGAATGGCCCTGGAATACTCTCAATGAAGGTCTTGTGTGAATCAGAGAAGGTTTTGCTCTTCACATTACAGTGACTGCCAAAAACTCACTTGTCAGACCTGATGAGTAGAGTAGTATTTAGCTCTTTCTCCTACTTCGTAATTCATGCTCCCATATTTTCATCCTACAACAGTAAATTGCATATAAATCTTTAAGCTTTAACGTTGAATCATTTATCACAGGCATCTCTGTTAAGAACAAGACAGAATTCAGATTACAGAGCAATTTTACTAAATTTTTATTAGTCTCTTTGAGCTTCAACCCTCTGACCAGAACTACTACTACCTTCAGTGAAAGAATTGTTTATTTACAAGACAATAAAATTAGTCATTATTGCCTATTTAATGGCAATAAGAAATAAAACCTAGGTCTCTCTGACTCAGGAGGTATACTTAGCATTAGATCACTGTTTCCCAAACTTTAGTCATTTGTATACACCTGTATGATTTCCTCCATGTCTGTGTACCACCTGTATTACTTAGATATTTTCCCTTAAATTGTTTTTATGCTTGTTGTTGTTGTTGTTCAGTCGCTCAGTCATGTCCAACTCTTTGTGACCCCCATGGACGGTAGCATGCCAGTCTCCTCTGTTGTCTACTCTCTCCCAAAAGTGAACATGAAAGTGAAAGTTGCTCAGTCATGTCCACCTCTTTTCGACCCTATGGACTATACAGTCCATGGAATTCTCCAGGCCAGAATACTGGAGTGGGTAGCTTTTCCCTTCTCCAGGGGATCTTCCAGACCCAGGAATCAAACTGGGGTCTCTCCCATTGCAGGCAGATTCTTTACCAACTGAGCTATCAGGGAAGCCCTAAACTATCTCCTGAAGTTTGCTCAAATTTATGTCCAGTGAGTCAGTGATACTATCTAACCATCTCATCATCTGTTGCCCTCTTCTCCTCCTGCCCTCAGTCTTTCCTAGCGTCAGTGTCTTTTCCAGTGAGTTGGCTCTTTGCATCAGGTGGCCACAGTATTGGAGATTCAGCTTCAGCATCAGTCCTTTTAATGAATGTTAGGGTTGATTTCCTTTAGGATTGCCTAGTTTGATCTCCTTACAGTCCAAGGGACTCTCAAGAGTCTTCTCCAGCACCACAGTTTGAAGTCATCAATTCTTCAGTGCTCAGCCTTCTTTATGGTCCAGTTCTCACATCCATACATGACTACTGAAAACACCATAGCTTTGACTATATGGACTTTTGTCAGCAAAGTAATGTCTCTGCTTTTTAACATACAGTCTAGGTTTGTCATAACTTTTCTTCCAAGGAGCAAGCATCTTTTAATTTCATGGCTATAGTTCTTTAGTTCTTCTTCACTTTCTGCCATAGAGTGGTGTTATCTGCATATCTGAGGTTATTGATATTTCTCCTGCAGTCTTGATTCCAGCATGGGATTCATGCAGCCCAGAATTTTGCATGGTGTGCTCTGCATAGAATTTAAGTAAGTATGGTGACAGTACACAGCCATATCATGCTCCTTTCCCAGTTTTGAACCAGTCCATTGTCCCATTGCTGGTTCTAACTGTTGCTTCTTGACCTGCCTGTGGGTTTCTGAGGAAACAGGTAAGGTGGTCTGGTATTCCCATCTCTCTCCACAGTTTGTTGTGATCCACCCAACCAAATTTATTTTTACAAGATGCTTTTTATGACCTGCTCAAATAGAAAACCAGTATCATTTGATGTGAATTGATGACAATCATGAAAATAAGTCAATGAAAACCAGAGTGCCACTACAGTCTCATAGATTCTCTTGCTAGACAACTCTGTGCCTGAGGCTGTACCTCTCTGATGAAGAAGGGCATGGGGGAGTTAGAGAGCTGTTGCAGACAGCTTTGGGGTTTGAGAAGGCTTGAAAAGCATAGAAAAAGGAATAAAGTTCTTGTTTTGTGCCTTATAATGTGCCTCTGGGATTACCTGGGGTCCCCAGGAAGCGCATGCTGCTGAGCACACAGCTAACCTGGAGAACTCAGGAAGCAGCGTCTTCCTTCACCCATGCCAGTGAAACAGGTATGCATAGAGACAGGGAGGTGTAAAAGTCATTTATTGGGCACCCACTGAAGTGACCTTAGAGGATGGTGATCAAACGTGATGCTTCCTGAGCACGTAAGTTTAGTGGAGTAGTTGAGCAGAAGTTGAGTAGAAGTTGAAAGATGGGATAAGTCCATTCCTTAACCCACTAATTTCAGGTCACTTGGCAGCACATTATGCAGGTAGTTGCCGGCTAATATAGAGGCTGGAAAAACCATATATATTAAAAAGAAAAACATAGATCACTTTTGCTATAGGTTATAGGTACATGCAGTCGATCCTAAAGAAAATCAGCCCTGAATATTCATTGGAAGGACTAAAGCTGAAGTTCCAATACTTTGGCCACCTGATGCAAAGAGCCAAATCATTGGAAAAGACCCTGGTGCTGGGAAAGATTGAGGGCAGAAGGAGGAGGAGGCAACAGAGGATGAGATGGTTGGATAGCATCAATGACTCAATGGACATGAATTTGAGCAAACTCCAGGAGATAGTGAAGGACAGGGAAGCCCTGGCATGCTGCAGTCTATGGGGTTGCAGAGTTGGACATGACTGAGCAATTGAATAACAGCATGAATATGTGCAATTCAAGCTAAATTATTTTCCACTTCAAAAACCTGAGATATTTTTCTTTTCTGTAGTATTTTTATTTTGACTTCTTTTAGAAAAAAGAGCAACAGGGGCTTCACTAAACTATGAACACATTTAGCACAAAAGATGCTGAAAGCTTTACTACAAAGACTAAAGTGAAGTATGGTGTCTTTTATTGAGTAGGTGCTCAGAAAATATTTGGTAAGTACACCTGTAAATGTATTTTTGAGATACTTCCCTGAACAGAGTTGTGTCCTTTCTGCAGTTACCTGAACTGTCAGGTACCTTCATAGGTGGGCATGGTAGAAGCATCAGAGCTTCAGCTTCTGCATGTGGAATGCTTCTGTCTGCTGTGATGGGAATGGTTTGACACTCCCGAATACAGTTTCTTTAGAACCATAGTGCCAGGCATCTTCCTTTTCCTCCTCTGGGTCCAAACACTATCCTCCTTTCCCCACTCTGTCTATGCCCCAGAAAATGGACTTCTCTGCACTGATGGGCTCTTTGCCTCTGGTTTCTAGTTTGGTTCAGCAACCGGAGAGCACGAGATCAGAGGAAGGGAGGTAGTGAAGTCAGGACACGTCTTCCCTATGGGGTTTCCCACACTGGCAGCAGCCCTTCAAGGATGGTCACAGCACCTGTCAGGCAGCCGGCGCTCCCCACCAGCATTTCTGTTCCGGTTCAGGTGCCCATCCTCGTTGGCCCCTTCGGGCCTCGGGGTGGGACAGAGCCTGCCTTACCCAATTCCTTCTCGTTCCTATCCCAGGGCACCACATTAGACCTTGTGGCTTTCCTGCACCCTGCCCAATTCTTTGTAAATTGTCCCTTTATTAAATTCCCCTCAAATTATCATGATTTGAACCCGGGTTCGATCCCTGGGTCAGGAAGATCCCTTGGAGAAGGAAATGGCAATCCACTCCAGTACTCTTGCCTGGAAAATCCCATGGAGTCCATGGGTTCGCAGAGTCAGACACGACTGAGCGACTTCACTTTCACTTTATCATGATTTGAGGATGCCACCTGTTTCCAGCTGGTACTGCCACTCATAATGGGTGTAGGTGCTGACTTCTTAGCAACACACAGCAACGCTGACTGGTTCCAGAGGGACTGACCTCTGACCTCAGCTTTGATAGCAATGTGGTCTCTACCAGTGTGGTTCCCAAACTTGGGGGTGCTTCATGGTCACATGGGGAGGCTGTGAAAATTCAGGTCCCTGCCCCCTACCACCTACTGACTTAGGAGTGCTGAGGACAGTTCTAAGGCCCTCGTGATGACTGACCTTTTGTAGTTCACTAGACATGGAATATGATGATTCATAGCACCCCAAAGCCCAGTGGCCTTCAGAACAGATAACTGGTTACAGGGCACTAGACCCCTGTCTCGTGCCATGTCTAACTGTTATGTTAACCATGAGTGAGTGGCAAACCTGATAGCTGTAAAGATGACTTCTCCTGCTGCTGCTGCTGCTGCTGCTAAGTTGCTTCAGTCGTGTCCGACTCTGTGCGACCCCATAGACGGCAGCCCACCAGGCTCCCCTGTCCCCGGGATTCTCCAGGCAAGAACACTGGAGTGGGTTGCCATTTCCTTCTCCAATGCATGAAAGTGAAAAGTGAAAGGGAAGTTGCTCAGTCGTGTCCGACTCTTAGCGACCCCATGGACTGCAGCCTTCCAGGCTCCTCCATCCATGGGATTTTCCAGGCAAGAGTACTGGAGTGGGGTGCCATTGCCTTCTCCGGATGACTTCTCCTACAAAAGTACAATTTAATGAGAAAGGAAACAACCCGAGAGGGGAGTGGCTGCTCTTTCAACTCCCATTAAGAGCAGTGAGCTGATGCAGTGCAGGAGTGGCCAGTCCCTTCCTGGCTCACTATGCAAGATTTGAAAGAGACAAGACTGTCTCTTATTACCCATGGGAAAGCTTGATGTCTGTTTTGTCATGGAGTTCCTCACCATCACCTGTTTAGAAAAAGAATCTTATTGATAACCAAAGTGTCACTCAAGATATGAAATGTAATTATCTAAAGACTGGACACTGTTATCTTGCAAAAAAAAAAAGGTTTTTTAAGTTATAAGTCCCATGTTAAAGTAAATGCCTTTGGTGGATCCCTTGTCATAGGCTCATGGAATGCTTATTAGTTCATTTCTGTGACCACACTCTGAGAAAGCATCAGTATTCACTCTGCCAAGGGAAAATTGTGACCAGAGTTCAAGACCCTGAATGAATCTGGGTAACATGTCAGAAGGACACAAGCTCAAATCCTGTTTGCACCAAGGGGTCAGGTTCATTTTTCCTTGTCAGGATGTGGGGCGTGTAAGATTCACAGGGAATGTTACTCCCTGTTCCCCATCCCCACCGGAAATCTGTAATCGTCTAAAAAAAATTCACATCTCTCATCTCAGGGCAGAGTCACAAAGATACTATAAAGTTAGTTGGAAAGTGTATTCTGATGAGTCAGGGGGGCGGACCCCAGGTGCCTCCAGCCACCTTCAGCCACCTTGCAGTGCCTTTTGCAAAACTGTAAGAGAATGTCTAGCTCCCACATTAGTAGTAGTAACAATTCATCTCACTCAGCTGTGAGCCAGGACACGTAGTAGTTCTGTCTTCCCAAAAGACTGAGTGAGGGTCACTCTGCTGAGGGCTCATTGCTGAGAAAGATCGCAAACTGTCTATTATATGTTCTACCATTTCATGCATTCTCAGCCTTTTCCTTTCAATGGTTTGGTAAAGTGCTTTTAGCTGATGGGTTGTGGATGTTAAGATAAAGGGGTCTTCTTGGATGGGATAACCTAGGAACAGAGATCCTTTCCAAGAGGGCAGAGTTGGGCATGAAGAGGAATCCACTGACCCAGGTGGAGAATACTAAGGCCTGTCCTGCTCTGTCCTGTGGGTTAGCTTTCAGAGCCTTCTAGACTGATTTGCCCTGGAAAGAGAGAGGTGGTTCTTAACAGCCCCTGGGCTTACTGGGGCCAGCATCAGGGAGCCAGGAGTCACAAGCTTGTGCACTTGTGTTTCACCTCTGAACACAAAGTGCTCAAAAAAGGAGAAAGTTCAGTCAGGCTTTGTGTTTTCAACAATCTTAATACATTAAATGTTGGCACTGAAGGACCCTAGAAACTGTGCTGGTGTCCTAGAGAGCAGACCTAGAGAGTGACCCCTGGCTAGATGACCTGTTTACAGACCACCTGCTTGTCCACCCCATTCCACTCCACCCTTCCTTTCATCCCTTATCTATGTATGGGGTCTTCAGCTACCCTGAGAGCCATCATAGGCTCAGAAGACAAGAGAAAAAGGCTAGGAAGAACAGAAAAACACTTTAGAGGAACTGTTGCAAGAGCCAGCAACTAGATGGTACCAACCCTCTCCCACCTCCCACCGCCCCCACCATACCTTCCTGTCACACAGCCTACATTTTTTTTCACTTCAACTTTTTGGTAACCTACAATTCAATTATTTCATTTGAGGTTATAAATGACCTTTTTAAAAAAAAAAAGGCAGTTTCAGAGGAAGTTGACTCATTAAATGATCAGTGACACATGTGTGAATTAATTAATTAAATTGTTCAGCCAGGGGAAAGAAGGCTGTGATTGGAAAGAGGGGGCACCTTGGGAAGGGGGCCCAGGTGGAATGTGAAGTGACAGGAAGCCAGTAGGAGGACTAGAGAACGGGCAGTTGTAGGAGTGGGGAGAGGATTAGGTAGAAAAACACTGCAACCACAGGGACTCTTGCTCCTGAGACCCAGAAGTCAGGCAGTGGTGGTTTTCTTCTCCATAAAGCTTGTCTGGTGGGGCAGCCTGGTACCTAACTCCACCCACAGCAGCATGTATCATGTGGAAGGTTGCCAGGTTTAGTGAATTAAAAAAATACATGATGCTTGATTAAATTTGAATTTCAGATAAACAACAAATAATTTTGTAGTGTAAGTATGTCCCAGATTGTTGATTCAAAATTTAAATTTAACTATGCATACTGAATTTTATCTGTCAGCTTGCAAAATGGCTGCGTGCCTGACATTCGGTGGTTCTTTGAAAAAGATGCTGTGGTGGGGAAACTGAGGATGAGAGGGGTCATGGTTTACAGCCTCTTGGGTGGTACAGAAGCCTCCAAAGCAGGTGCTCCTAAGTCCTGAATCATTATCCGTGGCTGGCTTGTGAATTCAATTTGGGCCATCTGATGTTTGTCTTGGGGTGGCAGAAAGGACCCTGGAGGGAGGTGAAGCCAATGGAGGGCTCCGTGATAAGCCCTTCCAAAAGGCTCAGAAGGCTGGGAAGCTGAAGCAGGCTGACAGAGATTCCAGGAGGTGTGAAACCCTGGGTGGAATCAGAGCAGAAGGTTAGGAGGGACGGAAGAGTCATCTGGTCTACCTTCTTCCATATATATATATATATATATATATATATATATATATATATATATATTTTTTTTTTTTTAATGACGATGATGATTTATTTTTTTATGAAGAAACTGAGGGCTAGCAAGGTAAAGTGACAACTCAAGTCATGGAAAATCAGTGAAGCCTGTGGGAGAATCAGACTTCTTAAGTCCTCACTGAGTTCTTTCCACTGCGTGGTGCTGACGGAGCAGATTCTTAGTCAAGCCTCCGTTTCCACACAGCGCTACTTTGTACACAGTACCCACTTAGCCTAACCCTGTGGGAAAGACCGCCAATGAGTCACCACCACCCTCATTTTCTTTTCTGTTGGTGTAAGAACCACCTCAGTAGCCCCTTATTACAAAGAGGCTGGGTTATGCTTTATATCCCAGGTAACAAAGACCAAGGGCCAAGAGATCCAGGTTTCACCATTCATTTCTTTAGGTGCTATCTGGGGCAGTTACGCAGGTTTCCCAAATCTGGCTACTCAGTAGAATGAAAGGAAAACATGAAGTTGTGCTTCCTTCTGGCTTAAGGATATATATGGGTGGTTTTGCAGTTTAGTATTCCTTTCCTGTTTAGGACAGAAATATGATAGGAGACTAGTCAGCAGCAGTCTGTAGAGATCTCCCAGAGCCCTCTACGGTGCCCAGTTGGCAGAAAGGAATGCTTAGGGTAGAATGAAAGAGGGAGGGACACTCCTGAAGTGGAGAAAACCACCGCCTCCATTTCCTCCAGAGGCTGAGTTTTTTAGTAACAGGAAGAGTGGCTGTTTCCCAAAGCTTTTTTTTTTTTTCCTGAATCCTTAAGCATGACCTTCTTATATTTTTAGGATCATGATAACTCTTCCTGGCTTTTCAACTTGTGAGAATGACATGTTCTTTTTAAGTGGATTGGGTTTACTTTAGAGGCTTTTGGTATAAACTGTGGATCTTTGAGGATAAGAATACTTCATTGAACCAGTGGCTGTGTCCACACTGTCTTATCCCCTCAGTGAATTAGCACATGGGAAACTATTTAGAGGGGAGAAGGTCATTTGTGGGAAAGAAAACTCTTTACTTCTTCTCTATTCATGTGGTTTTCTCCCTTCCTGACATGATGGATATTAGTGATGTTTTCTTGGAAAGCAAAATATCCCACATTAACGTATCATGGCCTCTTTGGGAAGCTGAAATTCCACAAGCTCTTCCACAGATTATTTCTTCAGGTAATTCTACATTTGCACTGTTTGCTGCAGAAATGCAATAATCCTAGGCAAATTGTTTCTGTATTGTCTCAGGAGTGATAGTATTAAACATTAGCCAGCCAAAGTCATAGGCAAAGACACCTGATATTTGAATTCTTATATTACCTTCTTTATATTGCCCGGTATTACCCACCCCCCAGGAATCACTGGCTGGAAGCATTATGAAGTGATTACTTCCTTCCCTGACATTAACAATAATTACACTTGACATCACAAATTGGAGAATGTGAAACTAAAAAACTGAAAATATTTGATGAATATACTGACTGAGATCTGATCAGCATTATAATGTGTGGTCAGTTCACAGTAGCTTGAGAATAAGAAAACCTCTATACATTTATTAATGTTATCTACTGACTCCAAAAAATGATCATTAGGGTGAAACTTCCTTTAAACTCCAAGCCATAAAAGTGGCATAGTTCAAAAAATCATTGAACTAAATGAAACCCAAATATTTGAAGTGATTGAATTAATAGCTTTTAAAAAGCCAAATAAACATGTTCCCCTGAAAAGAAACCAATTTAGAAATTTTTTTAAAATAAAAAAGTCCTACCAGTTAGCCAAGAACAGTGCTCAGAAGGTGATATGGCAGCATACCCTTGGAACACCAGTGGTCACTGGGGAGCTGCTGTTTTGAGGCAGATCAGAAGGAAGATCCTGGGAACAATTCTACAGGCAAGTGGGCCCTTTTCCTAAAGAAGAGGAGGTAAACAGCTAAGCTGCTTAGTTTTGGCTTTTGTCACTTAGAACTTCAGCTGAATTCTGGTCATCTTCTGGTCCTGCATTTTCCTAGCAAGAAAAGCACGCATGACTGGGAATTGCAAGAGTTTTAGCCAGTTTTCTTTAAGACCCACTCTGCATCCATCTTGGTAAATCGTGCTTAAGTATCACATTGTTAGTTAGCTTGGCATGTACACATGCCACATTAGCAACTTTAGTTATCAGGTGAATGAACTGCAAACGTCTTGAAGATCAAGGCGGTGGCTGATACTTTTTGTTCTCTTCACTAGCCCCTAACCAGCACCTTGCACACTGTTCAGTCACCTGTCACACAGAACTCTTCCCCTGGTGCCCAGTGTAAGTCACTGTGGGTGCTAAGATGGGGCAAAGCTTTTTTTCTCAAAGGCTGTGCTCACATTTGGGAGCATTTAAGCTGCCTACAGGGTATCATATGTGTGTCTCACACCAGTGGAAGTGAGAGGAAGGAGTAATCCAAAAATTATACACAACCCAGGCACCATTTTTATCGTTCACAGTCTCAGATGCACTTGCTATTTTTGTAGTTGGCTTATGTTTTTCTGGTATGATCTGGACCCTAGGAGAGGCCCCTCAGTTTTCTGAAAATTCATAGAGTGAATGATACATTCACAGATCTAAGTCTTAAGTGACTGGTATGGAAGTTCTGTTGAATTTTGATATTCATTTCTCCAGCTAGCAAATTTTTCTCCCTATAAATATTTGTTCAGTTAAACTACACATTGTAAGACTTTCCATGTATTCTGCTTCAGGGAGACTAGGCCAGTGTAACAGGAAAAACGGGGAACTTGTCCAATAAGCCACCTGGTCCTAAAAAGCAGATGCCCCCGCACCTGCCACTGTGCATCTGGTCTTTTATGATGCGGGGTCTTGTTATTTGATAACAGAGGTCTTCTTACTATCTGAGAAGCATTAGGCTAAAGTACAAGGAAGTATAAGGTGGTTGAGGATTGAACAGTAAAGCCTGATATTTTTAGATTAAAACTTTGATCTGTTCTCTTTCCAAATTATGCTATTTAGGCATTTGCCATTCATCCTTATTTCTGCTACAACCCCCATGCCATCCCGCCCTGTCCTCTGAAGAGTTCAATAATCTGGCACTTGGTTTCCCGCAAGAAGAGTTGAGGAGAGAACTGCAGGCTTAGGCAAGGGAGGGTTAAAACTAAAGCTGGGTTTCCAGAAATTGAGGCAGAGCTTTATGCGACTGCAAAATAACCTACTTATTAGCAATTCTGCTGCATCATCCTTTGAACTTAAATCCCCATTTTTATCTTGGTGGGGATTTTCAGGAGTCAGTGAGTAGTATTAACTTGTGCTCTGGAGAAATGGAAGGATCCTATGGCAGAATTAAGAAGCATGATTGCAGCCAGTCCTTCCCGTTTTAGATTACAGCAAATGCCTTCTGCATCAGGCTTGCTTTTTGTGCGTTTTCTTTTCCTGCCTTCATCACATTCGTTATCCCTTGGGCAAGTTGTGTCTGTCCCTCCTGCCACACTCCCCCACACTCCAGGCTAGAAGCTGTCCTGCAGAGACTCCAACCAGTTGGAGAGCCTTCTTTCTCCCATCCCCCTGTCTTTCCCACCCCTGTGGTGAGACCCATGCCTAATTTTCAGCTCTTCTGGGGCAGTGTGTCATTATTTGGAAGAAAATTAGAAAGCATTTTACACGGCTTATTACAAATCATTAATTGAAGTGCCACGAAACCCAAGGAATTTATTCTCCTATTGATGTGTGCGTAACCCCTATTAACATTAATAAAGTTGTTTAGAATCAAAGAACCAGCAGGAACCCATAACAGAGGATCCATTTTGATCCTGCTTTACAAAGTGACTCACACCCACAGGGCATCAACAAGCCTTTTAAATATAATTTTTACAACACCTTTTTTTTTTTTTTTTAAAGAAAAGCCATTACTGAGTATAACATCATAGCACACTCCCGTCCTTCAGTGTGAAGGATGGCAGCTGTTTGTGTAGTCCTGCTCCACCTGGGTTGGAAGTGGGACATGGCAAGCCTGGTCAGTGTGTATGCAGGGAAGATCCATGTGAGTGGTTTCTACCTGGGGCCACCACGCATGCTCGTATCGTGGGGGAGCTGCCCGAACAGTGGGAAGGGGACCATGCCCCTGGACACCCACAGACAGAAGTAAATAGAGGTATTTGCGTCACTGGAGCTGTTTCTGCCCTGTCCTACCTGTGCAATTATGACAGGTAACATTGATGAAATGAACAGTTGAAGGGTGGGGATAATTGTAAATCTTTTAGTCCAGATAATTATAAATCTTTTGAACACTCCAAGGACCCCAGAGAATCTGAAGATGTAGAAACAAGAGGAAAGTACCCTTAACCTTTCAAGTAAAGTGCAAACACCACTAGTTCGAGCTGCTCTTTCTCTAATAGTGAGTGAATTTGTACAGTGTTTGTTTATTCACCTTCTTAGCCAATAAAGGGAGACTTCTGAGGGGCCGATTTTTAGATCTATGTCTTTCCCCTACCCCTTCCCAGTTCCTTCTCTGTCTCCTCTTCCGTCCACTATAGGGCATTCATTTATACAGATGTTATTAATGTTTGGAAAATGACTTCAGTGTGGGTGACAAAGAAGAGAAGTTTTCATTGAGAAAGATGGTATTCTTTCAGTATCCTGTAGTCTGTCTCAAAAATGTTAAATTTTATAACACTTAGATTAACACTTGTTTGTTTTTAAATGTTACTTTTAAAAAGAATCACTTCTCCTAAAACAGATGGAAAACTAAATTGCTTTTATTAGGTTTCTGAAGTGCTAGTTATAAGTGAATTATTTCCCTCAAGACTGGCAGCACCTCACCAAGGTTTGTCCTTGGAATGTTACCGAACCTTGTAAGAACTTTGAGTTCCCTCTGATTTTGTCTGAGTATGGGAAATAGGTATTTGTTTCTGAAATTGTTAATTTAGATACTCCAAGGAAGGAAAATAGGGGATATCCCTTTAATCACTGAACCTCATTTCCAACCCTTTATTTTTTCTTAAGTTTAAGTGTAGAGTTTCCAAAAAAAGGAAGCAATGCTGGTTATAAACAGGTAGGATCCATCTGGCACTGTGCAGATAAAAACAAGCCCAGAATTCTATTCACTTGTCCTTCACCACAGGGCTGTGATCTGGGTCAGGATTATCCTTGTTTTACAAATGAGGCAGCTGGAGCTGGAGAGGTGAAGCCAGCCTTTCTCAGGGCCATAGACCCAGGGAGGGTTAAGAGCCCAGATGAGGTGGGAGGGTTGAGGGAAGAAGCTGCATGATTACTGCCCAGCCTGCCTGCCCCCTGGATCTTGTTAGAGTTGGGCTGCATAGGCTCACTGTTGGTCCAATGGGTCATACAGTCCCAGAGACCCAGTTTGACTTACTGATAAGTCAGACTTGACTTACTTATCAGTACCTGTCAGAGTGCTTGGAGCATGACAGGCACTCAATAAATATTTGCAGAATGACTATGTTGCCCAAACCAAAGAGTTCGCTGTAATTCATAGTCTCATCCTGGTCATTTCCCTGGCCACTGCCACATCTCTTTTGAAACCTCTTTGCAAGTGAGTTTAGACACACGTGTGTATATACTTTATATATGTACTTTTAAAGTAACATTTCCAGAATTGGCCTCACATGCCAGTGTGATCAAAGACCAGTAGCAAATCAGAGCTGGGTGTGGAGGTGCTAGATGCACACTTTCTTTGATTTCAACATATTTCAAATGGTCGTTTCCTGACTTTAAAATATGCACTCATACTAGGTATTTGTCTTTCTGATTCACCTCACTTAGTATGATAATCTCTAGTTGAATCCATATTGCTGCAAATGGCATTATTTTTTTTTATGGCTGACTAGTATTCCATTGTGTGTATGCACCACATCGTCTTTATCCACTCATCTGTTGATGGGCATTTAGGTTGTTTTCCTGTCTAGTCTACTGTGAATAGTGGTTTTATGTACATAGAGGTTCATGTATCTTTTTGAATTATAGTTTTGTCTGGATGGTATGTTCCCGGGAGTGGAACTGCTGGATCATATAGTAATTCTATTTTTAGTTTTCTGAGGAACCTCCACACTCTTTTCCATAGTGGCTGTACCAACTTACATCCCACCAATAGTGTAGATGGGTTCCCTTTCTCCACACCCTTTCCAGGCCATTCTGACTTGAGTGTAGTGGTACTTCATTGTAGATCTGATTTGCATTTCTCTAATAATTAGTGATATTGAGCATCTTTTCATTTTGTCTACTGGCCATCTATATGTCTTCTTTGGAGAAATTTCTCTGTAAGTCTTCTTCCCTTTTTTTAAGCTAGTTAAGATTTATTTAAGCATTTCATGAATGAAACAAATCATATTTACTTATTGTACCTTAATAAGAGGGCATGGTTTTTGTTTTTATTTTTATTTTTTAGTGGAATATAATTGATTTACAATGTTGTGTTAGTTTCAGGTGTACGGCAAAGTGAATCGATTATACATAGATCATTACAGAGTATTAAGCAGAGTTTCCTGTGCTATACAGTAGGTCCCTGGTAAAATGACTTTAAAAGCAAATACTATTTTCTTACCAGAGGAAAGTTTAACTGGGGATATAGAAGCCTCCTTAAATGTGTTTTTCAAAAGAAGTATTATATTTTGGGGCTTTCTTACTCACTTTAAGTTGAAATATAAGATTGCATGTAAAGGAGAACATAATACACAGTGTCCTGTTGTGTCACTGATGTTTTAAAATAGAGGGTACAGGATTAAAAAGCAATAAAATGTTATTCACACACACACAAAATGATCCACAAAACTATTGTTGGGCAGATACTGGAATTAAGTGTAGAATTAGCATCAGAAAGTCTACAGAAAAATGAACTGTTTGAATCTAAGGGGTCTCCTTTGGGAAGCTAATATTGGGGGAATGAAATCTCCAAGGAAGGTCCTGGGTGTTCTTGGCAAGTGAAGGAGAGCAGCTCAACTTCTAAGGCCAGGCCCCATGCTCGTCTCTGAGGGTGAGTGAGGTCTCCCTCAAGAACCCTCCACAGTCCCCTCACACACAATCCTCTCTCAGCTCAGAGAGGAGGCTGTAGTGAGACCCTTTCTCACTTCCCCTGAGGGTTCCCTGCACCCCAGGCTGCTGTATAAGTGCCCAAATAAATCTCCATAGCAGAGGGTCCAAGAAAACAAAGCATCTGAGGATAGAGTCTGGCCATATGGTTTCTATGTCCCCAGGGATGTATTTCAGTGGTGGCTGGAGCAGTTGTGTGAAGCCCATGTCTAATGGTGATGAGCCAGCCCTGCATAGACTCTGACCAGCTGCTGAGGTCAAGCTGCCCCCTGAGACTGGGGACAGAATTCTCTCTCCATATATGTGATGCTGGCTGCTCTGAGGAAGGTCAGAAGACTGCCTCATGACCATGTATATCCACAATGGAAATCTGAAGAGCCTGGAAATGGACAAAGGCAGGAATGGTGTCCTGGGAGTTATTTTCAATATTCCATACTGTTGAGTGGAAACTATACATTAATCCACAGCAAGACTCAGGCAAGCTGAGCTGATGTTTTGGGGTAACTTTGAAGTGGAGGATGTGGAGCACGGACTGTGTGCTACATAGAGAGACCACATTTATACTTAGGGCTTTCCCCTCCAGAGATGCTGTAGACTATAAACCAAAGCCCCAGGAAACTTTTTTAATAGATGTGAAAAAATTAGGCTTGAATATCCAAATTTTCACCTTAAAAATCAATCAGATCAAGTTTAAATGATTTGTGTTACTTTATTTTGAAGCTGTTTACTTCATGCTGTCCTAACATACAATAATAAAAATAACTTGGGCATGACAGTCATCTTAAGTGAATAAAAAAACCTAACGAAATGAAATGGTACTTTTAAGCTTTTAGCAAAGCAAATTTTTGAATTATCTTGCTTAAATTAAATTGCTGCACTCTTTTACTTTCAGCACTTATAAGAGCTCTGTTTTGTCTCTGGTTTCACTGCGTTAACCACTGGGTTTTTTTTTTTTTAATTGACGTATTAACATTCATATAGAAAAGTGCACACTTTGTTAATTGCACTGAAAATGAATTTTCATAAAGTGAAAACACCCCTGTAGCCAGGAACCAGATGGAGAAAGAACGTCACCCAAGCTGCAAAGCCCCTTAGACCCCTTTCTAGTCCCCAAATCCCACCAAAGGTAACTATTATATCATGATTTCTAACACAGGTTGAGTTGTCTGTTTTGAATTTTATATAAATAAAATCTTAAGGATATATTTTTGTATGTCTCTCAACATTACATTTGGGAAATTAATCCTTGTTGTTATGGGTTGTAGTTTGTTCACTCTTATTGCCATGTAATACACTGTATAACTCTCCCAAAGTTTATTTAACCCTTCTGTTATACATGGGCTTTGGGCTGGGTTCAGCACAGTGCTGCTAGGAACACTCCTGTACATGCCAGTGGGTGAGTACCTTTATGTTGCTGTAAGACAGATTCCTTGATGGTGAGATCCTGGGTCATGAGACATAGGTGTGTCCTGCTCTGATGGAGCCTGCCAGGTTTCCACAACGTCTTTATCAATTTACACTCTCATCAGCATAGAATGAGAGTTCCAGTTGCTCCATGTTGTCCCCAAGACTTGGCAACTTTTGTCTCTGTCATTTTGTTGTTTGTCTCTGCCTCTCTGGTAGGTGTGTGTTGGTAAGGCATTGTGATTCTAGTTTACTTTTCTTTGATGACTAAACTAGTCCAACTAGTTTAGTCCATGGACTGCAGCACGCCAGGCTCCTCTGTCCTCCATTGTCTGCTGAGGTTGGCCCAAATTCATGTCCATTGAGCCAGTGATGCTGTCCAGCTATCTTATCCTTTGTCACCCTCTTCTGCTTTTGGCTTCAATCTCTCCCAGCATCAGGGTTTTTTCCAGTGAGTCAACTCTTCGAATCAGGTGGCCAAAGTATTGGAGCTTCAGTTTCAGCAACAGACCTTCCAATGAATAGTCAGGATTGATTTCCTTTAGGATTGACTGGTTTGATCTCCTTGCAGTCCAAAGGACTCTCAAGAGTGTTCTCCAACACCACAACTCAAAAGCATCAAGGGCTCAGCTTTCTTTATGGTCCAACTCTCACATCCCTACATGACTACTAGAAAAACCATAGCTTTGGCCACACGGACCTTTGTCAGCAAAGTAGTGGGTGCTTTTTAATACGCTGTCTAGGTTTGTCATAGCTTTTCTTCCAAGGAGCAAGCGTCTTTAAATTTCATGGCTGCAGTGATTTTGGAGTCCAAGGAAATAAAATCTTTCACTGTTTCCCCATCTACTTGCCATGAGGTGATGGGGCCGGATGCCATGATCTTAGTTTTTTAAATGTTAAGTTTTAAACCAGCTTTTTCACTCTCCTGTTTCACCTTCATCAAGAGGCCCTTTAGTTCCTCTTCATTTTCTGTCATTAGAGTGGTATCACCTGCATATCTGAGAGCATCTTCTTATATGTTTATTGGCCATTTAGGTTTCCCTTTTGTGAAATTTCTTCTCAAGTATTTGCCCATTTTTGTATTGGGTAGTCTGCCTTTTCCTTATGGGCTTGTAGGAGTTCTTTGTTGGATATATATGTTACGATTATTTTCTTCACTGTGTGGCCTACCTTGATCCTATTGAGGTGTTTTAATAAAGAATTCTTAAATTTAATACAGTCTAAATTGTCATTATTTTTTCTTCATGGTTAACACTTTCTTGTGTTTTATTTTTTGAAACCCTTTACCTGTCAGAAGATCTGAAGGTATTCTTTGCTTCCTTCTAAAAGTTTTATTATTTGACTTTTCACGTTTATTTCTACCATCTGTCTAGAATTGACTTGCGCGTGTAAAGTAGAGATTAAGGTTCCTTTTTTTCTTACAGATACACAGTGTATTCATTTCCTAGGGCTGTCCTAACAAAGTACCACAAACTACGTGGCTTAAGACAACAGGAAGTGATCCTCTCAAAGTTCTGGAGACCAGACGCCTGAAATCAGGGTGTGGGCAGAGTCATGTTCCCTCCAAAGGCTTTGAGGATGATCCCTTCCCCACCTCTTCCTAGCTTCTGGTGGTGGCTAGAAATCCTTGACACTCCTTGCTTTGTGTCTACATTGCTCTGACCTCTGCCTCCATTGTCATATTGACTTTTTCCCCTTGTATCTCTGTGTCTAAATTTCCCTCTTCTTAAAAGGGAATCAGTCATATTGAATTTAGGGTGCATGCTAATCTGCTATAATGTCATTTTAACTAATTACATCTTCAGTGACCCTATGTCCAAATAATGTCACCTTCTGAGGTACTAGGGTGGGGTTGGTTAGGACTTCAGTATATCTTTTGGGGGAGCACAATCAACCCATAATACCCAGTAAACCCAGCTCCATTTCTTGAACTTCAGTGTCATCTTTGTCATAAATCAGGTGATTATCTGTGTAGGTCTATTTTTGAAGCTTCTTTTTTGTTCTGTTGATCTAATTGTCTATCATACAACTACCACACTGTCTTAATTATTGTTATTTTATAATGAAATTTGGTATCTGATGGAGTAAGTCTTCTAGCTTTGTGGTTGTTTTTGAAGATTATCTTGGTTTTGGGCAGTTTGAATTTCCATGTGAATTATAGAATCTGCTTGTCAATTTCTACCAGAAAAATAAAACGTTTTTAAATCAAAATTGTACTGAGGATGCAATTTACAGGAGAACTGACATCTTTAAAATATTGAGACTTTTAATCCATGTATACAGCATAACCCTTTATTATTTAGGTATTTAATGTCTCTCAGTTCAGTTCAGTCACTCAGTCATGTCCAACTCTTTGCGACCCCATGAATCGCAGCATGCCAGGCCTCCCTGTCCATCACCAACTCCCAGAGTTCACTCAAACTCATGTCCATCAAGTTGGTGATGCCATCCAGCCATCTCATCCTCTGTCGTCCCCTTCTCCTCCTGCCCCCAATCCCTCCCAGCATCAGAGTCTTTTGCAATGAGTCAACTC
Organism: Bos taurus; assembly: GCF_002263795.3. NCBI lineage: Eukaryota > Metazoa > Chordata > Mammalia > Artiodactyla > Bovidae > Bos > Bos taurus. Next base: position 38,658,397 of record NC_037336.1, read on the forward strand.
TTTGCATGAGGTGGCCAAAGTACTGGAGTTTCAGCTTTAGCATCATTCCTTCCAAAGAACACCCAGGACTGATCTCCTTCAGAATGGACTGGTTGGATCTCCTTGCAGTCCAAGGGACTCTCAAGAGTTTTCTCCAACACCACAGTTCAAAAGCATCAATTCTTTGGTGCTCAGCTTTCTTCACAGTCCAACTCTTACATCCATACATGACCAGTAGAAAAACCATAGCCTTGACTAGATGGACCTTTGTTGGCAAAGTAATGTCTCTGCTTTTGAATATGCTGTGTACGTTAGTCATAACTTTTCCTTCCAAGGAGTAAGCGTCTTTTAATTTCATGGCTGCAATCACCATCTGCAGTGATTTTGGAGCCCAAAAAAATAAAGTCTGACACTGTTTCCCCATCTATTTCCCATGAAGTAATGGAACCAGATGCCATGATCTACTTAGTTTTCTGAATGTTGAGCTTTAAGCCAACTTTTTCACTGTCCTCTTTTACTTTCATCAAGAGGCTTTTTAGTTCCTCTTCACTTTCTGCCATAAGGGTGTTGTCATCTGCATATCTGAGGTTATTGATATTTGTCCTGGCAATCTTGATTCCAGCTTGTGCTTCTTCCAGCCCAGCGTTTCTCATAATGTACTCTGCATAGAAGTTAAGTGAGCAGGGTGACAATATACAGCCTTGACGTACTCCTTTTCCTATTTGGGAAAGTTGTTCCATGTCCAGTTCTAACTCTTGCTTCCTGACCTGCATATAGGTTTCTCAAGAGGCAGGTCAGGTGGTCTGGTATTCCCATCTCTTTCAGAATTTTCCACAGTTTATTGTGATCCACACAGTCAAAGGCTTTGGCATAGTCAGTAAAGCAGAAATAGATGTTTTTCTGGAACTCTCTTGCTTTTTCCATGATCCAGCGGGTGTTGGCAAATTGATCTCTGGTTCCTCTGCCTTTTCTAAAACCAGCTTGAACATCTGGAAGTTCACGGTTCACATATTGCTGAAGCCTGGCTTGGAGAATTTTGAGCATTACTTTACTAGCGTGTGAGATAGTGCAATTGTGCAGTAGTTTGAGCATCCTTTGGCATTGCCTTTCTTTGGGATTGGAATGAAAACTGACCTTTTCCAGTCCTGTGGCCACTGCTGAGTTTTCCAAATTTGCTGGCATATTGAGTGCAGCACTTTCACAGCATCATCTTTCAGGATTTGAAATAGCTCAACTGGAATTCCATCACCTCCACTAGCTTTGTTCATAGTGATACTTTCTAAGGCCCACTTGACTTCACATTCCAGGATGTCTGGCTCTAGGTGAGTGATCACACCATCGTGATTATCTGGGTCATGAAGCCTCTTTTTTGTACAGTTCTTCTGTGTACTCTTGCCATCTCTTCTTACTATCTTCTGCTTCTGTTAGGTCCATACCATTTCTGTCCTTTATCGAGCCCATCTTTGCATGAAATGTTCCCTTGGTATCTCTAATTTTCTTGAAGAGATCTCTAGTCTTCCCCCATTCTGTTGTTTTCCTCTATTTCTTTGCATTGATCGCTGAAGAAGGCTTTCTTATCTCTTCTTGCTATTCTTTGGAACTCTGCATTCAGATGCTTATATCTTTCCTTTTCTCCTTTGCTTTTCACTTCTCTTCTTTTCACAGCCGTTTTGCATTTTTGCATTTCTTTTCCACAGGGATGGTCTTGATCCCTGTCTCCTGTACAGTGTCACAAACCTCATTCCATAGTTCATCAGGCACTCTATCTATCAGATCTAGTCCCTTAAATCTATTTCTCACTTCCACTGCATAATCATAAGGGATTTGATTTAGGTCATACCTGAATGTTCTAGTGGTTTCCCCTACTTTCTTCAATTTAAGTCTGAATTTGGCAATAAGGAATTTATTATCTGAGCCACAGTCAGCTCCCGGTCTTGTTTTTGCTGACTGTATAGAGCTTTTCCATCTTTGGCTGCAAAGAATATAATCAATCTGATTTTGGTGTTGACCATCTGGTGATGTTCATGTGTAGAGTCTTCTCGTGTGTTGTTGGAAGAGGGTGTTTGCTATGACCAGTGCGTTCTCTTGGCAAAACTCTATTAGCCTTTGCCCTGCTTCATTCCGTATTCCAAGGCCAAATTTGCCTGTTACTCCAGGTGTTTCTTGACTTCCTACTTTTGCATTCCAGTCCTCTATAATGAAAAGGACATCTTTTTGGAGTGTTAGTCCTAAAAGGTCTTGTAGGTCTTCATAGAACCGTTCAACTTCAGCTTCTTCAGCGTTACTGGTTAGGGCATAGACTTGGATTACTGTGATATTGAATGGTTTGCCTTGGAAATGAATAGAGATCATTCTGTCATTTTTGAGATTGCATCCAAGTACTGCATTTCAGACTCTTTTGTTGACCATGATGGCTACTCCATTTCTTCTAAGGGATTCCTGCCCACAGTAGTAGATATAATGGTCATCTGAGTTAAATTCACCCTTTCCAGTCCATTTCAGTTCGCTGATTCCTAGGAATGTCGATGTTCACTCTTGTCATCTCCTGTTTGACCACTTCCAATTTGCCTTGATTCATGGACCTGACATTCCAGGTTCCTTTGCAATATTGCTCTTTACAGCATCGGACCTTGCTTCTATCACCAGTCACATCCACAACTGGGTATTGTTTTTGCTTTGGCTCCATCCCTTCATTCTTTCTGGAGTTATTTCTCCACTGATCTCCAGTAGCATATTGGGCACCTACCAACCTGGGGAGTTCCTCTTTTAGTAATGTTTTTAATGGTTTTCAGTGTTAAGGTCTTACACATTTTAAAATTTACTTTTAATTATTTTTATAAATTTATTTTTTTCTTATACATCTTTTATTGGACTTATTCCTAGATATTTGATATTTTTGATGAAGATTTGTTTTGATGCAGCAAAAAGCAGAGGAAGAGAAGAAAAGCTTCTACTGGGTTTACTGCCTCACATTATTAAGGAATTTTCCCACATTTACCAAGCTTAGCAGGGCTAAGGTTTAAGTTGAGGTCTCACTGGGTCTAAGTAAGGGTCTGGCAAATAAATTAGTTAGTCCTTCAGAAATGCAAGGTTTAGAAGAGATGAAGTGGTTCAAAACATGGGATCCTCAGATTTAGGTAAAATGGGTCCTTGGTAGAGAAATATTAGAGGAATTGACTTTGCCATGCTGCCACATGGAGAACCATGGGTGGAAGAGATGTTGAGGACACAATGCAGATGTTGGATGGGGAAGGAGTCTAGTTCTGGGGTTTCCAGTGTTCTTAGAACACTAAACTCCCCAGAAGTGCTGAGTGGGACAGGAGGATGGCCCAGGTGGTGGTGTTTTGCGTCCTTTCCTCCTTGAACCAGAGCTGTTCTGTTCTACTTTTATCTATTATGTTGGAGTATAGCATATGTGTTGAAAATGCACATGTATGGACATCTGCATGTGATTGCACAAGGTTCTATACTAAAAAAAAAAAAAAAAATAGCTTAAAGACTACCAGACTTTGGAAGGAATGATGCTAAAGCTGAAACTCCAATACTTTGGCCACCTCATGTGAAGAGTTGACTCATTGGAAAAGCCTCTGATGCTGGGAGGGATTGGGGGAAGAGGAGAAGGGGACGACAGAGGATGAGATGGCTGGATGGCATCACTGACTCGATGGACGTGAGTCTGAGTGAACTCCGGGAGTTGGTGATGGACAGGGAGGCCTGGCGTGCTGCAATTCATGGGGTCGCAAAGAGTCAGACACGACTGAGCCACTGATCTGATCTGACCTGATCTGACCAGACTAGATATTCTTTAACATTCCATTCAGCCCCAGGATTCTGGGATTTTAATATTCTAGCCAGCCTACATTTCAGGGACTCTGCAGACATCATTATTAACCTTGATCTTGGTAGCATGGTGATACTGTGTGCATATCCAGGGCTTTCCCAGGAGCCACTGCAGAATGTCTGTTTTAGAGGGTCTTGAGAGTGGTTATCAGGTTGGAAGAGGGCTTGGGTACTTGCCCAGCTGCATCATAGCAAAGCAGTGCTTTTGTTCAGACTCATATTGCAAATCACTAGAAATAGCTTCATTCACTGAGTATACTACAAAACAGAGTTTCTGTTTTATTTTTACCTGATACCTAAGGAATGTGATCACCTGGTAGAAACTCATTGCCCAAAAGAAAAGGAAGACATAATTTTTATATATACTTCATTCTCTTTTGTCTTATGGAAGCAGAATCTTATTCCTCCTGACAGTCATTCAGGAGTCAGCGGCATTCACTTCATTTATTTCTTTCCCAAATAAAACTTCAATATAGAGCTTTAAATATAACAATCATCATTATCATAAATAATAATTATTAATAATATATTACAAATTAATGATGTATAATAAATTATTATGTGAAGGAAGAGAAGGAATTATATCACTACTACTCTTACTGCTGGGGTTGATAGAGGTTACAGGGAGCCCTAGAGCCCCATCCAGGCCCTCGGACCACTCCTTTGCATGACAGCTCAACCACTTGTGCCCAGGAGCCCAAAATATGTACCTGAGAGCTGCCTCCTAGGAGGCAAGGATAAGCTCCTTTGCTGGTTTGGGGCTGCTCTGCTGCTCCAAGAGCCTGAGTGCCCCTCATCCTGGCAACAGCTAGTGAGAGAGAAGCAGCGGCCCCTTCTAGTCTGACCTTCCTGCCCTCTCATCCTTGGGTCGGTAACCCCTTTGTGCTGGCTGAGGGCCCTCCACGCTCATCTCTTTGTCTACCCTTCACTCTTTTCTTCTACCCTTTACTCCCGCTCCAGCAAATAATAAAGCAAACAGCCACCACAGCCTCGTTTGAGTCTTCCCAACTTGTGGTAACGCCAGAAGGACCAGGGCCCCTGCAGTCAGGGAGAGCAGATGGGCCAGTGTTGCCTGCTTGGTGCACCCCTCTCTCTCCCCCACGAAGGAGGCCCCGTTTCCTAGTGAACTCTGTTTTTTGCTTCCCATTCTCCTCCCTTGTGATTGGGCTTTGTTTGCTCACTTGCTCGTTTAATGCATCATCCTGCCATTTGGAGCTCCTTAGTTTTGCAGACAGTTGACTTTGGACTTGCAGGGAACACTGTCAAATGCCCAGCTTGCACCTCACGCTGCACAGGACAGCTGTAGCACAGGAGAGCTGTGGAGGGGAGGGGAAGTCACCCTCTCTAGCCCCTGTTCCCTTTCCTTTGCTTTTGAAAATAAGACAGCAGAGACTCAAACAGCTGCTCCTTAACGGGTGGGCCCTACAAGCATGCTGGCTTTATCATCATCCCTCACCAGCTAGAGGAAGACTTGGGAGCCCCATTCCAGAACTCGCTAATGTGGTCACAGAGGTGAACTAAAAAAGGATCAAGCCCTGTGAAAGCAACAAAATGACTAGAAGTGCCTCCTCTGTGTGAGGCAGTGGGCCAGGCAAGGTGTCAGTGGTTCAAAGATAGATATAGAGTAAGTTCCTGGCTCAAGGATCTGGCTCACTTCTGGTAGAGGTGTAAACAGTGAGATGAATTCCAATGGATTGGACAAGAACTTCAGGGAGAGATTTATGTTTCAGTTGGGCTGGAGGGGCAGGTTGAGTCACCATTCTTGCAGGTGGAGGTAAGGGTGCATGGGAGGGAAGAACAGGGCAGGTGAAGGCCCAGAGGAGGGACAGGTGCTGGGAACAGCAAATGCTTTGGTAAGGCTGGGCATGATGGAGAAAAAAGAAATGGGCGATAAGGCCGAGTTGGGTCTGGAATGATGGTGGTTGACTTGGAGTACAAAGCTGAAGAGTGTGAGTCTGTGTAAGTCTTTGGTCTTTCTAACCATATTACTACCCTGAGGTTCCTAGGGGGTGGCTTAGAGGCACTTCAGGGGCCAAAGGTTCAGAGCCCTTCCTTGCTCATTGTACTGGGTTACCTTTCACTTAAGAGGGTTCCCATTGGCCTGTGCCAAGCACCCATTCACTTACCTAGTCCATCAGTCTGCAAATACTGAGAACCTCCTGTATGTCTAGCCCTTACTCCGTTCTGCTGGGAGACCGTGGAAGGTTTTTGGTTTTTTGTTTGTGTGTTTCATTGTGTTTGTTTGTTTTTGTTTTCTGTACAGAAGGTTTTGACCCAGTGACAGACTAGCAAGAGCCGTGGGTCAGCAACCTGAGTTATATTTCTGTCTCTGCCACCCACTCATAAATCCTTAAGCAAGTCTCCTGACCTCACTGGGAGTAGTTTATCACCTGAAAAGTGTAGAACTAGACTGGTAAATCGTTCCCAACTGAGACATTCTAGGACTGCCATGATCAGTGCGTGATCTATAATGCAAAACTTTCCTTTCTGTCAAGAGATTCAGAAAAGGAGAGACCAGAGGCAGAAAGACCAGGTAGGAGGTGATGGCAAGAACATCTGTGGGGCGCCTTACGGATCTGAGTGAGGCCTTTCACTCAACAAGTGCAGTACTTAGTGCCAGACGTTGCCCTGAGCATGGACATATATCAGTGACCAATACAGAGCCTCTGCTTTCAAGGTACTTCCTGTATAGAGGGCAGTGGTGGGACTGGAACAGGAGTGACAGATTGAGAGATGTAGTTTGAAACTAAGAACAAAGGGTGTTAGTTGGAGCTGTGGAAGTGTATGAGGTACTAGAGAAGAGAAAGGACAAAGGTTTAGAGGGAAAGAGAAACCTGGGATGACGGAACCTTCTGTGGAAAGCCAACGAATGTTCACTCCATGATAGAAAACACATTCTGTGTCATGCCAAAACAACAAACTTGTCCCCCAAAATATCCTGGTGTGGCTGCGAAGCTATGACACTAAAGAGAAAATGTCTGTTTAGACACTCAGTTCTCCTTGATTACATCATTCCCATATATGAAGCAAAATGACACCAGAGCCATGTATAGGTTTATATTATATAATGTGAAGTGTTAGTCACTCAGTTGTGTCCGACTCTTTGTGACCCCATGGACTGTAGCCCACCAGGCTCCCCTGTCCATGGAATTCTCCAGGCAAGAATAGTGGAGTGGGTTGCCATTCCCTTCTCTGAGGAATCTTCCTGACCCAGGGATGAAACCTGGGTCTCCCGCATTGCAGGCAGTCTCTTTACCAACTGATCCACCAGGAAAACCCTGGGTTTATATAATAACTGATCTATTTGCTTTCCTCAGAAAGGTCTCTAATAAGTACCAATGATATGTAAAAGTAGTGTGGGCAGCTGCCTAAGTTGCTAGCCCTTTAAATCTTTTCCCAGAGCAGCTGTCTCTCTCCCATTCATTCATTCATTCATTCTCTCTCTCTCCAAGTTATTGGCCTGCATCCAGAGCAGATTCTGAGAGCCTCAAGCTTTTCCTTATTTACCCTTCAGTAATTACATATCACAGGTTGTTTGCTCTATGAGAGTCTGGGGCTGAGCAATTAGTTTCCCATTGTCTTCGCAGGAAATGATATCCATGTGACTTCTGCAGAAGGCAACTGTTGACCACTCTGGTTAAAAGAATTTGGAAAGCATTCAGCACTTCCTCTGGTTGGTCATTCAGACTGGCTGATTGGGAAAGCTTTTGGAAATGTGCAGAGCAAATAATGGTTGACAGAACCAGAAATACTACTGGGTCAGTCCCTGAACAAAAGAGGCCTCTGAACTGTTCCTCGTGTCTCTCGATGCACTGACTTGTCTGGAGCCCTTCACTGTGTGGCTCAGCATGGTGCCTCGGCATTCTATTCTTTTTATAATACTTCCTGGGGAATGATCAGTCAGGACGCTTTCCAGCTGCAGATAATTGACTATCCAATTTAAGGAGGAAGGCAATGGCACCCCACTCCAGTACTCTTGCCTGAAAAATCCATGGACAGAGGAGCCTGGTAGGCTGCAGTCCATGGGGTTGCTAAGAGTCCGGAACGACTGAGCGACTTCACTTTCACTTTTCACTTTCATGCATTGGAGAAGGAAATGGCAACCCACTCCAGTGTTCTTGCCTGGAGAATCCCAGGGATGGGGAAGCCTGGTGGGCTGCCGTCTCTGGGTCGCACAGAGTCGGACACGACTGAAGCGACTTAACAGCAGTGCAATATGAAATTTATTGAAAGTCCAGTAGCTCTGCAGACTTTAGGGTTGACTGAATGCAAACACCCCCAGCTCTACTTTCCTGAGTTTCTTCTGTCTTTGCATCCTCTGTGGGCCAACTTTATCTTGTTGGAGCAAGATAGCTGCAGAAGTCCCAGACATCACATCCCACACAGCATTCAGGAGGGACTTTGTCCCAGAAGAATGAGAAGCTCCCAGCAAAACATTCTGCATCTGTTGTTGGCCTGGATAGGATCACATGCCCAGTCTTGAACCAGTCACTGGCAACAGGAATGAGTGTCCCTTAGATCAGTGAATCTCAAACTGTAGCATGCTCACAGGTCACTTGGGATCTTGTAAAACGGCTTCCGGTTCAGTAGGTTAGAGGCAAGACTTCAGAGCTGACATTTCTCAGAAGCTCCCAGGTGATGCTGACATTGCTGCTGGGCACACTGCAAAGCCTTAGACCACGCAGGTCCCCACCCCACCCCAGCTGGTAGTGCTGTCACCTGCCCACAAGGACTGTGGCTGGAGAAACATGGGGGATCTGTTAGGAAGAAGGAAGAGGGAATGGCCCCATGCAAATAAAAACTGTATCAGAGATACTTGTATCCAGTGCATAACAAGCATATTACCTTTGAAGCAGGAGCCACAGGAGGTCTATGATACAGCAGTAAAAACAAAAAGCACTTGCAGTACTAGTTGTGGTGTGGGAGCACCAACAAACACATTATTATTTGTTTATTCTTGAGGTTGTATACATTGCCATTTTTGAAACAAAAAATTAAAGTCATGCTACTTTCTTGATTCTCATTCAGCTATTTTTATTTAATGCCATATACCTAATGTGACTCAAAGGGAACGAGTTCAAATGAAGTGGATTTACATATCCTTAAGTATAAAAGAGTATGCCAAGTCTAGCCATCGTTCTTTGAGTTGCTGTCTGATTGTTGTCTTAGTTACTGGGGAGGGAGGGTACACCCCCACTCATCCTATGAGTCACTTGACATGACGTTGGGGCGTGGAAGATGCTGTCTGTCAGTGGTGAATTTCTGCCAGTGCAAATGGTCACAGTGCCCTTATACATGATGTTTAGTGGAGAAAATCATTATGCTGTCTACATTGAAAAGGAAGAACTATTTTGTTATCTTGTGTGGGCTGGGGGGGTAGGTTTATTGACAAAAGACACACAGGAGTCCTGAAGTGCTGTAATTTGGGGAAAAAGGCTGTTAAGACTGAAGGACCAGCGTTCCTCCTGATCACAGACTCAGGGGGGCCCAGAGTGGAATATGCAGCCAGGTGTTGAGTAAACCCACCTGGGTGGTACCCAGAGGGACTGCCGTCTCCAGAATCACATGCAGACAACACTCTGTGAGGGAGATGGAGTTTTCCTGCTCCATCTGCTTGACCCGCCCACTCTGAAACCACAGCTTCACATCTGTGAGACCTGTGGGAGGGCAGAGCAACTCTTACTAACTGTCCTCACCTACACAGGTCACCAAAGTGCCTGTACCCAGGGAATTACCGACCCTGACACCTTCAGAGGTTCTCGGCTCCTCTGGACCAGCTGGGGAAAGCTGCTGGGCTCCGAGCTCCAGCAAGGCAGGAACTGTGCTCACATCACACCAGTGCCCCATGGATAGGCATGATGACTGAACAGGAAGATGGTCAGCCCCACTGACCGAGCATTCACTTTTTAAGGAGAAATGAAAGAGGGGAACACTTTGTTGTGTAACTTCAGTAATTTACCAGCTAAATATACAACGTTTCAGTGTCCCGTCCACATATTTAGAACCTCAAGGACTGCCAGTTAGAGACGAAATAATATTAGCTGATCCTGTGTGCTACAGGCAAGGTGGCACTATGATTCATCAATTGGTTCAAACGATGTTGACTGAATGTCGTCCTACTGTGTGCACTGTGAGGCATGGCAACGAGAGTTTGGTCCATGGATGGGTGCCCAGAATAGGGAAGACATGGTTTCCAGAAGGGAAACACAATATATGCTTAATTACTTCTGCCTAATGATGCATTTTTCATTTCGTTGTGGTATTTTTCAGGACCAGTCCAGCAGCTGTATTAGAAGACATGTGGTATATATAAAGTTTGTGATCGTTGGGGGAAATTTTGGTAAGTGTCACTGCCTTTATCTCTGATACCTTGTGAAGTACGTGGTGCTCATAAAGGGAAGCCAGGGCTTTGTCTCTGCATCTTTTAAATCTGCTCTGCACTTGACAAAATGGATTTTATAATTAAATGTGACACTCAATTGGTATTTTCTGACAGTACGACATTTTTTCTTGTCATTGCTGGTGTTATTAAAAAGTATGGGGTTTTCTAAGATATAATAAGTCTAGATTTTAGGAAACCTTCCAGATGTGGGATGAAGAATACCCTGGACCATTTAGCTTATGTTCTAAGCCACCCATGGAATATGTGAGTAATTAACTTGCAAACCAAAAGAAGTGGGGAAAAAAAATGTTTCTAGGTTTCCAGAGCAGAGAGATCCTTCCAGTCTATTTGTTGAAATGAAAGAGAAACAAGCAGTTAGCTGCTTGGGGAATGGGACGTGAAAGGGAATTAAGAATCCAGCATGCCTCATCCCAGCCTGGGACCAGCAGAGCAGTGGTCTGAGACCAGGAACATTAAATTCAGCAGTCACCCAGAAGACCTTGCTAGCAGTAGTCAAAAGGACAGGAGACATGGGTCAAAACCCAAGTTCTACACTTAGCATTTGTTATATAACCTCACTGAGCCTCAGTCTCCTCATCTGTAAAATAAGGCATATAATATTACCTACCTCCTAGGATTGTTGTGAGAATAAAGCAAGCTAAGTAGTGCAGGGATGCTCAATAAAGCAGTTTTTTTTTAACTTATTTTATTGAAATGTAATTAATTTACAGTGTTGTGTTAATTTCTGCCATACAGCAAAGCGATTCATATACATATTCACATATATATACATTCATATATTTTTTCACGTATATATACGTTCATATATATTTTCATGTGTATATATACACACATTCATGTATATGTATATCCATGTTTATATATACACACATTCTTTTCATACTCTTTTCCATTATGGTTTATCACAGGATATTGAATTTAGTTCCTTATGCTATACAATAGGACCTTGTTGTTTATCTATCCTATACATAATAATTCGAATCTACTAATCCAGTCTCCCAATCCCTCCCTCCCACTTGGCAACCACAAGTCTATTATCTATGTCTGTGAAAAGCAGTTATTCTGGATAACAGAACACCCTTGTTTGGAAACTGGACATTTGCCATTGAGGTCAAGCCAGCAAAAGGTGTGCGTGTCTTCCAGAAGAAGAGACGTTGAAGAGGGGCTAGTCACCCCCTGTCTGCTATCACTAGGGACATCACAGCTGGTCACCACAGTCCTTCTCCAGCGTCCACCGCATAGCAAGCAGGGGGAAGCCTCAAGACATTTGCCTTCTTCTCTCACCCTGTCAACCTGTTCTTAAACCAGCTTAGTTAATTTAACTCCCCTTGCTGCCACCTTTGCAGCCAGGTGTGGTCACATTGTTTTAGCTTTGTTCAGTTTGAGAGCTAATGTTATTTTGAATCAAAATGATGAGAAGAGAAAGAACAGGTCAGAAGGTGATGGTGCCCTTGGTTTAGGTCTCAGTTACCATGTTGAGGCTCTCATTTCCAAACCTTTCTTTGGATTTTTTTTGTCTATGCTTATTATTCAGGCTTCACAGAGATTCAGTTACTGGACAGAATTTTTTCTAACTAAAGTCCATATTTATTCACATTTCATCTATTTATCTATTAATTGAAGGATAATTACAGAATTTTGTTGGTTTCTGCCAAACATCATCATGAAGGGCAGAAATATTTGAGCTTTAACTCAAAGAATTTGGCTTTCGGGTGGGACCCTTTACCGGAAGTTGGGAAGAATCAAGAATGTCACTGAGATGAGCTCAGGGTTAAGATTTGGTGTCCAGAGGCGACAACCCTCCAGTTTCAGGGCCTCAAAGAGATGGACATGGCCTCAGGAGTTGTCTGGTCCAGTCTTCCGTTAACAAAAAAATAAAACTCTTCTCCAGAATTCTTGACAGAGGGTATTTCACCTTCTTTCAGAGGTGGGATTTGCTATTGCACAGAGGAGCTTTCTCCAATTAAAAAGCAATTCAGGGCACAGGGAAATTTAAAGGGGTGAGAAAATTGTGCTAGCTTTGACTGTACTGGTATTTATACAACTGTAGGCTTTTGTGAAAACTCACATGGCTATACAACAAAAAGGGTGAATTTTGCTATAGTTAATTAAACCTTAATTTTTTTAATGGGGAAAAGAACGAGCAACTAGACAAATACCTGGACATTAGCTCAAATTATTACAAAGAAAGAAAAAGGGAAGGAGAGGAGGAGGGAGGGAAGAAAAGCTATCTAGACCTTCTATTGATCTACAGTATGTGCTCGAGGGAACAGGACTTGGTCTTCTTCCTTCTTCTTTTCAGTGTCTGGACAGTACCTGGCCTGCAGAAGGCCTGTGCTGAGTATTTATTAAATCATCGAGGCCCCTGAGTCACTCTCTAAGCAGATGGAGACAAGCTCACTTACTTTCCCACACACCACCCACTGGATATTTGAAGATGCTCTCCTTCCTCATTCTTCTTCTCTGGGCTGAGTTTAAACTGTCTTTGTTCTTTGACTCTTCATCTCCTGATGTGATTTTCCTTTCTCACCCTGCCCGGTGCCTCTCCTGATTTGCTCCCTACGAGTGGTCTGGGGCTAAAAACGCAGCCTCTGAGGGGATCTGGACCCCAGAAGGGATACAGTGAGTCCCCACTTCTGTAGATGGTGTTAATACACAGCAAGCCTTATCCCCTTCCTTACTAAGGGCTTGGTAACTGGATTGCTTACCAGTAGTCTTCTAAGAATGGAGCTCCTAAAAGTAGGGAGGCTAGTGGTCCATCCGAGAGATCAGGTGGCAGCAAAGCCAGCCTCATCAGTGTCTTGACTGAAATGAAGCCAGGTCCTGCCCCTGGTTTGAGATAGCAGCGGTGCTGTTTATAAGTCTTTCTGGGCAGTACTGTATTTCAGGTCCCACTTCTTCACCAGGAGTCATAGCAAGTTAGAAATTCTAACTATGGGAGGGTGGGTATGTACTATTGGCGTCTAATGGATGGAAGCCAGAGATACTGCTAAAGACCCTAAAATGCACAGGACACGCCCCCTCCATACACACACACATACACACACACACACACACACATACACACACACACAATCCTGCCCAAGACGTTAGTAGTTCTGAGGCTGTGAAACCAATATGGAAATAATAATATTTTTTAAAAAATCAATGTCTAAGGTACTCATTATTTTGAAGGTTTAAATTTTTTAATGTTTTGACACTTAATTAAATGTAAATATATAACTAGAAAACATAAAGAAGTTTGTTCAAAAAATCACAAATCTGAAAGTGCTCCTAAGAGGCTACATCACCACAGACTCCAAGCCAGAAATGATCTAAATGAATTCAGACAGATGGGTGTCTGAAGACATATACTGAGGACTGTCAGCTAAAGCTGAAAACGAGACTCACACAACTTGGTTCCGGCATTCACACAAAAGAGATTGGCTCGTGTTTTAAATTTCAGCCCGGCTTCTTCAGATGTGTTTGTCTTCAGATGACCTCTGAGATGAGGCAGTATTTCAATCTGGGTTAGCCCATCCTTTTGAATCAAGGGTGTGATTCTGGTGTGATGAGAATGTGCTTAGGGAGGAGAGAGATCTCATTACAGATGATTGAGATTGGGTATTTTGGTACTCAGGGCTGTTTATTTGCATCAATTTCCTAGTGACAGTACAATCTGGTTTAACTGGGAGTCGTTGTGAGCTTGTGTAGCCCGATACGGCTACATTTGCCGAAGCAGGGAGATTAAAGCAACATATGTCAAGTTGTGATATAGGACAATCCACTTGAAAAGACTTTAATTATAGGGCCTATTTTGGGAGGGTAACTGTGCTTTTTGTGAGGTGTATTTTGGGATCCACTAACCCAACTTCAAGGCCAGTAATATCTTCCCAGAAAGGGTGTGGTTGTGTGCTTGTTGCCTAAATATTTTCTTACCCAAAGCTTTGGTATTTGGTACTTTCCTTCGACTTTACTCCCCTTCATTTTTCTTTTCCTGATAATCTTTCCTCTTGCAAGAATGCTATGAAAATGCATTCTGGGAAGCTGGAGAAGAAAAGGATGAAAGATCTCATTTAGATGGCCAAGTCCAGAGATTTAGGGGCGTTACATTATCAGTCTGCTGTTTTTAAGACAAACAGAATTTGGAGGAATGCCCCAAAAGTAATAGTAAGCAGAATCACGGGAGACTATAAAAACGACACGTTGGGGGGAAATATTTTACTGTATGTGTCTAGTAGCAGAACTACACACTTACAACTACTTGTTTCCACCACCCCTTTTCCAACCCATGGGTAATTCTTGTGAGCCATTTCAGTGTTCTTTGGCTAATGATCTGGAGTGAGTTATCTGGTTTTACTTTTGTTCTTTGAGATTCTTGCCTTTTTTCGGCCCTGCCTCAGGTGAATACCTGTGTGTGTGTGTGTGTGTGTGTGTGTGTGTGTGTGTGTGTTGGGAGGGGGGATGGGGAGGGTGGGGCATTGTCTTCCTGCCTAGCTCTTCAGGTGGCTCCCACACACTAACCTATGTGAACCGCAGCTCCATTCTTCCCTTTATCAGGGCGTACAGATTTGCATGCAGCAGCCCTGCCCAGCCTCTCAGATGCCCTTTTGTAAGCATCGTTGGAAGCTTTGGAACAGAGTGGTATGACCTGTTGAAAGCCAGCCCTGTGCATGCTGGCCCTGCTCTGGTGTGCATGAGAGCAGGTGCACCAAGGTTGAGCAGCTGCATCAACCTTGTACTCTTGATCTTTGAATTCCCACGATCAGTTATCCCTTGCTGTCTAAGAGAAGTGTTCTTCTGTCTCCAGGTCAGTTTTGGCACCGTCCTAAACCAGCCTCATTGAAGCTGCATTGAGGCTGTCCTCCTGCTTGTCTGCCCCAGTAGCTCATGTACTTAGAATCCACTCTAAAATTCACACTGTTGTGTGGTTGTTACCTCCAGCAACACCTGTATACCAGAATTTCCCACTTATGGAGGGAAAACATTTTCAGAATAAGTAGCTGGCAAGTATTCTAGAACATGACTGGAGAGCTGACATTGTGTCATACATCTCACCTAGGATCCAGGTGATGGGACCCAGCCACCCCCCAAGCCCTGCCCCTAATTGGCAGGCTGCCCACATGTTGAATGCACGTGATGATACCATTTGTATAACCCACTTAGGTTCATAAGAAGCTGCCACGCATTTGCTTCTCCCAAACCACTTCTTAGGTGGTGGAGCAGGTGCCAGATAAAATCTTTTGCTCAGAGACTATAGCCTTAGTCTCAGGCAGGGGCGTTTGGGAGTGCAGACCTGTTTGTTGTCCTGCTCTCAAAGAGAAAGTAACTACTGGCATGTGGAGAAGCAGGGGTGGTACGTGTCCTGCTGTGTCTGGGACAGCCTGCCCAGTGAAGAATTGTCTCCAATGCAGCATACACTGCAGCCCTGCTGAGAAGCACTGCTCTGAGGTTGAGTGGCTGCTATACAGCAGAGTGGGGCTCATACCCACTCTCTCTCAATCCAAGGTCTCTATGTCCCTCTCCACGTTAGAGGCATCACAGAATTCATTCCCACTTCTTTGGGAGTGTGCACTGCAGTGAAATTGAACTCAGAGTAGCTGTTCCTTGGACTGTGCCATTGCTGCTATAGCGCCAGACCTCCACTGCAGCATTCTGCAGGGGAAGCGGCTTCTCTGGGACCTCAGTGGCCCAGCCAAGCAGCACCCTGTGCCTAGCATTCCTCTGTCTATGCCCAGCGCAGGTGGAGAGAGAGTATGTGTGTATTCTCTTAGGAAGAGACCAAAGAGGATGCTCCACCCAAAGCCTTTGATCTAGTCTTACTGGCTTACAGACCATCCACAGGGGCAGTTAGGTTTCAGTGTTAGGAGTTTTTGATATGATAGCTTAGGCTTCCTATCTACCTGCTACACTTCTACAGCCTGTTGGAGCTTTGTTTAAAGTTTGGTTTTGATGTCGACCAACAAAGAAGCCAAGACAGTGGCTACATCAGTTTGAATGAGCACACATGAAAGTTGATTAACGTGGTAAAAATAAAGCCATGTCGAATGAAAAGGCACACAGTGAAGCTGACTTGAATATAAACGTTGAAGGGGTTATGTAAAGAGGAGGAAGTGATAGTATCTGATCTTTTTTCTTCTTTCCTGGCTTTCCCCTCCTTCTCTCTCTTCCAGATTCTATCTCAATTTTTTATTTTGAAAATTTTCAAACCTACTGGCTTGGGAGAATGATAAATACCTGTATATCCTTTATTTAGATTCACATGTTAGTCTACATTTGCCATATTTACCTTTTGTATCCCAATATATGTAATATATATAATTGTATGTAACACATGTAATATATATAATTATATGTAACACATGTAATATATATAATTGTATGTAACATATGTAATATATATAATTATATGTAATATATGATATATATTATATGTAGTATATGTTATATAAATTTTGCAAAACCATTTGAAAGTTGCAAACATCTTGACCCTTTGCCTCTAAATAGTTCACCATGTATCTCCTAAATATAAGGACTTTCTTCTACATAGCCACAATGCTATTAGCTAATAAGAAATAAAACAATAATTCCATAATATTATCTAATACTCAGTCCATATTCAAACTTTCCCAGTTGTCCTCGGCTGCCTATGGTATAGAACCTCCTGCCTTCTGAGCTTGTCTGTTTCTTCACAGGGTTATTTAACTTGCTCCTCACTTCCTGAAAATTGTTAGGTCTAGAGGCTTGATATTAGAGGCAGGTGAAACCTTTTTTGGCAAGAATTCTTCATAGGCGGTATTCCATCCTTGATGTTACATCACATCAGGAGGCAGATGATGTCATCCTGTCCATCATCCACAGTGCTCAGTCTGATCTCATAGATCAGGTGGTAACCAGACCTCACCAAGATCCAGAAGCACTTAGAGTCAGTAAGGCATCTGTGGGCTGGTACCTGGGTCCTTTGTCAGCATCCTGTCCCCCACCTACCTTTCATCCAGAGATTTGAGTATCAATGAATAATCCTAGCTTGCATCAATTATCACACTTGGATAGTGTCTGATAATTTTTATCCTTTGCTTTCACTTCCTCAGTTATTTATAGTGAATGATCTGGGCCTTCATATTTTTCAGTGATGACTTTTAAGCCACTTCCTTGGTAGTCAGCTCGATTTTGCTGTGATAATAGATTATGCTAAACATTTTCCTTTCTCACCTTCAGAATAGGGAGTAACTTGAGCAGAGCATTTACTGCACACCAGGACCACACACACTCCTTACCTATAGAACTCCTTTCACTATTTTCCCCCTCACAACAGCTCAGACTAGCAAGCAAAGTGACTTGCTCAGGGTCACCCAGCTCCTGCAGTGGAGCCAAGATCAAGCAGATTTGTCAGAGTTTCCCACTCATTCGTGTTCCCTCCAACCCCCAACCCTGGCTGTGTCTCCCACCCTGCAGTTCTTGCCTTAGATGAATGCCTGCCTGACTGGTGGATCCGTGAACAGGGAAGGTCAGTGAGGGAGGTGCAGGAGAAACGCATGCCACCCTAAAAGGGCCAGGTGCCACTGGGTTTCTGACAGATGTGGCTCAGTACCACCAGAGATCTCCATCTGTGTGTTAACCATTCCAACTTTTTAATATTGGCAACTAATTTATATATTCTGATACTTTTTCAGCCAAGTCGTCAGTTTTCCCCACCAGCATGGCTGCTGGCTGAAACTGTCTTGACTCAGCTTGGCTTTGCTTAGAAATAGAATTCATGGTTTGTCTGTTTTTAACACCCTTTTTAAAGTGGGTATTACTGTTCTTGAGATGGGATGCTTTTTTGATTGGGGGGAGTGTTTGATTTTTGAAGAGGGAAAATCAGTCTTCAGGGAAGTTTTCTTTAATTGATACATTATAAAACCTTCATTTTATAGGATTTTCTTTTTTACTGAATCAACACAGTTCATTATTGAACTGCACTTTCACACAGATGGTTTCAGAAAGCTAGAACAGATATGGGGTGGGGATTGGGGAAGGGACAGGTGCCCCCTAATAGGCAGGACCGCTGGCTGGCTTCCCTGGACCAGGACAGGGGAGATCAGGCTGTTCAGTTTCTGGGGATCAGTTCTCCACGTGTATACACACAGCAAGCCAGCAACTCCTCAGACATAAACACAGACACCCTGAACAAAAATGGGATTTCTTAACTAGCAGGTTAATAGCACAATCATAGATGTTTCATTTGTAGCTTTGAAGGAAAGCAAATACACTTCCCTCTGAATATCATCTGTAGAATTTTTTTTTTTTCCAAAATGTTCTCTGAGTCCTTGCAGGGCAATGAAGTCTGTCTGTTTCACCCATCATGTACTCCTTGTTCTCGTGTTTATTTAACTGTGTTAAGGAGTCAGAACAACCTGCACACTTGTTCCTATGAGAAGAACTGAAGCAGAACTGACAGACAAACAGCAGCACTTCTCAGGATGGGCCTCGGTTGTTGTAGTGCTGCTGAGGATAAAGACCTCTTAGATTAATTCTAATTGTTCCTAGCAGAATGACTCCTGAGTTGGGAGCGAAGGGGAATGATTGCAGGTAAAGACCTTCTCTGGTCTTACTTCCTCATGCAGGAGCTTATTTCTTCCCTCTCATTTTACCAGATTAGTAACCTGAGGCACAGAGAGGTTGAGTCCTGTCCAGGTCAAACCAAATTAGCCTGGGTCTTTTGTGATTGTGACTCAGGTTTCCTAAAGCTAAAAATTTCAGTCAAGTAATGCTTCACCCCATGTGTCATCTTATTGTCAGCAATGTTTATTTCCATCCAAACCCTCCATAACCCAGCTTACCACCGCCAATAATGTTTAACAGGTGAAGAAATGAAAGTCCAAGTCGGTGTTGTTCAGACACAGAAATAGAAGACAAGGAGCATGTGTAATTATAATTTTCCAGTAGCCATGTTGAAAGAAAGTAAGAAGAAACAGGTGGAATTAATTTTGATAGTGTACTTTAACCTAATAGATATCTGAAATATTAACATATCGCCATGTAATCAATGTTCAAAATAACTGGAATTCTTGTAGCAAGTCTTTGAGATCTCAGTGTGTACTTTACACTTTAAACAGTACATCTCAATTTAGCCATATTTCAAGTATCCCGCATGGCTAGTGGCTCCCAGTATAGGGCAGCACGGCAGTGTGGTGGCCCAAGGTCATACCTAGCTAGATTCTTTAAGTCTCTTAAGAAAAACTTCAGCAGCTTTTTTCTTCTCCCCCTAATCTGAGGCCACATATTTCTGTCCTCTTTGTGTCACTTTTTCCCCAGCTAACTCTAATTACAGGGGATGCTTGGGTTGGCCATACCCACAAGCTCAGCAGTTTTCCACCAGTCCTGGCGGCTGGTGAGACCAGCACACTCTGCCTTGTAAATGATAGCCTGTGATAATTAGCCTGTGAAGCATTCTTCCAAATTTCTCCACAGCAGTTTCCATGATTTCCTTTTTTTTAGGAATACCTCAGTGGAATTTTGCAAAGCCAGGGAGATTTTTTTCAATGCATCCTTTCTTAAAGACCCATTCTAATCAATGAATGATTCTTAAAATACTTGCTACCTAGTAGGCTCCTCACAACCTCAGCAGACCAAAAAAGCATTACACATTTTTTATCTGTTTTTATAGTGAGATACCTATGTTAATTCATGATGGCTTATTTTCTTTTTGAACTAATCAAATATTTCCCCAATATGTCAGTCCCATTTTGAGCATTATTTACAAAGACACTGAGAGCATTATTTGCGGTGAAACATTAGTAAAAATCAGATTCCATTTCCACTCAATGTCAAGTCTCTGGCCATTGACCCCATTACTTGAAGTATTAGCCTGTAATACATCCCAGAAACAGAAATGTCAGAAGAATGGTGACAGGCTCCTGGAGTTTGTTGTGATGGACTTCCCCCAAATAGAAATCCTGATTTGTAAAAATTTAAATCATAACGCAGGAGATCCAGGTTTGATCCCTGGGTCAGGAAGATCCACTGGAGAAGGGAATGGCTATCCACTCCAGTATTTCTTGCCTGGAGAATTCCATGGACAGAGTTGCCTAGCAGGCTATAGTCCACGGGGTCTCACAGAGTTGGACACAACTGAGAAACTAACATTTTCCCTTTTTTCCCCCAGGAAAATGATTTTCCCCTGTTCTTAATTAGAAGCCAGCCCTCCACATCTTCCAAAATTCTCAGTTAAGAATAGAGAAAATAATATGTTTTCCTGTGGCCTTGTCCACTAATTGAAGAATGGCCCCATAAAACCAGATAAGTGCATTTCCCCTGATCTCCTGCATGCTGTCTTCTTTAGATTTTGGCCTGGTGTCCATTTTTCTTATTCACAGACCCCCTGAAATCTGTCATTTAAAACACTTTAGGTGTAAGGTTGCATTTAGAATCAGAACAATAAGTTGCAAGGGCTGTTTCTTCTCATTCGACTACTCTCCTGTAGTGATGCTCACTTTGACTCCCAAATCACAGTCCTCTTATTCCCTCTGATTTGAAAGTATTTCTATGTGTTTGAGTGGATAGCTCATGTTCATTTCAGAATGTCATTTAGTAGCTACATTTCTGCTAAATAACCAGAAATTATAGTTGACCCTAGCCAAGAAGCTGAGTACCTAGATTTTGCTTCCAAGTATGGTGCTGAGTAGAAATGTTTTCGTTTCATCTTCAATATTAATAGTAGACTGAGAGTGATGGATGGGCCTGGATATGAGAAAAAGAAAGGAAATGTAGATTGCAATGGCAGACCATCATCTACGGAAGGGTTTCTTGACCTGGGGTTTTTATCAGAACCACCTGAGAAGCTGTTAAAAATCCTGGTGTCCAGGCCTTGCTGTCAGAGCCCCTGAGGACATGACCCAGGCAAGTGTACAAGGACCATCTGCTCTTCCTCAGCTGCATTTGTTGTGAAAATTAAGGGAGAAATTTACTCTATGAAAAGTATACCTCATTGAACTTTGTTGTTGTTCAGTCGCTCAGTCCTATCTGACTCTGCAAGCCGATGGACTGCAGCACACCAGGCTTCCCTGTTCTTCACTATCTCCCAGAGCTTGTTCAAATTCATGTCCATTGAGTTGATGATGCCATCCAACTATCTTATCCTCTGTCACCCCTTTCTCCTCCTGCCCTCAGTCTTTCCCGGCATTAGGGTCTTTTCCAATGAGTCGGCTCTTCACATCAGGTGGCCAAACTTACTATCCTAAAATACATGCATACATTGAAATTTTTGAATCTCACCATGGAGAATATTTTGACTGTCACATGCTCTGGGGTCTGAAGATAAAGCTCACAGTTGAAACAGTCATTCATCCACTCAGTCAACATTTAAAGGTCAGTGCCAAGTGTTGTTCCTGCCCTGGGGAAACAGAGACACAGCACATGTCCTGAAGCATTTTGTGTTATGGATGAGATCAATATCCAATATCTGGCATCACCAACTTGATGGACATGAGTTTAAGCAAGCTGCAGGAGTTGGTAATGGACAGGGAAGCCTGGCAAGCTGCAGTCCATGGGGTTGCAAAGAATCGGACACGACTGAGCGACTGAACTGAATATCCAACAATTACGACGCAGAGTAAAGTGTAATGAATGTATCTGTAGAGCAAAAAGAGAGAAGGAGACCCCCAACAAACATATACACACATTCCCAGTCCTACCCATTGCCTTCTTGAAGATGGAAGTTGGTAGACAGTGTGGGAAGGATTCACAGAGAGGCCAGAGAACATGAGTCCTGAGGCTTGAGTAAAGAAGTAAAGAATATTGTGCCTGTTTTGCAAAGGAATGGCTCTCAAAATTTGGTTCTAAAGTAAAACAAGGTCTTTATGACATCATTTGTCTTTTAAGGTGATTCAGCAGCCTTTGATGTGATTCAGTTTGTTTATCCTGATCTGTGTTGTCCCAGCCCAAGTCACATGGCTGACACATAGTAGGCACAGTGGGTGTGCTGAGTTGAATTGATACTTCCAAGTTTAGCCTTTCCTCTGACAAACTGTTAAGACACAGTAGTATCCTAGGGAGGATAATAATGCCAGTATATAATTTTCAAAACAGCACCCAAGTTACTTCTCCAAGTATTATTTCTAAAAGACTGAAAAAAAAAATTGCTCTTAAAGGAGAGCACATTAAGAATATGTGAGTAGTTCCTGCTGGTACATGTCATGGTGTGATTTGATTTTTTATATTTTGGGAACATTCACTCTTCTTTCTAACCTAATTTTTACTCTCTCTCATTCGTAAATGTATCTGAGGTTTTGGAAGAGCAACTGGGCCAAAAGCCGATTGATCATGGCATTCCTTACTGAGTCTTTTATTAGTGTAAACAGAGAAAACAGCATTGTATTTTCCTAGATATTGAATACTTTTTCAGGATTTGGGGGTCAGAAAGTATTTGAGAGTAGCTGTTGACACTGCATTGAAAAATATACAGCCAGTGCTGAGGCGCCTACTTACCCAGAGCAACTGTTCTCCCTGCACATTTTTGCAGCTTACGTGCATGCGTAAAGCCGCTTCAGTCATGTCCAACTCTTTTGCAACCCTATGATCAGGCTCCTTTGTCCGTGGGATTCTCCAGGCAAGAATACTGGAGTGGGTTGCCATGCCCTTCTCCAGGGGATCTTCCCTACCCAGGGATTGAACCCTCATCTCTTATGTCTTCTGCATTGGCAGATGGGTTCTTTACCACTAGCGCCACCTAGAAAGTCCCTTTTGCAGCTTATGTCCCAGTTACCACCACTGATTACTTTGATGCTGCAGAGCATAATAGGGAAATCTGTGACCTGACCTTTTACCCTGGTATAATATGGAAGGAGAAGATTCCGCTCACATACTTCTTTGCTCAGAAGGCAGTATTTCTAGAGGTGCCGTGTGTGTTGGAATTTTTTTGCTGTTAGTCTGCCTGCTTCCCAAGCCTAAAAGCAATGTGCACTCCACCCCTGTTCCATTAAATAACCATTCTGGTTGGAAAGAAAGTAGATGATGCCATGGAAGCTGGGCCTGGGGTTTAAAATGGCAGGATGGGGTTTAAAATCTCCTCGGCTTGTGATTAAATCTAATCACTCCACTGCTGACCAGCTGTAGAGTCTTGGGCAAGTCACTCCACCTCTGAGAACCCCACTTTCTCATTTCTGAAATGGCAGTTAAAGATGAAAGCAGATAAGAAGCATGATGCTAACGCGATGCCTGGCGCTAATACATGCTTACTCTCTGTCAGGTCTCTTTACTTCCCCTTGTGAACCTGCATATCAGTTTGATCATTTTCTTGTTTAACAACTTTTTAGGACTCGCCTTACCGTCTGATAAAGACTTTAACACTAGCCTGGCGTTCATGGCCTTTTACCATCTCCCTGTCTCACCTTTCTACCACATCTCTTCATCTCATAGCAAAACCAAACCATCTCTGTGCCCTCAGTGGGTCTCAGGCACTCACTCTCTTCTTGGAGTGCCCTCTGCCCACCTCTTAAATCTAAATCCAATCTGCTGCAAAGCTCATCTTTTTTTTTTTTTTTAATTGAAGTATAGTTGATTTACTGAATGTTGTGCCATCTCTGCTGTACAGCAGAGTA
The DNA here is from genome assembly GCF_002263795.3 of Bos taurus. NCBI lineage: Eukaryota > Metazoa > Chordata > Mammalia > Artiodactyla > Bovidae > Bos > Bos taurus. The sequence continues at coordinate 38,682,178 of NC_037336.1, forward strand.
ACTCAGTTATACACATATGTATATTCTTTTTTTAATATTCCTTTCCATTATGATTTATCCCAGGAGACTGAGAATAGTTCCTTGTGCTATACAGTGGAACCCTGTAGTGTATCCATTCTAAATGTAATAATAGTTTTGCATCTATGCAAGGCTCATCTTAAATGCCACTTCCTCCTTGTCCCTCAGACTGGAAAATTCACCTCCTTGTCCAGCCTTGTCTTTCTCATCACAGGTGCTCAGAGAGTTTTTTCCCTGGTGAGCCTTCTCTTCTTTTTCACAAGGCCTGCAGATGGCCATCTTCTTCTCTATGCACACACATCTTTCATGTGTCTTCCTCTTATAAGGACACCAGTTCCACTGGACTAGGGCCTTACCTTTATGACCTCATTTAACCTTAATGAAAAGACCCTAATGCTGGGCAAGATTGAAGGCAAGAAGAGAAAGGGGAGACAGAGCATGAGATGGTTGCATGGCATCATCGACTCAATGGACATGAGTTTGAGCAAACTCTGGGAGATTTGAAGGACAGGGAAGCCTGGCGTGCTGCAGTCCGTGGAGTCACAAAGAGTTGGACACAACTGAGCAACTGAACAGCAACAACTTCTGTATAAGCTTCATCTCCAAGTACAGACATGTTGGAGATTAGGACTTCAACATGTGAATTTTGAAGGGACAGGATTCAGTTAGTTACATATGGGTATAAAAGTCCAGCTGGATCCTCTGAGGGAGTGTGGGGAGCTGGGGCGGGGGGGGGGGTGGCGGTGTGGGTGGGTGTAATTTCCCTCTGCTACTAGCGTTCTCTTCTTCTCTACCCTCATTGCGGAGTACCACAGAGAGGCAGCCACTGTGTGGTTCCCCTGGGTCTCTAGCCTTGGCCAGCCCAGTACAGCTGCTCCCCCGCCATCTCGCCCACAGAGCCCGCTTCCGCCCCCACGGAGGGCTGCTGGAAGCCTGCACTGCCTCACGCAGAGGTCCCATCACAGCCCCCTCCTGGCTGCCCGCAGCCAGCCAAGGAGAACAAGAGAGAATGAGCCCCAGCAGGAAAGGGAAGGAATTAAGGGGCCGAAACAGAAGGGTGACTCTTTTGTCTTAAAGGAAAGAAGTGAAGCTTTTCCTTTCACTTCTCTGTTAAACATTGTTCATGGGCTATTTTTTCCTCCACATTTCTCAGGTCTGAAAACCACTGAGGCACCCCTTCGCTCTACAAGTTTAGACAGTTGATAAATGATGTGAGAGAATGCAGTCTAATTGGGTCCTTCGTTAACCCACCCCTGACTTACAGAGGGGGGTGATTTGGTTACAAACCATTTTTACTCCGCTAAATCAGGGGTTCCACATGCTGTCATCTGCTTGTAAATTAGCTGGAGGCACAAGCTTTGCATTATGCAAAGTATTTATTCTTGCAGTTAATATGCTGGAAAGTGTGGTTTCACACGTTTCTTCTGATACAAAGGTTCTCACCCAGTAGTGAACCAGTCACCTGGGGAGCGTGTACAAAGTGCCAAGTCCATCCTTCCTCCTCCCCACCCCCACCCCATGAGTGTAAGTGTGGGAATGAGCGCACAGGGCTTCCCTGACCCTACCCTGAAAACCCCAGTCATTGCTTCTTACTTTATTACTTCCTCAGAGATTTCTTACTAATTTTTTTCAAATATAGGATTCTTTTTTTTTAATTCTTGACAAAACCCAGGAACTAGTTTGTTTTTTATTGTTTTATGACGGACAGCTTCAAATTTACAGAAAGTAGACGGTGTCACATAATGGACCCCCATGATCACCCAGCTCCAGTGATTATCCACGTTCTGCTATTCTTGTTCTTCTGTGCCTGGATTATTCTTACTTTCTGACTAATTCAATTTTATTTCCTAGATAAGAAAAAGAGTGTAATCTGTGAACTAAAAGTTGGTTACATGTCCTTGCAAGTGTTTCCCCCACTTTTCTGCATCTACTCCTCACAGCAGTCCCAGGCATCGTTACCTGCATTTTATAACCTTGGAAATTGAAGCTCTCAAAAATCACATGCTTGCCCAGGCTCTCAACTAGTAAGCACTCAAGTAGGGTTCACTCCCAGAGGCATCTGAGAAGTCTGCTTTTCCCCCTAAGCTACACCGTAGAAGAATAAGGACCATAAAAAATAAGTAGGTCCAGGTTTCACATATGGACAGATGTACAACTGTATAATAAAGCAAATACCATTTAATGTTAATATCAGAAGCTAGATGGTGTTTGGGCATTCAGTGTAAAATTATTTAAACTTTGTGTTTGAAGTTTTTCACGATAAAATATTGATGGAAGGGAATTTCAGCAGAAGCAGACTTTGTCTTTCTCATCAAGCAGGACATAAACAAGCTAGTTTCAGATACCCATTCTATGGATATCTGTTCAAAAGACACATATTGGAAACTTCCTTGAATTTTAATCTTAAAAATAGCAAGCCAGTGATAGAAATTACCTGGAAATGACCTTATCAACGTTCCCTGGTGAGGTCTTAGAGAACTTAGAAAACTAGATGCCTTAACTGTGCGAGGGACATGACGATAGACAGTTCTCCAGTTCTGGTCACTTAGGTGGGATTCAGTCATTTACCCAAAGCAACATTTTACATAGTAACATACATCCTGCATATTGAAGTGCTTCCTTAGCACAGAAGGACATAACTTTTTTACACTACTTCACAAACACAGCCACCCACACCACTCCATTGTGTGGTACAGGCCCTGCTTTGATTGGGGAGCTGGCCAGAAACTGCTGAAGGTACAGAGACCCTGCGAGTACAGCCAGCAGCCCTCTTCCATTCCTCCAGGGGGCACTGTGGGTCCCAGCAGCCAAGGCTTGGCTGCCATTCGCATTACCCAGCCTGCCCGGTAGCACTCAAGGCCAAGTGCTCCGAGCCCAGGGAGAGCTCTGCCCTTCTAGCTTTAGCCTGCTGTGGATGAAGGAGCTGCTTAGTTATACAAAAGCTACGTACCCAGAATCCTCACACACTGCAAAACTATGATCACATCAGGGAACCAAGAAATTTCTAGTTCACTGATTTCCAAAATTCCAATTGAATCTTGGGGTCCATATGACTCACTGATGTTTGTACCATCATACCATTCTCTTTTGATTATACTCTGAGTAGAATCAAAAGCCCTCAAGAGGTAACTGTCTCTTGTGTTCAGTACTCCATCAGTGTCCTTCATCCTGAGGTGTCCAGACAGTACAGTCTACAAGGAAGAGCAAGGTTTGTAATTAGACCTGGACGTGAATCCCAGCTTCCACCATTACTGGCTGTGAGACTTGGAGAAAGTTGCTTAACTCCTCTGAGCTCAGCTCATAGGACTATTGTAAGGTTTGAACTCAGATACAGGTATGTGAAAGGGCTTCCCAGGTGGCTCAGTGATAAAGAATCTGCCTGCCACTGTAGGAGATACAGGAGATGCGGTTTGATCTCTGGGTCAGGAAAATCCCCTGGAGAAGGAAATGGTAACCCACTCCAGTATTGTTGCCTGGAGAATTCCATGGACAGTGGAGACTGGCAGGCTGCAGTCCATGAGGTCTCAAAAGAGTCAGACACGACTTAGTGACTGAGCGCACATGTGTATGTGAAGTCACCAGCATGGCCTTGGGCCCACTGAGCACTGGTTTCCCTTTGCTCTCATCTGTATGATTTATTGTGAATACGAGATGAGGGCTCACATCCCTGCTGCTCCCTGCTGGTCCAAATACATTGTGTCTCTTCCCATCCATGCTTTCATCATCTAAAAATGGACTGCCTGTTCTCCAGGATGCTGCAAGTGTGGGTACTATCTAACTGCCCCTTGGGGTGCTCCATCACACTGTGGGGTGCAGGATAGTCCTGAACATGGAGCCCAGAAAGGGTAACGGCTGGCAGCAGACTGGAGGCTGTGGGATCAGGTAGGGAGGGCAGCGGAGAAATGATCAAAGTGAGTCTGGAATCAAAGCTTGGCGTTTCTGAAAACAAAGATTACAGCTTGGTAGCTTTGCCAAGGGTGACCCCCACGGGATGTTAGTTATACCACACCAAGGAGGTGGGTGCTTGACTTCCAGTCACTTCCCCACAGAAAGCCTAATTGCAGCCTGGATCCTTTGCGACTCCTTGGCGGGGGTGAGGAGTGGAGGGGGGCTCCTAGGCTAGGGATGGGGAGACCACTGCAGTGTTCCTGCCTGCACTACTGCCTTCCTCCTGAGAATGATTGCCATTATTATTTCATGTGGTCTTACAACCGGGAACGAGAGTTTGCTCAGTTGTGCATAACAGACATTAAATCTGTTGCGCAATTTGCAGTCTAAACTTGCTTGTGGACCTTCCATCCTTGCTGGTTCCTGCCTGCTACAGCCATCCAAGCACTTGGGACACATTTCCTTTCTTCCCCAAAGCTGCGAGGGGCCCAGGAGTTGGGCTTCCTTAAATGCAAGCAGATGGAAGCAAGCAGGAGTGTGGAGGCAATTAGACGATTTCTTCCTCCAAGCAGTACGGGCTTGCTCTCTTTGGTATGTGGCTGTTCTTGCTCATTTTTATTTTCCATTTGGGTTTTGTCAGCCTGTCAGCTCTTTTTTTCCAAGCTGTGTGTTTTGCTGCTGGTTGTAGGCTCGTGCAAGATGGGGTGACTTGGTTGCTTATTGTTTGAAATCAAACTTTCCACACCGAGGTATGGATAATGCATGATCATGAAGATGATGCTTATGCTTCATATTTGTAAAATATTCTGCAGCTTAGAGTGCTTTCACATACATCACCATTTCATTTGGCCTGGGCAGAAACTCAGATTGAAATGACAGCTACGCTCACCCTGTGGGAGTGGGTCTCTATGCTATCTTGTGGGTCTTTGTCTCTATGCTGTCTTGCTAGTCATACACAAAGGGGAGGGGAGTAGAATGAAAATTGAAGTCTTTTGCTTTGTTTTCTCTTTCTAGCTTCAGTCAATCAGTTACATATTTTTCAAGCACTTTATGAGCGCACCGCTAAGTTCTCTGGTGACATTTAAATAACTGTAGCAGACAGCCCTTGCTATCAGGGGATTTCCAGTTGAGGAAAGAAGACCTGCAACTATGAGTTTAAGTGACAGTGCCAGCACACAGAGGGCATTAAGTAACTAGGTGTTGGATGTGTGAGTGAATAAATGAATGAATGGATGGTGCAACCCACCAGAGTCCTGAAGAGCAAGAAGAAGAGCGAGGGAGGAGGGAATGAGGTTAGCGGTCCTCAGTGGGATGGGACACGGAGGATACAGCAGACTCGGAATACCTGGCTGCCAGGGCGAGAGAATGGGATCACCTGCATTCTGAATTGCCACCCTTAGTGCAGCTAAATAAGAGCTGAAGATGCTAAAGGAAACCATAGAGATATAGACTGTGAAGAGTGAGCAAGGAAAATATAATATGGGGCGAGCGAGAAGGAGGGAAAGAGGGAAGGAGGCCAGGAAACAAACTGGAAGAAAGACGTTGCTCATCGGCTGTTGTCAGAAAAAGGGCTAGGAAAGCCACTTCACCTTAAAAGTCTGTCTCCTGGTTTTAAGAACCTACCGTATTGCAGCCCTCTAGTAGGAACTAGGAGAAGGTGATGGAAGAATTGAGAGAATCAGAGAAATATAGGATTTGGCCCTATCCCTTAAGACAGCCTGCCATGCATAGGAAATAGTGAAACAAGGTGAATATCCCACCTGCTGGATGCTGGGGACAAGCCACGGAAGGGAGAGACTTGGAGACCAGTGTAGCCTGAGGAGCTGAGGAAGGCTCCTTGAAGGGGGAAGATGGGCCAAGGCCTGGCTCTTGGAGATGCAGAAACTGCACGGGCAGTTGTGTGGAGATGTGTACCATCATGGGTGTAGCTCATGTTGGGCCAGTGGGAGATGCTGGAAGAGGGGCAGGGCCCCTGGTGTGGAAGGCTTGGAAGCCAGGCTGGGTAAGTTGCTGAGCAAGGGAGTGACACAGAGGCAGTAAGTGGAATTTTCTTCATGCCCAGAATTCTCATTAGTGCCCTGATGCCCCAGATGCTGGGCTGGGTTCTTCACTGTCCCCTGCTGATGGTGTGAGAGTAAGCTAAGGGAAGGAAATGCCTCCTTGGGATGGGCATCAAAATCTCCCAGAGTCTCCTGGGCCAAATACCACCTCTCCAGTGGCAGAGCAGGAGTCATCTCTAGTAGAGCTGTCAGTAGGACACTCTTCTTCGTGGCTATTTTAGCTGCCATGGAACTGGACTTAGTTTGTGTTTAGACCTTTATGAAGTCTATGTAGCTTCATTGTGATGAAATTTTTTAAAATAATATCCATTCATACACACCCCTGATATAGAGGACTTAGGAAATAAATTACAAAGGACAAAAGTCACCTTTTATTCCATCACACAGAGACAAGTCATGCACATTGTTCATATGTTGTTCAATGCCCCTTCCTTATACAAATTTGGAAATTATTAAAAATAATTTATTTTTTAAAATAATTTTTATCTTATTTTTTAACTTGACAATAAACCATGAATATTTTTCTAGTTCAGTATTTTTCAATATGATTCCAGTGATGTATCCTATTCCACTGTAGGAATGTACCATAATTTAATTGATCAAATAGGAAACCAGTCTCCTATTTTTGCTCATTTTGGTTGTTTCCAGCAAATTCGGTTGTTACATATTTTTAAAAACAGCATCATAATGTGATATTTTCAGATAACCTGTTTTCATTAAGTGAGTTGAGCAGACAAATGCAAATGAATATAGAATGTTCCTTATGAAGTTTTATCTTACTTTTAGTGTCACTTCATCAAAAATAGTTAATCAAGCCCTGAGTGGAAGAGAATTACATGTGCTGTAGCATACTTCTCTAAGACTGTAAAAACATGAGCTAACCAAGCCCCATGCTGATAGATATACCTGAATATAGAGTAAGAGTTTAGGGATCCCAGTTGGATCAGGTAGTTCTTAGAATTTAAATGTCCTCCCATGCTTGATTGTAGTGAAATTACAGCAACAACAAAATTTTTAAGTAACCCTCAATATTATCTTCACATACATGAAGAGCCAAGCATTAAAGAACTTTAACCCCCTCTCTGTAACCTACCTCTTGATCAGTGTTTAAGACACCGATCTCCTTCCTGATATGGGACACCGTTTGGAGGGCTGGTTCCTGCTGACTTTATTATAAGCTGCATAGAAGAGAAGTTGCCAGCTTTATTTTTTCTTTGAGACAGAGTTTGATTTACAGAGACCTGAAACTTCCTGCTTGTGTTTCTTTTCCAGTAATATGTGTGATTCACCACAGTTCAAGGTAACCGCGTCTTATAATACCTCACTTTTTTCCAGTGGTATTTTTCTATGGGAACCCTAGAATAGAGAGGAATCCTCTGTGTCTTCCATGATCTCATATTCCCTGCCTCTCAGAGTTTTGCAGTATAATTAGGTTACTTGTTTTTCTTAATTATTTTTAATCATCCAGTGCTGAAGAGGAGGAGGAGAAGGTCAAGAAAAAATAAGATGTGTTCTATTTTTTAAACATTACTTTGTATGTTGCTGGTGCGTAGGAACAGCATTTTTCATACTGGACAAATACGTGGCAATATGCTAAAGCCTTTTATCAATTCTAATAATTGACCTGTAATTCTCTTAGATTTTCTGTGTAACCAGTCATATCCATAAATAAAAAAATTTTTTTTGCAATCTTTTATCTTTTTTTTTTCCCCCTTACTACTCTGGTTGGGACCTGTAGCACAGTGTTAAAAAGAAGGAGGGCAAACACACATCCTTAGTTTATTCCAGATTTGAAGGGCAGGCTGCTAACGTTTCACCATTGAGTATGATGCTTACTCTTGGGAATTGGTTAATTCTTATTAGGTTAAGAAAGTTCCCTTTTGATCCTAGTTGGTTAACAGTTGCTATTTTTTTTAAGTCACAAGTAATTGTTGGATTTTATTCAGTGCTTTTCTGTGTCTATTGGTAAGATTTTCAGGGTTTTCTCTTTTAATCTGATAACAGGGAAATCACTGTTGTCAATTTTCTAAAGTTAAACCGTCCTTGCATTATTGGTAAAAATCCAATAGCCATGATATGTTTTATAGACTGTTGGGTTGAGTTTGTTAAAAATTTTTTTAGGGTTTTTTTGTTTGTATTTATATATGAGATTGGCCTATAATTTTCCTTTTTTTCTACTGTCCTTGTCTGCTTTAAATGCAAAGGGTATACTAGTGCTTTTCTGGTTTCTGTCTTTGAAACCTGCCTTTTTTTTTTCTGTAAAACCATCTGAACCTAGTGTTTCTTGGCTTTGTTTTCTTTGGCAGAGGGATGTGTAGATTTTTAAATGATGAGTCAAAGAATTTCTCTGAAATTTTTTATTTCTTCTTAATGACATGCAATTGTTCATAGAATGTTGTTATTTTTAATCTCTGCTGAACCTGTAGTTACATTCTCTCTTTCATTCCTATTTCATGGTGATTTGTCTATTTTATTAATTTTTCAAAAAAACATCTTTTCCTTTGTTAATCCTTCCTAATGTATCTATATTTTCTGATTTTATTAATTTTATCCTCTGTTATTCCCTTTGTCCAGTTTCCTTGGATTTACTTTTACTGACTTTCTTACTTCTGGAGCTGGATACTCATTAATTATCCATCTTTTTTCTTTTTTAGGATAAGATTTAAGTATTTTCCTCTAAAGAAAACTTTATTAGAATCTGACAAGTCTTATTATGGAATATTTTCATCATCACTCAGTTCTAAGAATGTTATAATTACCATACTTGTTTATTCTTTGATTCATGAATTATTAGCAGTGTCATTTTAATCTTCAAACAAATGAGACTTTTTAGTAATCATCTTGTTTTGGCATCTAACTTAAAAATTTTTCTTGTTGTCAGAGAATGTTGTTAGTATGATACTAGTTTCACAAAATTTTTTGAGACTTGGTTCATAGTCTAGTATATGATCAGTTTTTTTGAAAAAGTCCATGAAATGTTTTTTAAAAATGCATATTCTCTGATGGGACTGGGGGAAATAGAGTTCTAAATATACCCATTAGATTATGCCATTTAATTATATAGTTCAAAAATTTTATATACTTAATCAATCACTAAGAGAGGTATTGTTAAAAATCTCTCACTGTGTTTATAACTTTGGCCTTTTGATTCTGATGATTTGCTTTATACATGGTTATATAAAGACTCTTGAGAGTCCCTTGGACTGCAAGGAGATCCAACCAGTCCATTCTGAAGATCAGCCCTGGGATTTCTTTGGAGGGAATGATGCTAAAGCTGAAACTCCAGTACTTTGGCCACCTCATGTGAAGAGCTAACTCATTGGAAAAGACTCTGATGCTGGAAGGGATTGGGGGCAGGAGGAGAAGGGGACGACAGAGGATGAGATGGCTGGATGGCATCACTTACTCTATGGATGTGAGTCTGAGTGAACTCCAGGAGTTGGTGATGGACAGGGAGGCCTGGCGTGCTGCAATTCATGGGGCGGCGAAGAGTCCGACACGACTGAGCGACTGAACTGAACTGAACTGATATCCATTTCCTGGAAAGAGTATTAAAGAACTTTTCACTGGCATTGTCCTCTTTGTCTCAGAACACAGATTCCTTCCTTAAGCTTCTAGGTTAATCCAGCTTCTCAGAAGCCTTGCCCCCAAGGCATTCATCTGCTGATGGCTTCAACACTGGGATATTTCAAGGGGATAAAGTATCATAAAACCATAGAGCTGCTATCCTTGAAGGAGACTTAAAGTTCATCTAGTTCAACCAATATCTTTATCCAAATTCTTCTAGAAATCTCTAGTGTCAAGATACCTTCTGCCAACTTTGGGAAGTTCTCATTATTAATATGAGTCATAAGAAAATATTCCTTCTTATAACCACCCATCAGGTTTTTAAAGATTGCTTAAAATGTCTTCTTCTCTAAGCAAAGCAATTTTCATTTTTTTTTTTTTTTTTAGTTTTTCCCCATATAATTCCCCATCCATTCAATATCTTAGTTACTGTTTTATGGATAAGTTCTGGATTCTATGTAGTCATGCCTTGAAAGATTTTCATATTTCACACACACACATATACATGGGTATGTGTGTACATGTGTTTTTAAGGAGTATTTTATTGGGTAATTTTTAAGAAAGCCCCTCAAGAAAACATCTTACATGGAGGTCAAAACCCACTGACCACAGTATGTAATGATTTCTCTCTCTCTCTCTCAAGGGAGGCCATTGTGATGAGAGACCATGGCTCTTGCATATTATTCCAGGCATGTGCTTAATGCAAGAGTGTGTACTTAGAATCAAGGCCCACGTGGTCCTTTTCTGAAGGCCACACTGTATAAGGAAGGAGAATAACACACAGGAGCAAATTTCCTGTTTAAAAAAAAAAATCCAACTTTGTTTAGAAATTAGCCAGTATGATTTCTGTGTTTCTAATGGAGAACCCTTCGTCTCCCTTTCTAAGGGAGAAGGAAATGGCAACCCAGTCCAGTATTCTTGCCTGGAGAACCCCCATGGACAGAGGAGCTTGGTGGGCTACAGTCCGTAGGGTCGCGAAAGAGTCAGACACGACTGAGGGACTAAACAACAGCAATGGAGAACAGGGGGAAACTTGCCCTTCATTTACTGACATAAAGTAAGTGTTGGTTTGGAAGTCCAAGTCCACAGTTTATACACTGAGGGAAGGTAGTAAGAGGTGTCAGAAAATCTCCTCCCAGTGGGAACAGTACCCTATTGTGCTTGCAGAAGTTGGCTATAAGTCATGAGCACTCCACCCGCTTGCCCGCAGCATCCACTCCAACCACCAAGAAAGCACACTCCCCTTGGGGCCCAGGACTATTCAGGAGGTTGACGAGTCCCACCTTCAGACAGACAGTGCAGGTAGTATCTTAACCTTGCTTAGCATCGTATTTAAGAAGGAATAGTGGGACAATATTGCCCTTTTAACTTGGTCTCTTGTGGTACCAAGTATTTCATTATCACTGCAGTTTCAATACTCCAAGTTCAGACTAGCTCAGAATGGGTAACAGCAGCCTCTGGTTTAGCAGCCCCTTAATTGTGGTCTGTTAACCTCCTTAGCTCAGCCTCACTAAGGGAGGACCTCCACGGTAACCAGCAAAACCTCTCTCCTTGGTTAAGTCAAGCTAAGTTGGTGAAGCAACATTACCCAACATACTTATATCAAAAGCACCCACATTTCTAAATATTCTTGGAACCTCAACTTAAGTGCTACCAGATCTAATGCTATTTTTCAGTAAATACCTCATTAGGTCACACTGGCTTTTAAGCAGGCATATCAAACAATTGACTCAAATTGAAATTACTTTCAGCACACACCACCCCCTCAGTCTTTTTCACACATGCTGCTGCTAAACCATATCCCTCATCCTGCACTATGCAACATTTTTTCCTTCACTAATTTTTATCATCTCAGTTCTGGCCTATTAGTTACTCTAACCCATCAAGGTATTTTTGTGTCTTGAGCTTGTCACCTTCAGCATTTCTATCCCTCCCAAGTTCACTTCATCTGAACATTTTATCAAGCAAATTTTCCCTATCTTCATCTAAGATGTTGGCAAGGTTGTTAAAGATCTCAGGCCCTGTGTTATATCCCTGAGGTCATCTTCTAGGTAGACGTGGACTCCTTGATCAACGCCATTAGCTGTCCCGATACCCAGCCCACATTTTTTCTATCTTTTTCCTCAAGGATTATGAAAGGTCTTTTAGATGTTAGATTACTGAGATTCATAAAGAACCACATTTCTCTGATTCCTGTCAAAACAGAAAGAGGGCTGACTATGCATCCTCTGAAATCATCCTTTGTGAAGGGTCAGAGCAGACCAAATGCCGAAACACTTTAGTAGGATTACCCAATTGGCTTTTGTTGTTTTTTACATCTAGCACTCCTTGACACTTTTTCCCTAGAACCAGTTTTCTCATAAGATCAATCAAGATTGAGATTTCACATATGGAAATAGGATTGAATTTCACCCAAAGCTATTTTTGCTGGCATTCAGGTTAACAATTTTGCTCACTTATGCTTAACTGTAAAATACTAGAATGTGTCAACTAGAACGTTAGAAATGAACTACACTCCCCAATCCCATTCTACAGTTATCAGCTCTGTCTACCCCTCCATCCTTCCCTCACCGCCAGCTTCCTAAATCAAGATCAAGATTCATTAACATGGCCTACACCACTGAAACCTCTTCCTAGCTGTGTGTCCCTCTTCCAGGAGCTCCCTGGACTGAGCCACCGTGCAGAGAGCTATCAGACCGAGTCACTCTAGCTCAGAGCTCTTCAGGGCTTGTCTTTCATGGTCCAGATTGAGTCCGTCCCTCTCCCTTGGCTGGTGATCTGCTCATGGCAGCCACCTCCCCATGCCTCAGACCCTGCGCCACCTAGTGGCTCCATCACTCTTCCCTAATGTCTTTCATGCCCCTCTGACTCCCTGAAGCCCATCTTTGCTCTAAAAGTCCGAGGCCAGGAATGTCCCAATCCATTTCTATATTTACAAATCTTGATTCTTTCTCAAGTGATAATTTAAATGCTTTTCCCAATAAAGCCTTGACTGATTCCTCCAGAAAAAAAGTAATTTTTTTCCTCTGCTTCCCTGGTGGCTCAGATGTTAAAGAGTCTACCTACAGTGTTGGAGACCGGAGTTCAATCCCTGGGTCAGGAAGAGCCCCTGGAGAAGGGAATGGCAACCCACTCCAGTATTCGTGCCTGGAGAATCCCATGGACAGAGGAACCTGGCAGGCTACAGTCCACAGGATCACAAAGAGTTAGACACGACTGAGCGATTAACACACATACATAAGTTCCTGTGAGCACTGTGTAACTTCCAAGTGACATTATCTTGCATAGAATTGTTTGTGTACTTGTTTTATCAAAAGCTGCTCCAGTGCTAAGACAATAGCCTTGTCTCAGCACTTGTCTCTTATTTGCCTTTTCAGTTCAGTGAGGTCCAGGCACCTAGTAGACAGTCAAGACATACTTATTGGATGGGTTCAGTGAGGTCCAGGCACCTAGTAGACAGTCAAGACATACTTATTGGATGGATGGGTGGTGTTGAGACTCTGGAAAGGATAAATAACTTGCCAAGATCACAGAGTTTTGACTAATAGAATTAATAACAGTTCCCAAATTCAATAATAAGATATTCGGCCAACACTATGCTACATTCTGTTTCACAGTTTTGCTTTGATCTTTTTGTGGAAGTATAAGTAATAGACATCCAGTTTTAAGAATTAGGCCAAAAGTCTGAGTTTGATTGTTTGCTTCTTATTACCCCTTAGTTTTGCACGCCTAGGAATGTGTATTTGGGAAAGGGGCATGATAAGCTTTTCCTACCACATTCATCAAGCTTCAGAAATAACTTGAAAGGAGGAGATGCTGCCACTTTGGAACATTTGTCCTTTACAATTTAAAATGCCTACGAACACACTTGGAAGAATTGTTCAACTCTAAAAATCATAATTCTCTCAATAGAAAAATGCACTTCAGCTGTACTGTGTCAGCAGTTTGGGGCTTATGTTTGTTTTTATTTCGAGTGAGGAGTGGGCTAGAGATCTAATGTTAAAAATAGAGAGTAAGCCCCAGGATGAAATGGTTACCCTAACCTAGAGAAGGTGGTTCTGCCTTTCTCCAACTTGTATAACAAAAGCACGATGCTGTCAACCTGACCGAGGGCTGATCAACCTCATTTGAATCTGAAAGGGAGCCCACATCCTTCCTGTTGCCATGCAAAGATGCTGAAAAAAATTCACAGAGAAAACAGATGGACTAATATATGCTGTGTTTCCCAGACGTCCTGTCCCCAGTGCCCCCAAAACGGTGCAATAATTGAGAATGAGGTTGAACAAGAAAAGAACAAAGGAATAAAAGTATAAAATGCTGACGAAAAGCCAACCAGAAGCTATTCTTTTTAATCTGCTTCTCTTCGTGTTTTTTCAAATGTGGTTCTGTAGATAGGGGCAAAGGAAAGAAATGCAGGGTCATTTTTTGCATTTTCAAGTAAAATTTTGTTATCTTGCACAATACACTCACCGAGACTTTCTTTCATTCATGGTAGACTCCCGCTCCACCAATTTCGAAAGCAAAGGTGGCCAGTGTATTCTTTTGTTGCTCTGTGATGTTGGAGTCCCTTTTTTTGGTTTTTGCAGTAAGTTCCCCCAGAGTTGGAATGACCAAAGGACAAGCCATTTATCTCAGCAATTCAGTGAAAATTTCCAACTTAAAAAAAAAAAAAAAAAACACATGGATTGTATTGGCATGATGTGGACAGACTAATCAAGAAAGGGAAGAAGGGAGGAGAGGAGAATAAGAGAAGAGAGGAGCCTAACACTTCTTTTCTCACCAGCTGTTTCTTGGCTTCAGCAACCCACTCCGGTATTCTCACCTGGAGAATCCCATGGACAGAGGAGCCTGGTGGGCCATGGTCCTTAGGGTCACATAGAGTCGGACACGACCTAAGTGACTCAGCAGGCATGCACATTTCTTGGCTTACCTCCAGTACAGGCGAGGCTTATCAGTTTTGTGATAAGATGGTCCTGTTACAGAAAGTCCCAATTGAAGGCATCTGGAGCCGCATAAACAAAGGCCAGGACAGCTTCAAAGTGGACAAGTGTATTAAGTCACATTTGAACATGGTATTGCTACACGGTCAGACATTAAAGATTTCAGATTTAAATTAGATCTAACAGAGAAATTCCACAGAAATGAGGATATACATTTTGAGATTCTTTCCTGGGGAGATCATACACTATTTCTGGAGATCTTCATCATAAGCAAGATTTTCATCCCTACGGTAGAGGCATTTATCCGTATGCTTTCTTAATTCCAAGTTGATTTCTACACATAGATTTCAAGCATACATTTATTTAAAATATTTATGGCACCATGAATGCTATTTGTCTTGTGCTGAAATTTTACCCTATTAGTTGTAATTGAGTTCCCTAAATTGAAATTTTTTACCATTTTAGGAAAAACTCTGAAATCATATAAAAACTGTGTAATTTGCCTGGGAGATGCAGAATAACTTCCAGAAGATAATTAGATGTTTTGAAAATACAAAGAAACAGGGTAGAACCTGAACGAAAAGAATAACTTGTTCTGTTTGCCTTCCTTCGGGCTATTTTAGAACATTTTGGCTTTATCTCTTAATAAGGATTTATGGGATTATTAAGGAGCTTTTAAGTTTTCTTCCATGTTAGACATGTAACCGTAGCATCTAAAACCCACTTATTTGCATACACGGAACAAATGGCAGCATCCTTTCTTTAGAGTAGCCCAGTCTCTATGTCATAAACATGATATTATTGCAATTGCGTTTTAGCTGTTGCTCCCAAAAGACTTAATCCAAAGCACATCATCACATGTAAGAGATGAGCAAGCAGCATTTGGGCTGCAGATACTGAGAGAGTATTCAAATTCAAATATTAAAAATTAAAGTTCACCTTCACCCATTGGTTCTTAGTCCTTAGGAATTTGCCATAGACTCAAAAAAGCGAAAGCTAGAGGGAATTTTCGAGCTTCTCTGGATCAAAGCATTGTAGAAGCGAGGCCCAGGAGGGTGAGTGGCTTACCGGAGGTCACCAGTAAATCCAGAAAGGATAGCAGTACCAGTGTTTGCTTTCTACCAAATCATCTTATTCACCTCTTAGGGAACATATTTCACTGCAGATAGTTCACCACTTTTGATCAGATACATCAAATCTTCAACTTGGGTTAATTTTTTCGATTATGAGTACCAATCTGCACTGTCTGATAGACATATAATGAAACTGCAAATGCAAACATACAGATAATTTTAATTTTTCAAGTAGCCGCATTAAAAAAGCAAAAAGAAACAGATGAAAGTAATTTTAATAATGTATTTTATTTAAAACAACATATCTAAAATATTACCATTTCAACATGCAATCAATGTATATAAAATTTGTTAATGAGGTACTTTACATCCTTTTCTTCATGCCAAGTCTTTGAGATCTGGTTATATGCTTTACACTTACATCACATCTCAGCTCGCACCAGCTACAGGTACCATATTGGACAGTGCAGCTCTGCAGGCTGAGGAGGCCCAAGCTTTGCACCAAACCACAGACCCCCTAACCCTTGAAATTGTAAATGTCTATGAATCTAGTTCACATTTCCTTTCATTTTTGCTCTTAATATTTCATGCTTGTCTGCGGAAGATCCAGAGAGAAGTAAGCAAGCGTGAACTGCTGTAAAGGGAGTTTATCTGTTGAAAACACGGTCCAGCTCTTGCTAAGATAGTGTTACTGTGTGATATATTACTCCTGCCTTCCTCTAATTCCATGAAGTCTTCCATTTCCTTAATGTCAAAAGTTTCCTTACCAGCTGCAGCTGTTTCCTGTGGATAATGTTCTAAATGGTTTTTATTTATGAGATGTCTTGTACTGTAACTGCTGTCAGAATGAATATGTATACCAAAGCCTAAATCCCAAGTCAGTCTAATCAACTGGCTTCTAAAAAATAATTGTTAAACCTTAGCTGCAGCTCTCAACAGTGATAGTTCTCACTTTGACCTAATTACAGAATCTAATGTTAAAATATGTAAGGAGGGAGATCAAAGAAGAGGATCATTTTGCTTTCCGTTTGTTCACGCATCATCTTTCGCATCTCCCAACCCCCACCTCCAACCAGCCAGGCAAAGGCACCACATGGAATAGTAATGAATGACTAGACACTGAGGTGGTTTTGTTTTGCTTATCATTGAAGTAGGAATAATAATAGTGCCTACTTCAAAGGCTTGTGAGAGCGAAGCCGAAAGCACCATATCTGACACAGTTAGACCTCAACAAAAAATGACAACCACTGTTATTATTTGCTTTGCAATGACTTCATAAAAATAAGATGGACAAAATAGAGAGCAAGTAGGTGCACGTTGTCTGAAAAACAGAGAGGAAGCCTGCCACCTCTTTTTAAGGACATTATCCATATGATTCTTGGAACCAAATCAGGCTTCAGCCCAGAGTTGAGATTGCTTTCTGTTTCCATCGTGTCTTCAGCATGACTGTGTGAACCTACATCGCTTCCAACAACAGTGGGAGTGTTGGAGCCAAAGTGACCAGTGCAAAGGACAGGCCGTGTGCAAGGACAGGGAGGACCACGTAGGGTGTGTCAAGTCATCAGAACAGTGTTTAAACCTGGTTTTCATAGTGAATTGTGACAGAGGACAATCCATGTTTGGGTTGTCCCTCGGGATCTTTTGTGATGCTTCTTTAAACAATTTCACAGAGTAAGAAAATAGAGTTTTTAGAATATAAGACCATCAAGATAACTTCCTTCTTTCCTTGCTTTTGCCTCTGCTGCCCAGGAAACCTTTTCACTGGAGACCTAGTCAACTCTCTTTGACACTTCCGAGTATCACCTCTTGGTTGAACACAACTAAAATCACATAGAGTTGTTCCTTGGCATTCTTGGAAGCAGTTCTCTCTTTAAGAACCAGTGAATTCACAATACTTTCCAGTCCCTTCCTTTCTATGCTGAACCACCTCCCTCTGCTTACTCAAGGCCGCTTGAGACAGGAAAGCATTGATGACGAGGGAAAACGGTATAGACTCTTAGGCTGTGTGCAGGCCTCTGTGGACACATTTTGATGTTCTTAAGAATATTTTAGTATCTAAATTATTTGTCTGACCATTCATCCTGAGTACCTGAGTTCTCCATGAGTTGGCATCTCTCTTTTGGGGGCCATCTCTGAATATAGAGCACTAAGACAGTTGACAAGTGGTGGTCTCTCTTGTTCTTCCTGATTTGCCTGAAGTTCTAATCCCTGTTGCTGATAGAGGATTCTGAAGACAAAGCTGACTCACAGTGCCTGATAGCGTAGAGAGCAGCAGCCACGTTGCCTGGCCTGCACACCCACACCTGTCCTTTACACTTTGCTTCAGGTAGGCAATTGCATCTCTGTTTAGCAAAAGAAGGGGCTATTAAACACATGCCAAAGAGTGGTATCTTCATACCTTAGAATACTGTTCGGCATTGAAAACTACAATGAATAAAGCAATAGAAACTACTATACCACCCAGGTGGTACAGTGGTAAAGAATCTACCTGCCAATGCAGAAGACTCAAGAGATCTGGATTCAACCCCTGGGTTGGGTAAAACTCCTGGAGTGGGAAATAGCAGCCCACTCCAGTATTTTTGCCTGAAAAAATCCCATGGACAGAGGAGCCTGGCAGGCCACAGTCCATGGGGTCGCAGAGTTGGACATGACTGAGCACACACACAACACAACTTGTAAGATTACATTTCCATGAAATCCTGGACCAGACAAAACTTGGCTATGGTGGTGAAAGTTACAACTGTGTTTGCCTAAGGTGGGACTGACTGTCTAGGGGAATAGATGGGTCTTTCTTGGGTGATGAAAATGTTTTCTGTCTTGTTCAGGGTTTAGGTTACACAGATATATACATTTGTCAGAACTCATTGAACTGTATGTACATGTACGATCCAAACATTGAACTGTGTGTGAAATATACTGAAACTTAAAAAGAAACTATGAAGAAAAAGAGGGGCAACTGAAAAATTCATCCTACTTGCTAAACCTCCCCCAATTACTAGAAAATCTTTGTTCATTTCTGAGACATTTTCTTCCGGGCTGGCTACTGCGTAACTGCTCATCACCCCTTTTTGTACCTTATACTTAATAAGTAGCAGTTTCCTGTTTCTTTGGTCTCGGTCTCACACGCAAAAATGGTCAGCCATACCTCAGAAGCATAGAGAGACTTCCTTTTCACAAAGATTGTCTGTCCTAGGTTACGTGGGAAAAGTTGTGCAAGGGAGATTTATTACTTGAAGACTATTTTTTGGAAAGCATGTATTCTCTCCCTAATTTCTGATTGGTTGCATTAATTCAGAATTTGGAAGTGTGCCTTGAACCAAAACTCTTTGTCAAGTTTCCTGTGTTGTGAAATGCAGATGTTTACATTAAAATTTAAACCTTTTATTCACCCCTCACCCTCTCCCTCTGGTCCATCCTCCCTGCCTCTTAAGTAATCTTTCCGAAATGCACATCTATTGTGTAAGCCTTGCTCAGAAGCCCTGATGGCCTGCTCTCTCTCACATTGGGGCGCCTGCCTAACTTTCCAGTTGCCCACCTACGCTCTTGGCTTTTGTCCCACCAAACAAGGCTGATCCCTGGAATGCTCCTTTCTGGATCTGTGCCTTGTGAGAACTGTTCCTCAGCCTGGAGACCATTTAACCCACACTCTCCTCTACCTGTCCTTCCTGGAGGCCCAGTTTGGATACCCCTGTTCTTTGAGAACCTGTTCTAGCTTCCTTGGGGTAGGAGTGACCCACACACCCAAGCTCCCAGGGCACCATGTGTGTTTCTCCAGCTCAGCACACTTGCTATGTTAGAAAAGAGCAGTTTCTTTCCGTATCTGCCTTCTCCCATTGGTTGGATGCTCTTCATTTACAGGGATGCACTTTACATCTTTGTGTTCTGTGCACCCTAGTGGGTGCATAGTCTTGATCCCGAAATGGTGGGTGGGTGGCTGGACTGATTCACTCATTCATTCATTCATTTACTTATTCAGCAGTGTAGAAGTTCCCTTCTTTTTGAGACCTTGGAAGAAGAGACAAACAAGGCCCAGAATGCCCCTAGCAAAATCAGTGTTTCTGGGACAATGTTACAATATTCTGATCCTGCTCTCTGCTTACTTTTCCAAGTGGTAACAAGAACCTTGTGATGCTTTCTGCCTGGGTTGCACTTTCTACCTCTACTTCCCTACATGAAGGACTTTCTACCCAATTCCAAGAATGAAAATTAAAATACACCACTAATAATTAAACCAATCATCCTCCAAGGACTCAGTGAGTAATGAAATGCTTGCAGTGCAAAAGACACAGGTTCGATCCCTGGGTCAGAAAGATCTGCTTGAGAAGGAAACAGCAACCCACTCCAGTATTCTTGCCTGGAAAATCCCACAGAGAGAAGAGCCTGGTGGGCTACAGTCCATGGGGTCTCAAAGAGTTGAACATGACTAAGCACATAAACTCAATAATTAAACCAGAGCTGGAAAAAGAAAGAAAGAAAAACAAAATACAAATACCACTAACAATAAATTCACTTTTTACAATTTCTAAATACCATAGTTTTATCCTCAAAGAAATCATCAAATGAAGCAAGCAAGGGGTAATTGTCCCAGCAGGCAAATGAGAAGACTGAGGTGAAGTAAAGGCCAGATGATTTGCCCAAAGTCACACGTCTGTTTAGTGATAATGCGGAGACCAGAATAGAAGTCCATGTGTTCCCAACCAGGCTGGGAGAGTGTTCAGAAGTACAAGTTCCCAGGAAGATCAAATAATTGCTGGAAAAGCACTTCCGATCTCCAACGAAAACAGATCTTTCCAGCTGAGTGCCCTCCCTAAGGCCTGAAGAGTATCATCTGCCAAGTAGCTGTTCTTTCGTCTTCTGCATGAGCTACCCAAGGCTGAGGGCCACTGTGACATCCGGCAGAATCAGGAATGGCCGCATGCTGCCAAAACACATTTGAAACTTATAGAAATCAGGAACTGTCCAGGTCAAGAGAAATTAGAGAATATTTGTTTTTAAATTCTTGCCAGGACGCAGGTATGGAAACTGATGGAGGTGGGGAGCTTTGTCACTCATGCCTCTACGTGTGTTCATGTGTGTGTGACAAGACAGCTATTTCTGTGAGGCCAGTTTAAATTTAAGAGCAAACATTTCACAGTAGGATAATGGCTGCTGAGCCTGCATTTGCAGCTGCAGCTGCATCATTGCTCTGGGGAAGGCAGGATGGCTGTTCTCCAACTATTCACACGGGTGAGAATCAGGAACAAAAAGAAGACTTGGTCGTATTTAATACTGCAAGTCCCAGCTCATGTCCCACGTTAGAGGCTTAACTCAGAAGCTGACCACAGGGGCAGCTCGTTGGCTTTGAGACCCAGGGTTTGTTCCATGAGATCTTTCAGACCTTCTCTTTTCTATAATAAATAAAATCCTATGCATTTAACTGGGAGTGAAAGAGCCAGCTCTTTTCAGACATTAACAAATGAATGGCTGTGATTTTTGTCTGCCTCACTGATTTGCTGCACAAAGGAGAGTGCAGTCACTCCACATCTGAAACGTATTCAAATTGTGTTAGAGCAAAGTTGCCTTTGATATAAAATTTTAATTACTCTTAGGTATCCAGTTCTGGGATCCTCTTGTCTTTTTTCCCCCCTACATCCACTCTACCCTATTCCCTCTTTCCCATTTATTTTTCCTTCAGCATCTCCACTGACCAGCTTTGCTAGCCAAGATGTACTGATAATTTCATTAGAAAATGAGCCTCTGAAAAAAGGACCCCTAGGGCCTGTGGAGAGGACAGGGGCAGGGACTGATCCTGTGAGCTGTCTTGACTGAAGCCTTCATTCCTCTGGTCCTACAGGCAGAATTACGTGGAAAGTTTTTATTTTCATGTAAAACCTATTTAAGCATCTGCTTCAGGGATCTGGAATAAAACACATGGGGATAAATTATGAAGCAAAATAAAAAATATGGGGAGACAGATAGAACTACATTTTTTTGTTGTCAATCCTGAAATAACCCACTAATACTTAACCTTCATTTGGGATTCTGGTCAAAACTTTGATATTAAAGAATATCATCAAGTCCCTTTGCAATCACAGTGTTTACAAAGCCTTATCAAGCTTGGATCAAGTATGACCACAAGGTAGGACAAATTGTAATTTGTTGGTTGTTGATTGGGCTTCACTGGTGGTTCAGCTGGTAAAGAATCCACCTGCAGTGCAGGAAACCTGGGTTCAATCCCTGGGTTGGGAAGATCCCCTGGGGAAGAGAACCCACTCCAGAATTCTGGCTTGGAGAATTCCATGGACTGCATAGTCCATGGGGTTGCAAAGAGTCCAATACAACTGAGCCACTTTCACTTTCACTTTGGTTGTGTAGATGTTTGTAGGTGTTGTGACCTTTTTTACCAAGACTTTCTTGTCCCTCTTTCATTTCTTCATTAAGAAAAAGAAAGGGAGCAGTTACTAGTTTCTAGCTAACTTTTGATCTAAAATGGTAAATGGTACATTCCCATATTTGTATCTAGTTCTTAGCCTTTGATTTTAAATCTGATTCCTCAGATAGTGGGATAGCTCTGTTCAGCCACAAAGTCTGTTAGATTCTTGCACCACAGAGCATGTGTGAACTTTTCCCTTGGTTAGAAGCTGAGATTGATGATAAATTCTGCCTCTGCCACTTATTTCACAGATGACTTGTCATGAGCTAGGCATCAACTCAAATCAGCTTTACTCTAGGGTTCTGAGTTTGGAAGTTCCCGAATATCATGTAAATAAATAAACCCTGGCTTCAGGCCCAGATGAAAGGTTGACTCTCAGTACTGGTGTATACACCTTTCATAATGCTGAGAGAGTGACGTCATATTACTGTTGCTTGGGGGTGTTTGTTTCTACACTGGGAAGCATTGATTTGCCACTTTGAATGCCATAAGCGACAGCTTTTTGTTCTGTTCTGGAGGCTGATGAATAAGCATGGACTTTATAGTCAGAGAGTGGTGGTTTTGAAATCTGACCCCAGCACTCCTAGCTGTGTGCTCTTAGGCAAATTCCTTAATCTCGTGAGTTTAGGCTTTCTACAGTAAAATGGATTACACAAACAAAATGTAGATACCTCACACAATGCCTGGTGTAGAGCAGGCTCTCAAAATTGTTTCCTTTCCTTTTTGTAGAAACTTCTGGGAGGAAGCCTAAAAGATAGGGTTTCCTCTGAATTCTTTGGCTGAAGGTATTGTTTTAATTAGTACCATTTCTATGAAAAAAATCACACATTTCTAAGGGAGTCATGAGAAGCAATAGGGCACAGCCTTGGGGTTCTCAGTGCGGCCCCAGACCAGTGGATCCGGATTCATCTTAGCACTTGTCAGAAATGCAGCTTCCCAGACCCCACCCAAAGTCACTGATGCAGGAACTTGGCAATGAGGCCCCTCAGCCTATGTGTGCGCAAGCATTCCAGACCATTCTCATGTGAAGTTTGAGAACCACTGGTGTTGTGAAAAGAACACCAGACTAGCTTTTTTACATGTTCTGCTACTTAAACCAGCAGCCATTTCTCCACAGCAGGCCTCCACTGCCACATCTCTGGAATGAGAAGTGAAATTGAACCAAATAACCTCTGAGATCTCTTCCATTTCTGGCATCCTGTGGTTCTGGTCTCAATCCAGTTTATAGTCAGGCAGCATTTTCTTAGTGACCCTATTCTAAAAAACAAACAGAGAGAAAATAACTTGGCTCAGACAATAAAGAATCCGCCTGCAATGTGGGAGATCTGGGTTCGATCCCTGGGTTGGAAAGATCCCCTGGAGGAGGGAATGGCAACTCACTCCAGGATTCTGGCCTAGAGAATCCCCATGGACAGAGGAGCCTGGCTGGCTACAGTCTATGGGGTCACAAAGAGTCAGACATGACTAAGCATCTAAAAGCACAGCACATTATTTCCAAAGTAGCATGTTATTATTGTTACAAAATGAAAAAAAGCAAAATGAAGAAATTTAGAACCATCTAGAATCTCAGTATCCAGAGATTTCTTTTGTACTATGCTCTCCCAGAACTTTTTTTGGCAAATTATATCCATATGCATGTGTATATGTATTAATCTATGTGTACACATATGCACATGTATATGTATATAATCTATGTGTACACATATAAATGTCTCCTCACGGTCATTCAGCATCTGTCTGCTAGGTTTCTGTCCTGTGCCAGGCATAGCCGGGGGCCCTGTGGGTACACAGTGAAGAGTCAGGAAAAGCCCCCACGGGGCTCTCATTCTCACTGGGGGAGATGGTAAACAAGAAAATAAGTAAATGAGGTCATTACTGACAGAGTTAAGTGCTATGAAGGAAATAGAACGGAGTGATATGATAGAGTGACAAGGCAGTGGCCAGCTGAGAGTTGATGCCAGGAAGGAGCCAGCTATGGGAATTTGCGGGAAGAGCATTTTAGGCCAAGGGAAAAGCTTGTGCAGAGGCCCTGAAGGCAGCCCAAAGAAGAGGCATGAAAGGGAGGCTGTAGCAGAGGAGGCCAGACAGATAGGGGCCAAGCAAGGATGGCTGTATAGTTTTAAATTTACTCTAAATGTAATAGGATTTCATTTTAAGACTAGGAGTAACTTAAAAAACATGTATCACTGCAATTGCCGTGTAGAGGATGGATTATAGAGGAGAACGAAAGTAGGAGAGATAGGAGTGTGTGTCTATCTAGTGTTTTATAACGTGTGTGTTTCCCTTGACTTTGAATCATGAACATTTCCCAAGTTTATTGATATTTTGCCGCATTATCATTTTTAATGGCTGCATAGAAATCTGGTGTGATATTGTGTTTTGTTAATCACCTGTAGTGGTGAATAGCTAGATTGTGTCCAATTTTTTATTGTCATGAATAATACTGTGAGTACTATTAAACCTCTGTGTGCGTTCTTGTTATTTGCTTAGGGTAACTCCTAAAAGTGCAAATCTTTGGCCAATAGTAGACTCATCTGAAAAGACCCTGATTCTGGGAAAGATTGAAGGTGGGAGGAGAAGGGGACGACAGAGGATGAGATGGTTGGGTGGCATCACCGACTCAATGGACATAAGTTTGAATAAACTCTGGGAGTTGGTGATGGACAGGGAGGCCTGGCATGCTGCAGTCCATGGGGTCGAGAGGACATGGACATGACTGAGCAACTGAACTGAACTAAGGCTGCATTTGAAGAGTCTTTCTTCAATCTATTGGTTAGTTTCCCCTATAATTTTGTAACTGAGCTTCCCCAGTGGCTCACCGGGAAAGAATCCTCCTGCAGTGCAGGAGAGGTTGGTGATGCAGGTTTGATCCCTGGGTCGGAAAGATCCCCTGGAGCAGGGAATGGCAACCCACTCAAGTTTTCTTGCCTGAAGAATTCCACGGACAGAGGAGCCTGGCGGGCTACAGTCCATAGTGTTGCAAAGAGAAACCACTGAAATGACTTAGCACGCATGCACCCTCTAGTCACTTAACCCGTTAGCTGATGAACTTCAACAGGCTGGGACCAGAGAGAGGCAAATGAGGCAACATCCTAGGGCACATAATTTAAGTGTGGCCCCCCCAAAAAAACCTCAGTAATCAAAATAAATAATATTTCAGTGTAATCTTTTTTATCCTGACGGCTGAGCTTTTTGACGTCTCTTTACACTTCACCCCCAGGTCAAGTGCCTCACTCTTAGACCTGACCCTGGCACTTTTTATAGGAAAAAAACATAAGAAAAGAATGATTTGTCTCTAGATTCGAATTTGTTTTTACTTATCCTGTTACAAAGTGACATCACTAACTTAATTGTTAGCTACATAGTAACACTGCGTGAGTCCACTGTTTTCTCAAGTAAATGAGAAATACATGGGGTCTGAGACCCATGTCCTTCACTTAGGACGTCCGGGGGGCGGTTGTCTTAAGCTCCCTGCTCATGACTGGCTGTGATCAAATTTGCATTTCCTGGTCCTGAGTCGCTGTGCTAGTTGTAACCAGGAGGGTGGCCTGGGTCTGATGAAGGATTTGCCAGGAGCCTGGTGGGGGTCTAACTGGCCTAATCTTGTGGACCCAACAGTGTCCATTTATTCTCTCTGATCTGCTCAGACGCTTTTTATTCTCTCTACCTTCTCAGGAGAACTGGAGGACTCAAAGTTAGCATTGGAGTTCTGTGGGGTTTTGTTTTTATCTCAAATTAAAGAGCCATTGGCCAGAATCCAAAAGTGAAAATTCAAGTGACAAGTAAGTTTTGAGTTCCATCTTTTGGTTTCCTTTTCTGCATTGCCACCCCCAGCCAGTCCCTGGCCTCTACTCAGAAGTCAGGAGCTAAGTGAAGATAAGAGGGAACCTCTGTGTGCTGTAGGAGCCACTGTCCTCCCACCTCTCAAATGCAGGGCTGTGTGCTCATGACGTCACTGGCCTTGGATGCACAGACCTCCCCCACAGCTGGTGTCAGCCTCCACGGTTCCTGGGCTGGGCAGCCCATCACACCATAGAGTCTGCGCTCCAGAAAGTCTGCAGGTGCTGCCAAGCAAAGTGTCTTCTTCCTCTGTCATTTCCTCCTTTCCATTGAGCCTATTTGCAGCAAACAAGAGTGGACCATATAGAACAATAGGTACATGATTAGCAAGAAAGATTACCATCACCAAAAGCCACAAGTCCCAAGACAGTCAACCCAAAATGTTGCAAAGCTACATCCCTCCAGATCACCCAGTTATGATCAGAGGGTTCATGTCTAATCTGGCTGGCAGAGTCCCCTGCCCTTATGTCAGCATGGGTAAAGGAGAAGGACCAGGTGACTCTGAGATGGTAGCCCTCCCAGCATCCAGCATCTGATGGATCCAGCAGCCCCACTGGTCCAGAATGTCTCTGTGTGCTGGAGGAGATCCTGCAGTCAGGAGACTCAGGCCCTGTGGCCCAGTGATCTTATGAGAGATGCTGATGATGCTTCATGGAGCCACAGAAGTGATCCATGGAATGGAATGTAGGAATTGGAATGTGGCCGCCACAAACTCACCTGTTCCCTATTCCCTTTGAGATGATATCATGGCAGTCCAGGCCAAGAAGATTGCTGAGAATGCCAGGGCTTTCAGAACTGTCCCTTTATGGTTTTGAGAAAATCATGGAGCTAAATATAGCTCCTTCTGTTCTGAGATCCATGTATTCTTCCCCATGTTATCTGTCATCA
Organism: Bos taurus; assembly: GCF_002263795.3. Lineage (NCBI taxonomy): Eukaryota > Metazoa > Chordata > Mammalia > Artiodactyla > Bovidae > Bos > Bos taurus. The sequence goes on from NC_037336.1 coordinate 38,708,864, forward strand.
GAGTAAGACTTCTGAAAAGTCTGTGCTAGAACATTTTATTTAGGTGAAAATTAGCTTATTGTATGCCAAAATGCTTTTCAACTGAAGTGTCTTTGTTTTAGTGACCTCTTAAATTGCCCCTTTGATGGTGAGATTCAGACTGAGATTTTTAACCCAAGAGTTGCTCTAAAAACTCCTTTTTCTTTCTAAAAGATAAGTAACCCATCATCTCCATCTTCCAGCTAACATTAAATAATGTGAGTATTGTATGACTGTTGTCATGCCCTTTGAAAACTAGGCAGTAGATTCTTTCTTGAGTTGAAACCAAAGAAAGATCAGGCAGACATTCAGCTTTCTCCCTAATTCATTTTTTTTTTAAATTTATCAGACTAACTCATTTTGTTGGCTACTCAGTTAAGCTCATCAAGTGTTATCCCTAATCCATGTGACTGATCTCCAATCACAGCAGACTGACCGTCTGTCTCCTAGGCTGCCAGGAAGTCAGAGCTGTCATTTGCGCCTGGGCTAGAAAGCCTGGTCATGACCCCGAGAGAACCCTTGGGCTCCAGCATGCCTCCCGTCCTCACATACATGTGCCTGTTATATCTATATTTTATTGAGCATCTGTTTTGTGGGCAAATAATGGTCTGGGTGCTATCTACTAATCTGAACCATATGTCCTATCTGTAGAACAAAAGATGGTCAGGTATCAGTATACTTCCTATTAGTAATTAATAGTAGAGTGTGTTTATTCTTATTTTTTTAATTGACATAATTACATTTTACAGGTCGTGGGCTCCCCTTGTGGCTGAGTAGTAAAGAATCCTCCCCTGGGTTGGGAAGAGTCCCTGGAGAAGGAAATGGCAACCCACTCCAGTATTCGTGCCTGGAGGATTCCGCAGACAGAGGAGCCTGGTGGGCTACAGTCCTTGGGGTCACAGAGTCAGACACGACTTAGCAACTGAGCACGCATGCACCTTTTACAAGGTATCAGGTCAGTTCAGTCGCTCAGTCGTAAAGCAGAATAATTTTAGTGACCTACACAAAATACAAACTCTTCCCTCACTCATGGCTTCTGCACTGATACCCTGAGGTGCTGAGGCGTGAAGAGGAGAAAAATGAGGAAACCGTCTCAGAACTGAAGGAGTGGAATTAAAACCATTACCAGAAGAATCACTCCTGTTTCTCTCCCACATGCCGGAGTAATGAACTGCCTAGCCTGGGCCTCCCTTGAGACAGTCATCTGGGTGGGCAGGAGGCAGCCCCAGTAGCAACCACACACCCACGTGAGACAGAATCCTGACAGGGCCGTGGAAATAAGGCCCTGTCCTGTGGAGATGGGCTCTGTGCGGCCTCCCGGAAACCCACTTACATTTACATCAGATCATCCCTTTGGTTTCCTCCCGACAGAACACTGTCTCCCACACCTGCGCATCTTGCTAGAACATAATTATGAGCTAGTAATTTAAATGAAACAAACTGCCTCCACCCTCAGTACCTAACTGATGCTGAATAACTGGGCAGGTTTCAGGTGCCCAGAAAAATCTATAGCACTGTTGATACCATGAAGACAGTTTTAAATCTAAAAGAACAGGCTCCATGGTAATCAGGACTTTGGCCTCGGAACACTTCAATTTCAAAATCTGAAGATTATGGGAAGAGACCTAGCCAGTCTGTGCACTTTCCCCATTTGTCTTTAGAGATGGTGGAAGCCATTCTTGGCATCAGGGGAGGAATGAACAGAGGTGAGGTTGATGGAGGCACCATCGCACACCCTCCCTGAGAGCTGCCAACACCAGGAGGAAGGTAGAAAGTTCCCTTCACTTCTTTAGGAGAGGTTCATTATCTCATGTCCTGTTCATCATCATTCAAAAGTGTTTCTTAAGGGCCAGGTTGCACCAGACGTTGTACTTGTGTTGGACTCAGTCTACCAAGGATCATAAACAGGATGCCCACGGAGAGAGTGTTCACAGAGGGGACACACCACCTGTGTGTGAAGGGAAAACCGGGGCTCTTTACCAGGGCTCACACTTAAGCCTTACCTCCTGAGTCACCCTGGGGCTTCCTCATTCCCTGCAGAAAGCACACATCCAGGGCAGCCTCCTGACAGGGTGGACAGCTCTGGGCCTTCTGCTGAAGATGAAGATGAAGGCCAATGATACTGATTCAAGCACCTTATAAGCCAAAGCTCACCCAGGCAACCAGAGAAGGAAGAGGAGGATGCAACAGTGAATTTGCCCAGATCTTGGGCTTTAGCCATCTTTGACCAGGAATCAGCACCCCCAAGGATGGCCGCATAAACCTCAGGCTTACTGAACCTTACCTATCACTTCTCTCCTGGAAGTCCTCTTATGGCTGCAGACGCAGGTCTTGGGGGACCTAGCTCCAAAGACAGGTTTGAGCTGAAATTGTAAAGCTTCAGTCCCAGGCCCTTTCAGTGGAGTGAGGCCCATCCATCACATACAGAGCTATAAAGGCACAGATTCCTGGGCCTCCCAGACCTGTGGAGCACACATAATCCCTAGTTCAGTGGGCATGTTTCTTTAGACGTACATGCGTTAAGAGTGGAGTTATTGCTTATCGGATGGATTCATTTTCATCTTCACTAAATAATGCAAAATTGTTTTTCCAAAGTAGTCGTGAGCAGTTTACATTCCACCAGCAGTATATGTGAATTCGGTGGTTCCTCAGTTTCACTAGCACTTGGTATTGGCAGACTGGAATCTCTGCCCCTGGTTTTACTCCTTTGTGTTGGAATTACAGTACAGAAATGAAGGAGTTGGGGTAGGGAGGTTTGGTCTGGTTTGGAAATGAATGATACTTTTGTCACCTGGCCTAAGTGAGAAAGCACAAGTGCTCCGGTACCAACAAAGGGGTAAAATTGCTTATCTTCCAGGGGGGAGCAGAGTCAAAAAAGAGAGAAATTTATTCGAGCTCTCATTTTAAGCTGAAGAAGAGTCAGATGCTTGAGGCACAAAAGAAACAAGAATGGCAGGAAGGATTAACCAGCAAGATTTGAGAAGAGAAACAGACTTAAAACCATTGAAGTAAAATTAAAAATAAAGTTATTAAACAGCTTAACAGGTTTGGAAGGCAGGAAATAGGCTATATAATCGGTCTGTTCTATAAGAGATACACAGATCCACTAATATTTTTTAGCAACATTTTAATTTTAGCAATGGAACCTACATAGAAAATGCAAATCTTAGAAGAGAAGCAGGATGGTTAGGAAATGGGGTGGGATATAGAGGGGAGGGCATTCAGGTAATGGATGTCCAAATTAAAGATGAAACTTGATGGAACAGAGAATACCCAGGGGGTATAGGCCTTTTTTGGGGCTTCCCAGGTGGTGCTAGTGGTAAAGAACCCACCTAACAGCGCAGGAGACGTAAGAGATGTGGGTTCGGTTCCTGGGTCAGAAAGATCCCTTGGAGAAAGGAATGGCAACCCACTCCAGTATTCTTGTCTGGAGAATCCCATGTAGCCTGTGGGCTACAGTCCATAGGATCATGAAGAGTTGGACACTACTGAAGCGACTTAGCACGCATGCATGCATAGGCTGCTTATACCCAGGACTATTCTTTTTTCACGTGGGCTGCTTTTGCTAATCAGCACGTTGGGTCAGTCTTTGTCAAAAAGAATTATGCACGGCTGTTGTCTGGGCTCACTCCAAGCACGTACCATTGTGACTCGCTGAGTCCATCTGAGTTGCATTGAACCAGCACTAGGACCAAGTATGAAACCACACTCAGGGTCATCGTTACCTGGAGTCTGTAAGGCAGCTCCCCAGGGGCTCGGCGTGAATGCTGGACAGGCCAGTCCTGCTTGGCACCAGGACAGTTCACCACAGCTCAGAGCTGCCAATGGGTGACGATCACTTGTGGATGAGCAGGAGTTTTCATCCTCTGACCGTGGTGAGCTTGTAGACGTAAGCAGGGCTGTCATGGCTAAAACATGGGCATCTTCTGACACTGGCCCAAAGAATTTGTTCATAGTACAAATATCATACAAAGCTGAGATAGAACTGCTGCTTCTGCATCCTGATGAAAATGATCATGTTTGACTTGAAGGAGTAAACTCTGCAGAATCGGAGGCTTTGGTGTGCCCCTCTTGACTTTACACTGCCCTCACCGATAACCTTAGCACCTTCTTCAGGCTTCTCTTGTGGATGTTGGAGGGCCTTGCTGGATATTAGCTGTATCATCCCCTTATTTAGTGGGCAGTTGTCTTTCTTCAGATGTCCTGCACTGCAGATGTCTGTCTCTTTTGTCTGTTTTCCATTTCTCACTCCTACCAGCCCCTAGAGATCTTGGGATTCTTTCTGTGACAGGGCTATCAGAAAATGTAGCTTACACAGGCCCATAGAAATTGCCTCTGCTGCAATATGCATTCAGGTCTTTATTCTCACATGCAACAAAAGCTACAGCTTTGCTACAGTTGGAGATGATTTATGAGGTATGAATTATGCATAGGCAGGTAGCTAGAATGGATAGAGTTATTTGTCCAGCTGAGAAAGTCAAATGTTATACTCAGATGCCTCTCCATCCCCACTGTGTACAGTCCCTTCGCACTGTGGTCTGGCTTTCTGGTTCACCTGCACCACTCTTTTCTCTTCCCCATTTCACTCTGTCTATCCAGACCCAGTTTCACTCCCACTAACAACCGGATAGGTATCCGCTGGATAATGAACAAATGCTTTAGCCTGCTAGCACATAGCTAGGGGTATGTATCTTAGATTCAGTCAGGTGTGGGTTAAAATCGAAGTCAATTGAGCTATGAGTCCTTGGGCAAGTAGCTTGACGTTCCTGTACTTATTCCTGCATCTGTAAAACAGTGCCAATGATGATAATTCCCAGTTCACAGGCTGTTGATGGATCAAATGAGATAATTTGCTTATTGCACGTAGCAATGCCTCGGGCACCATAGTGAACACGCAGTAGAACAGACAGGTAGTTGTTTATGATCTGGCTTCATTTCCAGCCACCTTTTGAGCTGCACACATCCATTCCATTAAACTATAAGCTTTTTTTTAGCAGGAGGTACCTTCATTCTGTAGCCCAGAGCCTCACAATATGCCCAACACACATTCCAGTGCTCTGTAAATATGGGACCAAGTCAAGTTAGCCCCTTGGAGCTGTGCCATACCACACCTCTGCTCTCCATGAGCAGCCCACCCCCTCCCCACCTGGGCCATGTCCAGTCACCTTTAGAGCTGCCAACCTGGGTGATTTGGGGCTCCCTCTGCACTCACTGCCCAACCCGAGTCCATTGACTCAGTGGCTTATCTCCCTCCTAAGTATATACAAGCGCCTCGAAGGCAGGACCTTATATACCTGACTTTATATCCACAGGTCCTTACACAGCTCCTGTTATGTAGAGAGAATAAGAATGTGTCTGCTGAACAAAGGCTGGAGGTAGGGCTGAGTGTAGATAAAAGGATGTGTGCAAAGCAACAAGAATGCAAGGGACTTGAGACAGTTGGAAACTGGTGATTTGTTACTATGGTGATTTCCGAGTAATTTTTGTTTAGGAGGATGGCAGGTTTGTTCTTATTTTTGTTGTCTTCTTAACTTCCTCATCTCTAGCAGTTCGGGAGGAGAACAGCTGTACGTAGCAACCCTAGGGTAGAGCAGGAGAGGAATAGAGTGGAGGTGTGGCGAGGAAAGAGGTGGGTCAAGAACAAAGCAGGTTATAAATGCCTGGGCTGGTTGAGCCAGGCCATAAGTTACTCTTCATTTTAGCCACAGAGCCAAGTGGAGAACATAGTCAAGTCTTCTGAAAACCACAGTAAGAAAGAGTGCTTTAAGCCAGAATGTAAAAAAATTAAAAAAACTGTAGGACATAGCGATGCCCAGCTCCCATTACATTGGTAAAACTCTCATAATATTCATGATGCAGGCTCTGGCTGTGGCGGGGGACATCTGAGCATTCAAAGCCAAACCTGACCACATATCAAGGTCCCTCTATGAGTCCCCATGATTGATAAGATTCAGCCTAGGGCTGAGGAGAGTGGAGAGCTGTTTGGGGACTCAGTTCTGCCTGAATATGTGCAGAAGGGCTCTGGGCCCCTTCAGGAATGTGAGGCTTGGAATGAACCCTGAAGGCTGCTTGTCAAAGACTACTGCTTGATTGATGAGGAAACCGGGCTGCACAGCGTTGGAGTGACATACTCCATACCACTTGGCTGCTCAGCAGCCTTGTTAAGGCTATGCCACTGCTTCCAGACCTTCTCTAAACCAGGTGCCTGGGACCAAGATGTCCTAGAAACTTGGAATCTAGCCCTAAACTAGATCACTTCAAGAAAAGAACACTGTAAGCCATAGTGTAAAAAAATAAAACCTGTAAGACATAACAGTGCCCAATTCCTATCATATCACTAAAATTTTCACATCATTAAATCTGTCTTCTAATGAGGAACAGAACGTTCTTCTCAAAAGGCAGAATGGGATAGTCAGGTCCAGGTCTACTGACTGGGTGACTCTGGACAAGTTACTTAAGTTCTGTGAGCCCAAGGTCCCTGGTGGTTCAGTGGTAAAGAATCTGCCTGCCAAGCAAGAGATGCAGGTTTGATCCCTGGGTCAGGAAGATCTGCTGGAGGAGGGCATGGCAACCCACCCCAGTATTCTTGCCTGGGAAATCCCATGGACAGAGGATCCTGGTGGGCTTAAGCCCATGGGGTCACTACAGAGTCAAGACATGACTTAGCAACTAAACAACAAAGGTTTCTTAAAAATATAATACCCTGCTCTGCAGATTGAATGAAATGCCATATGTGAAGTACAAGCAGAAGATAAGTTCTTTGTAAATGGTAGCTATTGTTACAATTCATTATGCTTGTTATTCTACTAACCTACCTTAATCCAAGTTTAACTGTCAGTGTCAAAGGAGGTTAGAAGCTCTTCTTGGTTCTAGAGTCTGAGGGAAAAGCAAACAGGTGGCCAACAGAGCCCCAAACCCTTGACCTCTGTGTCAGATTTACTTCCTCCTTGTGTTGGGGTACAGGCTGCCTGTTATAACAAAAAGACCCCATTTCACTCCCCCCAGAAAACTAGTAGCTCACGGAGGATAGGTGTTCGTGCCTCTCGTGTTACGGTCAGAGATCAGAGCTTTGGGTGGTAAAGCTGAGTTCCACAAGGCCATCCGGGCCCAGGTTCCTTCTGTCGTGCTGCTCTGCTCTTTCCTGGTGGGCTGCCATTCTCTGCCTGGTTAATGCCAGTTTACCAGCACCACATTCACTTTCCAGCCCACAGGAAGTGGGAAAGAGAAGGGAGGGCAGCCCACTCTCTCTTGAGGAATGCAAGAGTTGAGTGTATCACACCCACTCTCAACCAGTTGTCCAGAATTAAGTGACAGGGCCACACCGTAGCTGCAAGGGAGTCTGAAAATGTGGTCTCTAGCTGTCTAGCCACATACCTAGCTAAGATTCTGTTACTGTGGAAGAAGCGGGGTGGATTCGGTGAGACAGCTCTCCCTCACCAGCTTTCATCCACCCACTACTTTATTTTCAGTGATATGGATTTGGACCTCTGACCCTTCAGCCCCAGGGCAACCATATCTGATACCAGAATCCTACAAGCTCTCAGAAAAAGGCAAGATAAACAGCTGTGCTGTCTTTAAGGAGATAATCTCAGATTCAGTAACTCCACAAGACAACAACACTCTGGGGGAAAAAAAAAATTCTGCCTTATATATATGCCAAGTGAAAAGTCAATATTGAATTGCTTTTACCATAAAATGTATGGTGGTATGTAAACTAAGTCTTCCCTCTTTTGGATTCGCTAACATAAATCTGACTGGATTTCGCCTGCCAACTAGATCATCAACGAGTAGTCCAGCCCACATAACCCAAGTTCCTCCCACACAACATGGCCACAGTTTGACATCCCAAATCCTAGTTTAATAGCTCCTGGGGAAAGCATCACTGATTGCTTTCATTGGTTCCTTGTTCTCTTCCTCCTACTTATTATCTCCCTCCTCTAATTTCCTTGTGTCTGTGTTGGCATTCAGCTTTGTGTTCATGAGTGCGAGCTCTTGAGAAAGCATCACTGAAGCAGGTACCACATAATCAAGCTCCTTGGGCTCACTAAGGGTGAGGAAATGAAACTCAAGGGGAAGGCAGAGACTGTTCTCGTTCCCTTTAGGTGAGGAGATGGCAGGAGGAGGCTGCCCAGAGGCAGCTGGCCTCTATGCTCTCTTTGTTCCTATTGCCACCCTCACAGTTGTTCCCTGTCCCAGTGGAGGCCGTGGAATTAGGGGTCTGTTTTCTGATAGCCAGTTTATCAGCATTCACGCCAAAATAGCTGCCAAGAAGCTTTGAAATTCTAAACCGCTGCAAGGGATGCAGAAGTTACGGCTGCTGGTGTTGCTGATTCCTTGCAACTTGAGAAAGTGCCAACATAAAGATCCAGGGGAGGAGGGACCAGGCTTCATGTCCTTCTTCAAAGAAAAGGCCTCAGCCTCAGTTCCAGAAACACAGTGCAAATGGCCCCACCACCAGATTCTCAGGGAAGGAGATTTTGACGGGCTCTGACTTCATAAACCAGATACATAATCAGTGGAGAGGGAAGTTGCGGTCAACACAGACACGCGCTCGAGGGCAAAAAAGAAGAAAGTAAAATATGCTTACTCAGAGTCCATTCTGTTTCTTTAAAGGAATGGATCTTCCTGGCTGGAACTGGTGAATTAAAGGAAAAAAAGAATTCACTGTTTTTTGAAAGGAGGAGGCCCCATTTGCAGAATCATCTGGCAAGGAACCTCTATAGACCCTGGAAAGATTGGCAGAGCTAGTTTTTGTCCAGCAGTGGAGAGCGAACCCCCTTGGCTTTCATTCTCCGGGTTGGCAGGGAGGGGACGTTGATGACGCCTGTTCAAGCAGCTGCTTTGTGCTAGTGTGTTTTCTTGTGGCTCTGCCAGGTGACAGCCTGACCCTCGGGCCCTCGGCCAGTTCAGCCCAGAAAGCCAGTGTCTGCCACCATGCCCCAGATGTGACACTGACTTTCCTGTCTCTCTTTGCTGATTCACAAATAGAAGCCTACTTTTTTGTTTTTATTTTTGTTTTCCTGTGATTGTTTTTCGATAACAGGGCCAAGGAGAGTGGAAAGAGGCTTGACCCCAAAGATTTACATTAGGAAGAAACATCTCTGTTGGAACTTTTATGTTTCTGAAAACCTTCAGGTCAAATAAACCTCTGTTGGTTATTGTTCCATGTGCTGCTTGGATTGCCCCAGATGCTAGTGCTTGTGGCTCAGAAGTCAAGGTCTCAGAAGGCTGAACATCCCAACAGGAAAGGGTGAAGGCAACAAGAGGACAAGTGAGAGCAAAATTCGGAACTTTTCTGTGTGGTGCCCCAAGCAAGTCCCTTTGCCTGTAACAAGCATCCCAAGAACAGCAGTACTTTGCTTCATCCTCCACCCTCTTGGATCCGTGCCCATGTGGGATCTTCAGGCCTGTGCTCACAGAGAGGTCCTACAGATCCTCCATAACCAGAGCCCCTTGGTTGGGTTTCAAGGGTGATTTAAGTATCATCATCCTGAGTTTACTGGGTTTCCCCAACCACCTAGGAACTTGGGACCTAGAGATTCTCGAGAACCCATTCAGCCAGCCACCCCACTCCTGGTTCTGTTAGCCCAGATTCTGCCACTCGCCATCTCCATGGTCCTCTGAGTCAATTGTATATCACAGCTTTGCTCAGTCTGTGCCCCTAATTAGATTTCTCTGGGGTCTCTATGTCCGTTCGCCACCCACACTCAATTCTGCTCCCTCACTGCCCACTTCCCAGCACAGGTGTGATGAAAACACACTCAGAAGTCTCTCTGTCTCTCTGTCCTTTGGTACCTTTTATCTTGACAACTTCTGGAAGGAGCGGTTGCCTCTTAGTAGCCTTGGGAATCGATCACTGTCTCTCCCTCTCTTAATTTTTCAGTTCACAATGCATACATCATCATTTTACAGTTGTTATCCACTTATACACAAATTAAGTCAGTAATTGATGAGAGTAAAAGGACCTTTCTTATTAACAAGTCAAGACGATTTATTCTCATTTTTTAAAATGGTGGATTCTCAGTATAGAAAATCTGAGAAACAAAGAAACCAAGAAGACGTTGCCCATGATGTTATCCCCTGCACACAACCAGCAAATGTCTTGGTATCTTTCCTTCCAAAGATTTCTCTAGGCGTTTGTTACCTACTTGCAATCTTGTGACCCTTCTTATTATAGCAGGAGCATTTTTTCCATGTTAGTAATCATTTTCTTTAAGCATAAGTTTTAACTTCTGTTTAACTTTACATTATGGCCTTACAATATACTTAGCTATTGTCTTCTTATTAAATAATTAGCACACTTTATAATTTTTTGAATTATAAGTAACACCTCATAGGATCTCTTCATGTGTCATTTTTTTAAAAAAGCATCTCTCTAGCACAGACTCAGAGGTTAAAGAGAAGACCCATTTTCAAGTTTGGGGTTTTTTTTAATAATGTTGCCTTGTTGATTTACAAAAAGTTACCTGCTAACTCCTGGTCGTCTGTCAGCGGTGTATGAGAATAGTCATCACTATTGGGCAAACATCTTCTTAAAATTTCATTGACTTAGAGGTGCAAGTAACTCACCAATCTAAATTGTGTTACCACTGAAGGCAAATGTATTTTAAGGTTGTTTTTTACTTTCTTTGAATTGCCAGCTCACATGCTTTCCTATTTACCTAATCTTAGAGTTGTCTTATCTGTATAAATTCCTTATGTGTTAACCCTAGAGAATTGAAAGCATATGTCCACACAAAAGCTTGTTCATGAATGTTTACAGCAGCATTATTCATAATAGTCAAAAATGGGAACAACCCACACGTCTATCAGCTGATGATCAATAAACAAGTGATATATCCATACAATAGAGTACTTTTCAGCCATAAAAAGGAATGAAGTACTAAGCCATCTATGAATGTTATGCCAAGTAGCCAGTCAGAAAAGCCACATACTGTGCAGAAGGGGCAAATCCATAGAGACATAAAGTAGATTGGTGTTGCCAAGGGCTAGGCTGAGAACGGGATGGGAAATAATTGCTTAATGGGTACACGTTTCTTTTTGGGGTGATGAAAATGTTGGAATTAGATAGTGGTGATGGTTCCTTTGCAAATATATTAAAAACCACTAAACTGTACACTTTAAGAGGGTGATTTTATGGCATATGAAATATATCTCAATAAAAATAAGACAAAATTTTAAAGTGCTAACCACAAGGAATTTTTCCATGGTCCAAGAAGTGATGGGGGAAGGTCTGAAGAACAATCAGTGCCCTGTTTCTTTCTGAACCCTTTGTTTGGCATAGACAGTTTAAATCTACCTTTATTTTTATCACCATTCACTCTTGTCCTAACCGTGACATCCAAAAGTGAAGTGAGTGTAAGAAGAAAGTGTTCTTCACTCCTTTTGGAGCTTTTCCACGGTTTGCTATTAAAACCTCATTTGTGCATTTGGGTTTGGGAATGGTTCCAGCAGTTAGTTGACTGCAGTGTTAAATCTCACCATTGGGGTCTAATGCTTCCATTTCTTTTTATTAAGTGCTTGTGGGTCCCTGGGCGTCAGGGAATGGAAGGTTGCACAGAGGGAAAGAGAATGTGTTGCCAGGGTATCAGCTGCCGCCTAGCAGCCTGAGGGTCATTTGAACAGGACAAGCCAGAAAGAGGAAGCCAGCAGATGTTCTAGGTGCCAGGAATGTGGCTTTTTCTTAAAGTAATGTGACATTTTAAGAGTGATTTCTATTAGTTCAGTTCCCTTGCTCTGTGGTATGGAGCAAGGTCCTTCCTCCTCACCCTCCAAAGGCCGTTGTTGCAAAGCCGAGCGTCAGTGATCCGATGAGTCCAACTCCACCTCTTATTATTTCTGAATCAAAGTTTTAACTTGATTTTTCAGTAGGCTCTGGTTCTGCCACTGTTGCCTGTGGAAAGGGTCTGCCTTGTAGATGTTCCTGCTTTCACTTCTTCTCTCCACAAAGATGTAATATTATTTTATCACCTGTGTTTGGTGGGGGGAGCTCTCACTCTGAGGGCTCCCCAGAGTAGAAACCTATTATTGTTGTGCTTGGAGGAAGCATTACATGTGTATAGCTCAGTTTATGCAGTCAACATGTTCCAGAAAGTTTACATAATGTAAAGCACATCATGTTTTCAGTGCAGTAGGACAGCTCTGTTTTACACTAAGGAACCCAATGCTGACTCCTTTCTGATATCTATAAATATCCTGCCATGTCTAGGAAGTATCAGGAAACTAAGGGTTGCTCTAATGTCATTGGCACAAACGTTCATTAAGATGCCAAACCACATCAAGGAAGCTGGTGACTCACCATACCTGGCGTGGTACCAGCACCCTTGCTGAGCCCGCTGTCTCAAGGGGTGGGCTGGGGATCTGGAGGAGCGGGGCCCAGTCCCTGAAATCAGGGCATGCATTAGTCATGCACATGAGGGTGGGTTCTGTGGAGTCAGGGACCTTCTCCACCGGTCTCTCCCTCCACTCCTCCCACCCTGGTGCCCACACCCTTGCGTGGACTGACCTAGATTCCATGGGGCAGGAGGCAAGGCTAGTGTAGAGCCTCCATGGGCTGGCCAAGAAGTCAGCCTGTCTGGCTTCAAATCCCATTCCCACCCCTGACTGAGCTGTAGACAAATTCCCGAACCTCTTTGATCCTCCATTGTACAGTGAGAGCAAAGAGCAATCCCCCATCTTAGGGTTGTCATGAAAATTTAGTGAGAAGACACGTTCCAGTACATAGCAGGGCACCTGGCTTGCAGGGCACCTTTGCTTAATAATGGTCATCACTGCTGAGATTGGGAGCCTTCATCTCTGTGATGCCCCATCCCACCAGAATATAATAAGTATTTGTTTTCTGTTGCCCTGTAACAAATTATGACAAACTTCCTGATTTAAAACAATGCCCATTTATCAGCTAACAGTTCTGAGTCACAAGTCCAGATGCAATGTGGCTGCTCTCTCTGCTTGCAAGGCTGAAATCAGTGTATTGGTTAATAGCATTCTCATCTGGAAGCTTGAATGGGGAAGAATTCATTTCCAGGTTTTTTAGGCTTCTTGACCCAACTCAGTAGTTCCTTGTGGTTGTAGGACTGAGGTCCCTGTTTCTTTGCAATCTGCCAGGTGGGGGCTGTTCTCAGCTCCTAGAGGCCACCCATATTTCTGGCCATGTAACTCCTGTCTTCAAAGCCAGCAGGGGAAAATATCCCTTCCATGAAATGCCTTTCACACTTTGAATCTACTTCTCCAAAAAAAGGCCAGTTCCTTACAAGGGCTCACATGATAATGTCAGGTCTATCTAGGATAATCCCTCTTCAATTAAAACCAACTGTGCCAAATAAGAGAGCCTAAACACAGGAGCCATGATTCCATCATCCACAAGTCCCAGGGACTATCTGGGGCTTATCTACAGGAGGTGGGGATCTTGGGCACACCTTAGAGTTCTGCAACACCTTTTCAACAAGGCAGGTACTTCACGCCTGCCTTCCAGTTGGCAGCAAAAAGAGGATTTTCCCTCACTGGCATGGTCTTTTGTGTTCATTTTTCATAACTGGGCTGCAGCCACTGGCTGGACCCAGCACCAATGCTGTGTGTGGTTCAGACCTCAAGTATTTACGTCTCTAAAATGCCATCCCAGCTGTGACCTTTTCCCTGCTTTGGGAAGTGTTTGTGCTTCATAAAGGGTTGAGTGTGGTCCTGTCTCTCTCTAGCCTCCCCAGACATCCCTGGTCCCTCTGTCCTGGCTGTCCCCATCAGACAGCACTGCCTGCAGGGGGTCAGGACCCAGGATCCCACAGAGAGGAGAGCCATATTGTAAAAGATATGAAAACGCTGAGACACTGGAGTGACAGATACTGTGGCCCAATTACCACTGCTACCAGTGAGGCCCTCCTCTGTCTCCGAATGTCCTGCGTCCAGCTGTTCCATGGGGAAAGCTAAGGAAAGCCTTCCCCAGACTCTCAGGGATTAGTTTCCCCATCGAGGACACAGAAATATATACCTCAGATTGATTCTTGTGGGTATTTCCAGTCTTACAAGGATCAAGAGTTCCCTGCCATGAGTCTTCTGTCCTGAAGTCAATCCATTTCTCATGTGACTCTGCCACATCTTATCCATTTGCCTCGCTATTACTGTTGACTAGAAAAGGGTGTTTGGTTGTGAAGCTGCCAGTTTTTGCTTTTTCCCCAGAGAAGTCGATGCAGCTGTGCAGTCAATCTACAGTTGAGCTTTGAATACCTTTCCAGCTGTCCCCAGCTCAGTTACTTGTGTCTGGTTTCCAGGTTCTTAATTTAGTTCCCTTTCCCATTCTTTTACTTTCCTCGTGATACCCACCCAGGTAGAGCAGAGAGCAGCTAAAGGGATGGTGAATGAGAGCCCCAGGAATCATGCCACATCAGCACCCAGGCCAGTGTGTTCTCCCTGTCACTCTCCAGAGTCTGGGCTGTCAAGAGCCTTGCTGCCACTTACGTCTGAGAGCTCTTCTCTTCTCCACACCCACCTCGGTTGGTTTTTCAGGCAAAGTGCTTACATTGTTGAAATTGTTGTCGGTTTCACCTTCCTCCTCCTGCTATCCTATTTGTGTGTCTCAAGAGAAAATAATTTGCTTTTTGCAGAAGACCGCCAGTGGCTATTTTCCTTTTCTGGTACTTAGCTCTCTCACATGCCTGAAATCTCACAAGTCCTGCTGTGGTGTAACCTGGGCATACAGGTGTTGCTTCATTGATTGGCATATGAGGAAATGTGGGTGAATCTGGGTTTAATGTGCATCTAACCAACCGGACCGGGTTCTGTGGCATCAGTGGAGGGAATGTACATTCCACCAGACTCATGCTAGACCAAAGTAGCCTGTGCCCAGAGTAGCGGATAGATTCCATCCTTCATGTCAGCTTCCGTCAACCACCCAAGGGCTATGTGAAAAAGGATTCTGAGGCCACCTATGTGATGGATGGGTGATGTCCATCACTCTCATAGGAAGAGGGCGTGGAAGTCCTGGGATGATTCTTTCTTTAGTGATTTCTGCCCATTGTTTCATGCTTTTGTGGCACATATGAAAGCACCCACAAGACTAAGGAAATTTTAAGTAAATCAGGTTTTACTTACATAGTAGAAGCAGAGCCCCTATGTTCGCAGAAGGACTGGAGAATAGGGGTCTTCACAGCTCTAATCTATACCTTAACCACAGGTACAGGATCCTGCTGGTCAAAGTGCTATGCATCAGTTTTTCTAGGCATGGTAATGTGCGGAGGACAATGGTCATGATGTATGATTTACTGATCAGAGTACTCCCAGGGCCCCACTTTTGAATGGCATTATTCAGCATTTCCCAGTGCCGCACAGATCTTGAGCTAGTGTATTAGTGCTTTATATGTTCACGATGGATGCACAGCATGGGCCATAAAAGCCACACTACAGAACTGTACATAATAAGGATGTTTTTATTTTAACCTGAATGCTCAGAACTTTTCTTCATGGCAAGGAGCCTGAAGTCACACTCAGTACAACTCATAGCATCTTCTGACCCCTTTCATCAGGAAATAGTCTGACCACCTCAAGTGGGAAGAAGAAGACCACAAGTTCTTATACAAATATTTTTATTGAAATGTAGCTTTTAATGACTTGAGCCTGCATTTCCTGATTTATTTCCTTTTCTTCATGTTTGTCAACAAAGTGAAGAGGATAAGCAAGATCCAAGTAGAAACATTTCTTATGCAAAATTGCAAGCACGTGAAGGGGTAACAGAGCTGTCCCTTCTAGAAAAGAGAATTGTTTTCTACAATTCTGATTGAGTTTGGGGTTTCTGCATTTAACATGTAACACATAACTTATTGAGTACCTGCTGTGTTTCAGGCACTGTTCTGGGCAATGGGGATGCAATAACGAAACAAAAACCAAAGATTAATCACTGCTTCCAAGGAGCTTACTATTTATTTCCTTCCATTGTTTCATAGAATTATATAAAAGCTGTTAAACATTTATTACAGTAGTAATACTTTTTTTAGTAGATTTTTTCTTTTTGGATATTTGTGAGTTACATTTTACTTGGGGCAAAATGAAGACTGCAGCCCCGGAGGCAGCACCTTAGATAGCTCTGAGAGACTGGTCCCAGTAGATTCTTAAAAGATTTTTTTTCTTAGTTTGGTTAGATGTAGGGTTCTGTTTTCAATAGGTTTCTGATGTAGGGGGTTTTTTTGATAGAATTGAAAGAGTAGTTTGTAGTGAGAGTTCTCAGTGGTTTTAGATGATATACTCTGTCACAGGAATGAACTTCTCGAGAAAAAAACAGCACTTTGTGTCAGTTTTTTAAATTGCCTTTTTCGCCCCAGCATACCTGTTCTTCCAAGGAAGGCATTCTGGACTGCAGTGTTAATCACATGCGTATAAGGAAAACAGCTCTTATACTGTTTCAAAGATATAGCTACAAATTCTGTCTTCTTCGTAATTCAGGATTTCTCAAGCTCCGTGCGTTCCCATTTGGAGCCAGGTAATTCTCTGTTGTTAGAGGCTGTCCCGTTCACCCAGGAGGCTTTGCAGCACCCTTAGTGTCTTGCCATTGGATACCAGCAGTCCTCCTTACCCTCAAGTTGTGCAGCCAGACATGTCCCTTGGTCACGGGCCACCAAGTCCCCCGCGGCTGAGAACCACTGGCATGAATGATGTGATTCTGTGATGCAGGTCACACATCCTCCGATTACAGCAAGTCAGTGGAATCTCTGAGAAAAGCACCTAGGACAAGCAGTGTGTTATTGGCCTTTGTAGCAGCTCAGGGCAACGTTCCACCATGAAAGGGTTAATATAAAGTGAGCAAGATATTTACCAGTCTTGTGAAGTAACACCAACAACAAATGATGAAAATCCTTCAGCCAATCATGCCTTGGAGATACTTTGCATTTCCTATTGGAAACTTGTTAAAAATCACATTCGTTTACCATAAGTTAGAGAGCATGTTGGACAGAGTACACTGTAAGTTAATCTGGAATGATTTACGCGTAAATGTGTTCCAGATTTGGTGAGCTCAGCTCGAGCAGCAGGAGGCTTGTTTCCAAACATTTCCATTCTCAGGAACTGACATTCAGTTCAATAAGTATTTACTGAAACATGTAATGTGAGAGGGCCTTAAACAGTCTGATATTGCTTCCATGACCCCAGCTGGCATGGAAGCAGTGCTCAGAAAAGTGCCCCCCCAGAGTGTCTGTGTCTGATGTGGCACCCCCATTTTGGTTTGCGAGATATAGAGAGATACTAGTTCCTTCCTTGCCCTTCACCGCCTCATGTCCCCTCTCGTCCTGTACCAGCTGTACTCTCCCCGGTGGATACATGTAATTACACGTGATGTCATGTGTTTCTTATTTGGTTCTTTGGTCCCAAATGGGCCACTTTTCAGAACTTGGCAGGGACATCCATTGCATTTTCTACCTCCCCGCCAACAGCTGGACAGGGTATTGCAGTCCAAAGTGGGGTCATTTAACCAACTCACCTTCCATTTTTTAATCTTCTTCACGTCTCACACATGCTGGTAGATTCTAAAACACAGGGCACGGTGCTGATAAAAGTTGCTGGAAGAAGGGTTGGCTTTGAGGCAGAAAGGATAAAAGAGAAACAGTGGTTAGAGAATTTCCGCTCATTCAGTTGCTCTTTATTGAGCACCCACTATGTGCCAGCCACTGGCAATATAGCAATGACAAAAACAGACAGGACACTGCTCTCCTGGAGCTCACAGTCTACTGGGCAGTGAGACACGTGGGAAGGCCATGTTTTCATATGGCACAATAGATGCTGTAAAGAGAGAAACCAAGATGCCGTATGAGCACTGAGGAAGAGCAGCACCCCAGCCTGGGGGATGGCGGGGAATTAGAGAAGGCTTTGCAGAGGAAGTGGTGTCTTAACTGAGACATGAAGATTATATTGTGTATCATAAAGGGAGAGGGAGGGACTTACTTCCCTGGTGGTCCAGTGGTTAAGACTTCACCTTCCAATGCAGGGAGTGTGGGTTCAATCCCCGGTCAGGAAGCTAAGATCCCACATATCTCCATGGCCAAAAACCAAAACATAAAACAGAAACACCACTGTAACAAATATAGACTTTTTTTAAATGGTCCATATTAAAAAAAAAAAAAAAAACAGAGAGGAGAGGATAAAGGGGTTCAAAGCCATGTTCCAAGGACGAAAGGTGAGTGGGAAGAATAGAATCTTAAGCACTGAGAAGTTAGGCATGTTTAGATGGTAGAGTGAGAGACAGGAGGGCTGAGAAGTAAACGAAGAGGAGCCAGTGACAGACGAGCTTCAGGACTCTTACGAGAACACTTGGGTCTTAGCTGATGCCCTTTACTGAGACCAGCACCGACACAGTAGGTTTAATTGGAAGGAGGATGGGGTGACAGTGACTCAAGTTTTAATTCACCACTAATTCTAGAATATGGGAATGAGCTTTTAAGTGTTTCTGAAAGATGTCAAAAGCTAATGGAAATTTAAAAAATTAATTAGCCTGTTTAAATGATTTTGTGACTGTAGGCTATCATGACATCCTGCAAATACACTCAGCCCTCTCAGTTTCTGCCAACTGTATTTTTTTCATCTAGTGATTATTTCTTAATTTTGATACATATCATCTTATTGCTTAAAATTTAGCAAATGTGTGTCTGTGAATGAGTACCCATGAATGAAGAAGTACAGTAAGCTATTTAAGGGCTATATTCTGGCTTTTCCAACATGCCTGTATTCTCTTTAGATTTTCTTTGCTGTGATGGAGGGTTTTATTCTAATGTTTTATTCTAATACTGCACAGATTAATTTTTGAGAGCATACACTATTTTTTAAGATGACTAGAGAAAACCAAGTTATATTTTTGGACAGTCTTTAGGCAGATATCTGATATTACAGGATTGTAAGGGTGCAGACCTCATGTGAGGGAAAATATTGCATGGTGAACATAATGCTGTGTGTTGATCCCATTGCCAGAGCATATGAGGGATAAATGTGATGGTCAAGTTAAGGGCATTGAGATTGCTTCCAACCGCCAACGCTAGCCTCAGCTTTCCATGGCCCTCTAGGCGTGAAATACTGCATGAGAACTTTGTAAAAGATTCCCCTTTATAGTCAAGCGACCCAGCCACTAGGGGGCATCCAAGTTCACGTGCCTCTTTCTGTTTGTTTTCCACAGGAATTTAGATAATGGGCTGTGTGCAATGTAAGGACAAAGAAGCAACAAAACTGACGGAGGAGAGGGATGGCAGTCTGAACCAGAGCTCCGGGTACCGCTATGGTACAGACCCCACTCCTCAGCACTACCCCAGCTTCGGTGTGACCTCCATCCCGAACTACAACAACTTCCACGGGGCCGGGGGCCAAGGACTCACCGTCTTTGGGGGTGTGAACTCTTCGTCTCATACTGGGACCTTGCGAACAAGAGGAGGAACAGGTCAGGATGAAGCTACTCTTAAATCTTTTAGCCATTGAACATTTGTGCTCCTTTGGTGTTTAAGTTTTTAACCACTCTCCAGCTCCCTGCTACCAGATGAAAGGCTCTTAAAATCACTAAAGCTTGATGGACAAATCTAGATACCAGCAACAGCGGCATGGGGGTCCCCCAGCTGCTGCTCTGTGAGAATCCTGTGAGGGTTACGAGGCACAACTTTCTGCTGATCATTTGAGGCCAGTGGCTCTCAACCTTGGCTGGATGGCTTGGAATTATTAGGCAGCTTTTTCAAAATATAGATACCTGAGCCCCACCCCCACCCCCAATCCCAGATCTTTTGAATCAGAAGTTTCAGGACTGGATATGAGCATGGATGTTTTGAGTTCTCCAGCTATGAAAGCACTCCTTCCCCACAACCCCCAGTTCAGACTGTTTCCAGGGGAGTACCTGCCCTTTCAGCTTTCTAATTAACCTCCATCCTGCCGGTCACTTCCCAGCTGGTGGGCTCATTTGGCTATATTATTTTTTGGCAATTTGTCTCCACTGATTCTCTCTCTAATCCTCCCATTGTCTTCTATATGACAGAGTTTATCAGTGCTCAAGTATTTTCATCTCTTTTGTATTTTAAAATTGAATCTTATGTATCCTTAAGGGATCTTCTCTTTTCTTTTTTTTTTAACTTTTCCTTTTCTTTTCCCTAGGCTGTGTTTCACTGCTATGTGCATTTGCTGACTTAGCTAATACTTTGTAAAATATCTGGCGTGTGTTCTCAGACATATGTTTTCTGAAATATTTGTAAGATATCTCATGCATCCTTAATCTTCCAAAGCCTCTCCCAGTATGTGAACCATGGTAACTAGATATTTGACATAACTTGTTCCAAAACTGTCTTATTTATTATAAAAGTTTTTTAAATATATATATATAATACATCAATCCATATGTTCTCAGTTCAGCTGGGAGCAGAGGTCTTATAAAATAGCCCACTATTACTTTTTACGTGGGGAATTGGCACTACCAAGGCCTCTCTTCCCTCTGCACCCAACAGGGTAGTGTAGTTATATCCAGGGGACCTGACCCAGAGCTTTGGGCAACTAGCTACTTCTGTGCTGCCAACACTTCACACTCTGTTCAGTAGAAAAAAATATTTATTTTCATCCTTATGGTGAATGTAGCTTTCCCTTGAGAGCAGGCCTTTCATGGGTGACTGGAGGCTGAGCACACTTCCTTATCCTTCCAGCCTTCCTGGAAGGCACCTGGAATGGGGGGCTGAAGGAAAGAAATCATCAGGCAGTCTAGGGACGTCTGTCTCTGGAGGATGCAGCGGGGAAAACGGGCCAGAGATGCACCCAGCACACACACCCCGTGCCTGCTGGGAGAAGGCGTGCGCTCTGCTGTCTCTCCCTGGGCCTCATGTGGCTCCTCATGGGGGCAAAGCGTGTCTTGTCAGTGCTGCAGAGCGCTGCCCATCTGAACTGAATGTTGCTACTTGTTGCCCTTGGTTGTGGCCAAAATGTAATATTAATATCTGTCTATTCTCGAAGACTCATTCCAAGTGTGCAGAGAGAAATCCTTCAGCCCTGGGTTTTAGTCAGCTCAAATAATGCTTCCTTTCACAAAGACTGAGGCATAAATTCAGCTCGTGACTCTGGTTTCACGCATTAGTTACAACACTGCCTGATGTTATCAGTGCTGATTAGATGTAAATTTTGAGAATGAGGCTTTAGTGAAGATTTAATCTCTTGGAATTAATTTTCCCTGGTGTAATAATCTCTCCCATTTTGATTTTGTTTTTTGTCAGGAGTGACCCTGTTTGTGGCCCTTTATGACTATGAAGCACGGACGGAAGATGACCTGAGTTTTCACAAAGGAGAAAAATTTCAAATATTGAACAGCTCGTAAGTTCGGAGAGGGAGAAGAAAGCAGGCATGCCTTTCAGGCCGGGAAGTGATTCTAGTGTTAGCAGTCTGCACCTTTTTTCATATCTCTGAAA
This sequence comes from Bos taurus, assembly GCF_002263795.3. Lineage (NCBI taxonomy): Eukaryota > Metazoa > Chordata > Mammalia > Artiodactyla > Bovidae > Bos > Bos taurus. The sequence continues at coordinate 38,730,268 of NC_037336.1, forward strand.
TGCTAAGAGAGCACTTGCTCATCAATCCATTAATTCTTAGCAATTTAACTTGAGGAAAGAAGAGTCAATGAACCAGTGTGGTATTCTATGGTTCTGTGTGTCCAGGGAGCTTTTTGGGAGCATAGAAGCAGAGTCAATGGTTTTGGTTTAAAGGCTGTGGAAACACCAGGATCTCCCTCTACAAATCCACAGTTTCAGATGATTGGCATGGGGGGCTTGCCTGTCCACATTACCCTCTCTCTGCCCTGAGATTTTCTTCAGATTTCACGTGTCACCCTGGCCTCATGAAACGCTGGCAACACATTCCATTTTCAAAACCGCTAGATATTCTAATTGGTGAAGCCTGTGGAGGCATTTTGCCATAATGAAAATTTGCAATTGAAACCTTTGTAAGGGGGAAGGAGAACCGATTTGGCCCTCTTGAGAATGACTACAGTGCATGCCTTTTCAATGTGGCCAGTAGGAACAGCCCGTTATGCAGGCAATGGGGAAACGTCAAGGGCGAGAATCACTCATGTTTCAAATCCTCCATTTAATACTTCCTTTAGGGAGAGTAAAATATGAGTCCGATTTCCCTTCAGTTTTTAAATATTGTGTCTATTAGGCTCAGGCAAGGTGCACAGGTCAGGGCCCTCCAGAAAAATTCAGGCTCAGAAGAAAATGATGTCCCCTGTGTCTTAGTCAGGCCCCCTCCCCTACTCCTCAAGTTTCCCCCATGAGCGCCCCCTAGTGTCTGGGAAAAATAAGGACGGAGAGCCCCTTAGGAAGGTCCAGTTAATCTGCCCTCTGCCCTTTGAGCAAACTGGATTGTGTGATGGTGGAAGGGCCCGGACGCCTGGCACTTCTGCTTTCCCACAGCCCTGCTCACCCTGCACATCCCAGGAAAGAGGAGTAGTCCTTGGAGCAAGGAACTCCCCCAGGCCCTGAACATTGCCTCCTTGTAAAGCCCTCCCCTCCTCTCAAATGCCCCCAACTCAGGACAACCTTTCAAGGGCAGGAATGAAATTCCTCCCATATTAGGCCAGTGACTCTTCCAGACATCAGAAGGAACTGTCTCTGTAGTTATAGGATTGGGTTGTTTTTTTTTTAATTTATTATTGTCACCATTAACGGGGGTGGATGGGATTTTTTTTTAACTTTTTATTTAAATTTCGTATGGTCAAGCGTACAGATCAAAAGTGTGCATGGTGGTGCTCGCATAATAACACCGCTCAACTGAAAAATAGTTCAGGTGGTACCTTGTATGTCATACGTATTTTACCACAGTTTTTTTAAAGGTGTACCATTTGCAGAATTTTCACAAACCAAACATACCTATATAACGTGTACCGGGATCAAGAACATTACCTGCCCACCCCACCCCCCAGCCCTCCTCCTGTAGCCACAGGAATTTTTCTTTAACTAGTGAACAGCTGCTCTTTGTTGAGGGCTCTTAGGTGCCAGCCATGTGCTAAGTTGCAGATGTTCTCATTTGCCCTTCACAGCAACTGAGGTGTGGCTCGTAGTCATCTTTTGACATAGGAGGAGCCAGAGGCTCAGGATAGAGAGCAGCCCAGGTACGTGGAGCTAGCAAGTGGCAGAGCCGAGGGTGGAATGTAGGGATGGCATACGGAGTGCAGTGTCAGGCTTGGGGCTGGAAAGGCCCAAGTCAGAGGAAACTGAGCCATTGGAGTTACATACAGGTTTGAGGGGAAGTGGGAGAGGGGGCATTTGGCTTTGATGCCTTCTGATTTCTGATTCCTTGTTGTTAATTCGATGCTCAGATGAATGCTTCTTGTCAGAGGCTGCTAATTTCGAGCTCTGAAATACCACCCTCCTTCCCCTCCCTATTTTATTCAGTATTTCCTAAATGCTAAGGTTGGTTAGAACTTTTCATTTGTAACTTCTAAAAGGTAAGAATTGAGAAATATAGGAAATACCTTAAGTGACTCTCGTAGGCTTTCTCCACACTCACATGGGTCCACACACTAGGTTTGCAGGGCACTTGGGAAGCCAGTCGTTGCCAAAATCTTAATTTGTGACTTCCTCCTTTGTTAAGCTGGGTCAGATCTGGAATGGCTTCTGATTGGAATTTTGGAGAAGCACTCAAGGAAGATCCGATCTACCTCAATCTATATTTCGTGAATTGCATGCGTGGTCTTTAATGTTTACAGGAGGCATTTGAGGCTCTGACCTGTTCCCTTAGAAGACAATATTATAAAGGACTTTTTTTCCCCTTTAATGTTCTTCCTTCTTGCCAGTGGAATTTCTCATCCTACGTGCCATTTAAATGCCCTTTTTCAAGGTTATGGAGCGTTGAAAATAAAGTTCTTGTAACAAACACAATATCCCGAAGTCAAGGGTAATAACAGGGAAGGGAAAATGGTGAAGGAAAAACAAAGCAGCAGTGCAGAACCAGATGGCGCGCGACTCCCTCCCCTTCCCCAGCCTCTCCTGGGCCCCTGGCTCCCACCCCTTGAAAGACAAGGAGGGACCAGGCTGTGTTCTCCCTGGGGCAGCTGCCACACCCCCCGTGTGGGCCCTCCCACTCCTTTCCCTGTCTGGGGGCTGAAGCTGAAGGCCTCCGGGCAGGCTTTTGTGCTTTAAGGTGCAGCGTAAACCGTGTGATGTGCTTGTGTGGCTGTGCCCCCGGCCCGAGCTGGAGGCACTGCTTCCCACCACGGGGAGGAGAGGTCCCTCCCTAACCGGTGAAGGTGCTCAGTGCAGGGTGTTCGGACATTACTAAACTTGATCCATTTTTGAATACAGAATTCATCTGTTTTATTCCTATTTTTGCATTTCATGACTACTGCTGCACCACCAGAAGCAGCAACTCTAAAATATAATCAGTGTTTTACAGAGTGGAACAGTGCTCATGGCCTAGGGTGCTGTCAATAGTCGTGTCCAACTCTTTGCAACCCCATGGACTGGAGCCCACCAGGCTCCTCTGTCCATGGAATTTTCCAGGCAAGAATCCTGGAGTGGATTGCCATTTCCTCCTCCAGGGGATCTTCCCAACCCAGGGATCAAACCCACTTCTCCTGCATTGGCAGGTGGATTCTTTGTCAGTGACCCACCTGGGAAGCCCCCATGGCTTACGGTAGTGACTCCTTTAAAGTTCTTTTCATTGTAATAAGAAGAAATCTGGTTTAGAGCCCATGTAAGCTTTTGACCAAATTGTTATGGATATGCTCTGTGAGAGTAAGATGGGTGGTGACCAAATTTAGAAAGAATCCAGCATTTATAATAATAATGCGCCAAAGCTCCATAGATCAAGGCTGACTTCTGTTTGCAAATGTCATTTCCTGGCTCCATCAGGGCTCCAAACTCCCAGCTCCTGGGACCACAAGCCCTCTGAGCAGCTCTGGGGAATGGGAAGAGGTTCTTTTAATATGTGTTTAAACTAGAGCAAGAGGGGAAGCTGTGATGGAAATTTCTATTCTAAACCAGAGCCAAGGCTTAAATCATGTATTTGAATCAGACCAAGATAACAGTTGAAGAAAAGTCTCACCAACTCTTAAATTAATGAAATAACTGGACTGTAAGAACTGTTTAAAGAAATGCAATTTTAATAATACTAATTACTCGTGGTAACTCAAAGAAAAAGTAACCTAGTAAAGATCCTGTTTTCCTAAATCAAGCTGAATAATTTGCATAGAGTATGTTATTTATTTGCAAGTGAATTGGGCTTCCAGTGTATTAAAAAGTGATTTATTCATCTGCTCAGAAGGGTCCTTTTGCTATCTTGAGTCTATACCAGCCTGTCTGGGCACAACATGTGAGTTACTACATTGTGTCCTTGTCACCTCCTTTGGTGGAGAAAGGGACCCTAGATGGCCTCGAAAAGAGAAAAGGATTTTATCTTTTTCAGCTTCTCATGAGTGACTGAAAACCTTTGTGAGATTAATAGAGGCATTCAAGAGAAAATTGTGAATTCCTAATACATGACTTTAGAATGATCTGATAGTTGGATTCTAATCAGTGCTAAACTATTTAGGTGCCAAAACCAAAATGAGATAGTTAATGCTCAATTTGAAATGGAAAGAACTTGATCACCTGGATAAGGCTGTGCTTGTCACAACTTGCAGCAAAGTATATTGGTTTCCTGTCCCAGATGACATTTCCATGCACCTGAAAATTGATAGTATCGACTTTTTTTTTCTAAATTCAAATCAATTAGAACTAACTCAATGAAGGTTATTTTGCAGTAAAAAATAAGCCTCTGCTGCAAGTACTTAATATTTTCCTTACTATTTGGGAGATTTCCCAGATGTGTGTGTGGTGGGAAGCACAGAGAAAGAGAAGAAAGCCTGGCAGAGATATGTACTGTTATTTTCTATAATGAAATGTCTCCATCTAGTGGAAGTTCAGAGCAGTAAATGTCACCACGTTAAAATGATAATGGCTCCAAAGCAGTTTCCTTAAACACGTGCAGTGTGCAAAGAAAAAAATAAACTTCCACATATGTTCTTAGATGATGTCCTTACAACTGCACGTATTTCCCTTGACAGATGTAGAAATGAAACCAATACAAACTGTTACAGTGTTAACATTTGTAATGTCATAATTTGAACCTGAAAGGCAGAGGGACAAGCTCAGGGAGCTACACAGGGTAGATGCCACACAGCCAGTATCAGTCTAGTTCTTAAGTTGGGTGGTAGGTTCACAAGTGTTCATATGTACCTGTAGTCTGTGGTATGCATAAATTACTCCATGAACTAAATTTAAAATTATTAATAAAGGAATTTCTAGGTGCACCTATTTCCCTCTTTTGATTGATTTGTTTAAATTCAATAGAGTAATGAAAGACTGGAAAACTAATTAGAACATCAGTTTTTAAAGGCTTCGCGAGCACCCTGTTTCCTTGGGAACTCTTCTGTGCCGCTTGTGCCACCTGACACTTCCCGCAGCTACACCTGTGGCACCAATGGGCTTGTCACCGTCTGTCTGTCGTGTGAAATCCTGTCTGGAGTGGCTGCTCATCATCACCTTGCTCAGGGTCAGGCTTTAGAGCTTGGGTCACAGAGTGAGGCTTGCGTTTAACACGGAGGCTGGTCCTCCTCCACTAATTGCATCCATCTGGGGAGGACGCTGACCGGGGTCCAGAGCCAGCATTTCTCTTCCCTGTCGGAGGGCTTTGACACACAGGTCAGTGAAAAAGTGATTTAAAAAAAAAAAAAAGCCTGGACCAAAAAAGGCAAGAGAGAAGGTGCTGGGCATCTGGTGATCGAAAGGCTGGGAGGCCTCCGTCTGCTCAGGGGCAGTTGGGTCCTCCGTTGCCCTCCCACTCTTGACCACAGTCCGGTGGAGGGCTCTGTGCCACCGTTCATGTCAGAGCTACAGCCCCACATACACACTGACCTTTGTTGATGGGGGAGGAGGCGCACACTGCGCTCCAGCCTTGCTCCCTGTCATGTGCAGCTGTGTGAGTCTGATCCTATGAACTCTGACCACTCCATCTATTCATTTGTTTCAAGCCGGGTCGTGTTTCAAGTCCCCCTTTCTGTCCATCTGCCCACAGCGCTGAGCGCCTGACAGATGAGGCCATGCTGTGGCTGAAACACTGGGCTGAAGTGGTGAGGCTAAGACTCTCATCCTCTTAGCAAGGTCTTTTCCTCCCCCTGCACCCACACTGCTGAACCCACCCTTCCTCCCCTGCCCCCCAGACTCAGGCCAGTGCTGTCAATACTCGATGAAATAACCTCAGAGGGAAAATGTATGAGCAAGTTATAACCCATTGTAAGCTTTATTCTTCTACCCATTTTCTTGAAAGCAAACAAGGCAGATATTCAGAGCATCTGCATCCTTTATTGGGCCTCCGAACAGGCCACCTTTCTCAAATGATATACAACTATGAAGGGCTTCCCAGGTGACACAGCGGTAAAGAATTCAGTTGCCAATTCAGGAGGCTCAAGAGACACAGGTTCGATCCCTGGGTCGGGAAGATGCTCTGAAGCAGAAAATGGCAACCCACTCCAGTACTCTTGCCTGGAGAGTACCATGGACAGAGGAGCCTAGCGGGCTACAGTCCACGGGGTCACAATCCCATGGACAGAGGAGCCTGGCGGGTTACAGTCCACGGGGTCACAATCCCATGGACAGAGGAGCCTGGCGGGCTACAGTCCACGGGGTCACAATCCCATGGACAGAGGAGCCTGGCGGGCTACAGTCCACGGGGTCACAAAGAGTCAGACAGCACTGAGCGACTAAACACACACACACATATGCAACTACAGTGTCTGTCTGCTCTCTGTCTCTCCCTTTTTTCTTTCTTTCAAATCATTTACTAGCTGACAAAATAACGTTAAAGCCAGGGGCCTGCATAGAGGTACCAGGACGCTGGGGATGAAATAGAGACTGTTAGCCAAATTAGCACCATCAGTGCATCCTTTATTTTCTCCCAGCTCAGCTTTATTGAGATATAATTGGAAATATGACATTGTATAAGTTTAAGGTGTACAATGTGATGGCTTGACACATGTATGTTGTGAAATGTTTACTACAAGAAGGTTGGTTAAAACATCCCTCACTTCACATAATTACAGTTTTGTTGTTGGTACAATGTTTTCCTTAAGTAGGCAGTGATTGAGTTCCCTTCCCCTCTAAGTTGGAGACGCTTACCAAGCCATAGGGACTTCCTGGGCGGTGCTAGTGGCAAAAAAAAACCTGCCTGCCAGTGCAGGAGACATAAGCCACAGAGGTTCGATCCCTGCATCAGGAAGATCCCCTGGAGTAGGAAATGGCAGCCCACTCCAGCATTCTTGCCTGGAGAGTCCCATGGACCAAGGAGCCTGGTGGGCTACAGTCCATAGGGTTGCAAAGAGTCAAACACAACTGAAATAACTTAGCACGCACCAAGCCAAATGCCCTCTTCCCCATCAGTGCCCCCTCATGAAGGGTCCTACATTCTGAATTCATAAATAAAGCGAGAGATGAGAGACAAAGCTGGATCCTCTCCCAGCTAATGTGGATGGCACGCATTGGACCCTCACAGAAAGCTGTGTGGGAGTTTGGAAAAATCAGGTATAGAATGACTAGGAGGTAGTCATGTGCTCCCACTACACCGAGCCTGTGACTGCAGAACACTGAACCGGTCGACATATTCACTTCCTTTTCTCTCTTTTTTTTTTCCCTCCAGGGAAGGAGATTGGTGGGAAGCACGCTCCTTGACAACTGGAGAGACGGGTTACATTCCCAGCAATTATGTGGCTCCAGTTGACTCCATCCAGGCAGAAGAGTACGTTTTGCTGTTTTCTCTTAACTACTTGCTTTTCCACGTTAGTTGCCCTGATAAATTCATTAGCCTTATGCAAGAGGAAGAAGCAGTCCCCGAGAGCCATCAAGAGGGGAGAGGACGTGGCAATGCTGTGACCCCCAGGCTCTATGCCGTGGTTTTTGCCACATCTGCGTAATGCTTGTACCTTTATTAACTTAATGTTTTTCTTAAAGCCTGCTCACCTTTTAAAAACATTTATTTCAAGAAGAAACTTTATAGTAGCACCTCAAATGAAAACCGAGTATTACTTTGCCATAGATAGAAATAACCATAAGAACGTGATGAAATTCTACCTAGAGCATGCATTACTGGCCACTCCAGGATCTAAGCCTGCAGTCTGCTGAAGAAAAGAGGGGAGGGGAAGGAAGAAGGGAGGGATGAAGACAGAAAGAAAGGGAGGTGTAAGTAATCGTTAAAGATCAGCATGTACGGGAGTTTTAAAGGGGTGCTGGAAAGGCACACCGTTCACAGCCCAGGTAGGAATAACGCAAGAGCAGTGAGTCCTGCCGCTCAGGAAGCCCCGTGGTCATGCACTTCACATGGTCCTTTGCTTTGACATGGAGTCTCAGGTGGCTTCTTTCTTAGCAAATCGTGACTAGCAGTTAGTGCAAGGATTTCACTGATAGTGGTTTCAGAAGATGGTCGATGGGCTGAGGGAATATCCTAGAAGGAATGACCATAGTTCCTCCCCCTGGCCTGTGGGGATTCATGGGCATTTCCAAAGTGGAGAGCTGTCAGGATGGCTCGTGTGGCGGCCCTCCCCTCTGAACTGAGGGCAAGGGAGGTGGAACAGGATCTCCCGAACGTGGGAGCCGGGCCTTCCCCCACCGCCCACCCCACTGCCCCAATACCTAGGGGACCTGCCTCTGCTGCTGGAGGCAGTTCTGACTTTCCAGCGAGGTTGCTGAGAAGAGTCAGCCCCGGAGTCCACACTTTGGCTCTGATATTTAACATGCCCGGCGCTTATGTCAGCACTGCAGGGACAGTTAGACTCCCCTGTGGGATGGCTTGCTTGTCTTTAATTCCCCTGTATCTCCTCTAGGAAGATCTGTTCTGTTTTCCACTGTCGAACACTCAGTGACTCTGAGCTCCTTTTTACTCTCAGTGAGTGTGTTTCATCATCAGTGAATAAAGGAATCTGCCCTGAATCATTATTTTAGGGCAGGTTTGCAAACATCTCTGTGTTCTTTCAGAATAAAAGATGCCACCAAAATATACCATTACTTTGACTGAACTGGGAACCTACCCAATATACGTTTAAGTTATATTTGTAATAGTTTTTTAAAGAAGCAAATAACATTTAAAAAATAATACCCATGGTTTTACATGTGCAGTTAATTACCATTATCTTAAAACACGATTGCCTTAGTACACTCTATTCTAATGGTTCCCCTTTCACCGCTGTTCATGTTTACACTGAGTTTTAATTGGGTTATTGATACAAATCTGGAAAATCATTTCCCACAAAATGATTCCTGTAGTTCCCTTTATCCCCCCTAGCACAAAGCTAGGATTGTTGCAGTCTTGTGCCTTTAAAAGTCACGAAGGAGCTGGCATGCAGTGTGTCTTTTCTTATCTTCAGGGAAGCTCACTCATTCACAAAAGAACTTGACAGTGAACACATAATAGCTGTGTTCATGTATAATGAATTGAAATTTCATTTTAGAAACTGGATCCTTTCACAGTCAAACATTCTAAAAATTGTCCCTGTGCACAGATTCCAATGGAGAGCCACCAAGTTCTCCCTGGGGCTCTAGTAGCACCTGCTGCTCACCCAGCACCTAGCGCGGAAACATTACCCAATTGTCAGGCTGGGCTTATGGCTGAAGAGTACGCGGGAGGTGAAAGATGAAGAAGGAAGGCCAGGAGGCGACTTGATGCGATGCTTCCTAAAGTGGCATGGGAGTGATATTACAGGGAGACTAGGAACACGTCTGTGACACCGAGACGTTTTTAAGGCTGTGCTGGTTGACTGTGAACAGTAAGTGGCCCTGCCACTGTGCCAGAGGTCACATGTGGCAGGTCGCAGCACCACCACTCAGCACATGCCTCTTACAGGCCCTTCCCACTGCTGAGCAGGAAGACAAGAGTCACAAGCATCCAGGGACAGCAGTCATCTCAAATTAGGGATAGTCTTGACCTCTTTCTTTCAGAGTTCCTATAGGTAGGAAGCTACTGAAAATACTGCTTATCCATTCCAATGGGCTTTTTTTAAATGCTTGATTAATGATCTTTATGTACACTAAGACTGTGTTTTGTTATTTGCCAAGGGTTGTAATAATGCTCAAAAATCCAGGATCTTGTAGAAGCTCATGGGCAGGGTGTCCTGCAGTTGCCATTTCAAAACAAGGTCTGGGATTTTTCCTTTTTGTTCATGCAAGTGATACTTGCAACACAAACCCACCGGTTTCCCATCATCTCTGGAAGGAAGAAAAATAACCTGCGATTCAAATCTGATTGTTTTTCAGGCGTGAAAGGGGTGGATTAGGGACGGAATCAGGAATAGATTGAAAGGGAACTAGAGGAAGCTAGGAAAAACATACACAGGGGGAGGCCAAGGAGGGACTTGGACGTGAGGAGGATGCACGAGCACTGTTCCACTTTGACAAATGATCGTTAGACAATGTCTCCTTCCCTTGATCTCACTTACAGGTGGTACTTTGGAAAACTCGGCCGGAAAGATGCTGAGCGACAGCTTTTGTCCTTTGGAAACCCACGGGGTACCTTTCTTATCCGTGAGAGTGAAACCACCAAAGGTAAGATAACGAGTTGAAGACGTTGGCTTGTCATTCAAATCTGTGGATTAGTCAGAGGGGATGAAAGGCTTATCTCTAATGTACAAGGATTTTTAAATGGCACATATCCTCTCTGCCTCGTGAGCAGAGTCCTATTTTCAGTTTCCCCTCCAGGCTCTAGAACTGCAGACAGTTCCAAAAGGACTACAGAGGCTCGAAACCAAGACCTTCCTCCCGAAACAGGGGCTGGGCTGCTTCTCCCCTCCAGGCACGCAAGATCACAGAACGTTCAGAAGTCCTTTAGAATTAGGATTTTCTGAAACTCTTAGTTCCTCAGGCGCCCATCACACAGGTTGTTTTTCTTGGGTTTTTTTGGTGGGGTTTTTTTTTTGTTTTGTTTTTTTTGCATTTCTTTTGTTTTTTTCCACAACCGAGGACTTCTCTTCCTCCATTTGCTGGCCTTCTCATTATTTAACAACTCATTAGAGCCCATGAGAGGAGCTGGGCCAAGGAAACAGCAGTGGCCTTCTAGCTTGAACAAACAGACTACTGGTTATTGGCTCCTGTGAAAAGTGTTGTGAAGCAAGAATTGGAAGCTCAGTTCTAGAGAAACAGCCCTTAGATTTCTTTCAGTGCATGCCACCCCCGACTTGGTGATGCTCCATGAATAACCCAGACTAGGACAGCAATCTCGGCCGTGAGCATCTGTGCTTGCCTCATCTTGCCCTGGGGGAGTTGGGTCTACGCCGAGTTCACCAGGACAAGTACACTGAATAGACTTATCGTAGGAAAAAAAATCCAGGGAGCTTTCATTCCCAACGGTAGAATCATTTTATTACTAATATCTTCTGACATTGGCAGGAAAAAATTATTTTCTTCCTATGTTGCTGAATGGATGTGTGTGTGTGGTGTGTGTGTCTCCTCTTGATAATTATCAATCAGAATACTCAAGTAAATGAGTCCCCCAAAAAGAAATTGGTATTCCAAATGATGGGAGCTGCTAATGCTTTGCACATTTCCCAGGTGCCTATTCACTTTCTATCCGAGACTGGGATGATATGAAAGGAGACCATGTCAAACATTATAAAATTCGCAAACTTGACAACGGTGGATACTATATTACCACCCGGGCCCAATTTGAAACCCTTCAGCAGCTTGTACAACATTACTCAGGTAAAGTGAATTCTAACTGGCTACTAACCATTTGGATGCTGGAGGGAGGGAGTGAGAAAAGAGTGGGAAAAGGGAAAGTGGTACAGCAAATATATTGCAAAGGCACTAGGAAAACGGTCTTCTTTGCTAGGCTCTCAAGATGAGGCTTGGCCGAACAGGTTCTGTTACTATTTTTACCTTCACAGTTATCGTTAGTTCCATATGTTTGTCAAAACACAGACCATTCTCGTTCCCCAGCTAGAAAGCAATAGGTTAAATTCTAAAAGCTGTTTGCTTTTTCGTCTTCGCCTTTAAATCCTTGGAAGTTATCTCTTCCTGCTCCCCTACAGTATATATGGTTTGGAAACTGTGAAAGGAAGAAGGTGTGGTCTGTAGGGGAACTCCATCCATGGGGCCTCCTAGAGCGGGTGGTGTGTTCCTACCACCACTTCCCTCTCAGCAGGAAGGGCTGCACACACATACACGAGATGACTTTCGCCATCCATTTCTCACGTTCCACTTCCCCACCAATGCTTCCGTTTACTAACTAGACTGAGATGTATATGACCCACAGCTCCTAGAGCTGTTACAGCTATTGTATTAAATTAAATTTTCAAACAGTAGACCAATCTCTGTCCTAACACCCAGACATCACCATCAGTCTGTTGTTCCTAGAAACATATAATTATTAGGTGTTTAGGTGTGTGATTTGTACATTTTATTAAAAAGAGTGATTGTACATGTAGTTGTTAAAATGATTGCTTTCTTTCCTAGATTAGCAAGTCAACCCCACTATGTCAATATATACACACCAATGGATGGACATATGCATGTCCAGATAGAGGTCTATATCCCAATTGTTTTTATGTGACCCATATGTACATTTTCTGTTATTCTTTAGGATAATGACAAGACTTCAAAATACTACATGGCTTGACTTCCACTATTGCTCTATGCTCATTCATTTAAAAATATGTGTGTATAATTTTTTAGCACCAAAAAAGGCAGTTTTTTGAAAATGGCACTAAGAAATATCTGTCTATTGATCCTGGGCACTAAAGAGCAAATGAAAAAGCATTAACAACACTTGGCAAGCTTGTTGATTAGGGGAGGGGGTCACTTTGGTTGGTGTGGATTCTAATGAAATACTTAGGAGAAATGAAGCAAAATATCTCCCTGAGATTAAATGATGTGCTCAAAATGCCCGCATGTTGTAAGGATCTCTCAAATGCCTAAATATATTTCATTACAGCCAGACATCAGCTGGATCCCCAGGGCTTGGATCATTTGAAAATATTGTGTTGGAAAGGGCACCTTAATAACATCATAAAGCTGAAAGGAAAGAAGGGATGTGAGGAGCAATAGACACTTTTTAATCTCAAAAAAAAAAAATGCATCTCGAGACAGATTTGTTTTTATATTGGCTTCTCCCCTTGCCTCTTTCTCTCCCTCACACAATAAAATGCCTTTGAAATATTGACACATAAATAATTTCCTGCCTAAATGTCTGAGAACCTGATTCTGTCAAAAAGAAAGGAATAACAAGGAACCTGCAGCTGGTTCCTGGAGCAAAGGCGACAGCTTTACATTCTGTGTCCCTGGAGTAGAGGGGCCTCCCGTGGGGCGTGGCCAGCGGGGCTCCGTCCCATCTCAGGCCAGGCTCTCTGCAGCTTTTGTGACTCCCTTGAGTCCCTGTCCATTGTCAACTTTCTCACCTGACTGGTGTTTAGCTTGGCATTTAGACAATTTCCCCTTACCACTGCTACAGTCTAAGACTTTTTCTTTAAAGAGAGAGAGAAGAAAAGGGAAAAATCCTCCAAATAATCTATAAGTGATAACGACTTTTTTCCTTCCTCTTTTTCATAGGAAATAGAGTTCTCTCACATCCTTGAGTTTCTGCAAATTTTAGTTCCCATTCTTTCTCCTTTCAAGCCAGACTCCTAAATTATACATCGGAGACTGTTATAAAGATTTTTTTTAATGGAAGATTTCAAAGAAGCAAGAGTAGCTGACTGGTAGAATAGAGTCAGTTCAAATTGTCAGAGAAATCACTAGAGAAATAGGACCTCTTTTTTCCCTCGCCAGGTGTAATCTCCAGCCTTACTAGTTTATAACAGTCTAACGTTCTGTACGAGAAGCCTGTACTGAAGCTACAATTTTAAGTATATTCATAGCAAAGGGAGTCCCCACGCCCTTGATATGAGACGGCAGCAAAAGACAGTCGTGCTGACATTCTGTGGTCCAAAGGTACTTTTTGAAATCAATAGAGGTTATTTGCAGAGTTTCAGAAGACATGTTATTAGCACACTGGGCTGGAAACATTTTCCTTATTTCGTAAGCACAGACACCAAAGCAGCCTGAATCTGTATCTATGTACAGCCTATAGTAGACCTGGGTGTACGCAGTCGTCGAAATCCAAAACGTCTTCTGTTCTGCCTCCAGCGAGCACATTTCAGTGTGTGGTGTCTAATCTTCCGACACGTGTGTAGTTCTCTGCTGGCATAGCACTGTTTTGCCTAACACTGTGCGCTGGCTGGGTTTGTGCCCCGTGAGTGTTGTTGTTCACGTGTTTGCTCTTCTCTTCCTCTCCCGCCGCTGTCCTCGCTCCATCAGAGAGAGCTGCAGGCCTCTGCTGCCGCCTAGTAGTTCCCTGTCACAAAGGGATGCCACGGCTTACCGATCTGTCTGTCAAAACCAAAGATGTCTGGGAAATCCCTCGAGAATCCCTGCAGTTGATCAAGAGACTGGGAAATGGGCAGTTTGGGGAAGTATGGATGGGTATGCCGAGACTCAATTACTCTATTACTAGCTTTCTCGTTTGGGGAAGTCCCAAACACCAAAGATGGAAGGTGAAAATAAAGACTTTTTGGCCAGGAAGAGAATATGAATTATGAGTAATTTGATTTCAGAATTCTGGTTAAGATTGGCAGATGGCTCAAATGATACTGTTATATGAGCCTCAATTCATAAACCAGGAAATGGTACAAGGTATATTCTAGCCTGCACCAAAGGCCTTCATTTCCAACTGCAAATGTTGGTAGAATGAACAGTGTCGCCCTAAAGGGCCCGTCACCTCCCATCTTTTCTAGCGCATGCATGATTATGGATTATAAGGACTGTGTTTTCTTTATTAATTCCCTTTCCTGTAGAGAAAGCTGATGGTTTGTGTTTTAACTTAACTGTGATTGCATCGAGTTGTACCCCACAAACTTCTGGATTGTCTAAAGATGCTTGGGAAGTTGCACGTGGTTCCCTGTGTCTGGAGAAGAAGCTGGGTCAGGGGTGTTTCGCTGAAGTGTGGCTTGGTAAGGCAGAGGGCACATTTTGTTTTGGCTGCATCTCAAAGCCAGCTACAAGGCGATTTTGAACAAACAAACACACAGCTGGTGGGACCAAGATGCTTGACCTGGATGGCTAGATGGGCACAGGCCATTCAGGTTATTCCCTTCCATTCTGCTTCATGTGGTTAATTAAGGCACACAGAACAGAAAACCAGTACAGTAAGAGTGATGTTTCCTCTTCCTAAGACGTGGGAAGGTAAGATTCTACAGATGGGCTAATGTAGGAAAAGACCATGGGCTTTTTTCCTCAGTAGCCTGGATTTGAATCTTTTCCAGCTGATTAACCATGGGCATGGGGCTTATTTCATCTCTTTGAACCTCAGTTACCTCATCTGTAAAACTGAAATAATACCTACTTCATAGGATTACGTTGAGGGTGATATGGCATAGTATATCTCCATGGCAAATGGCAGGTACTCAGTGGACACTTGTTCTTCTCTCTTAATTTGGTTGTCTTTGATCAGGCCAACTTCTCTGGCCTTCCCCACTGCTTTAAAACACCCTGAAACATCTGTCAATAAGGTCATGTTGCTGCTTATGGAATCCTGCTTCTTACTTTCTTAGATTCAATTAAAAGCAACATTATTTAAAAGCAAAAGCATAAGTTGGTACCTGTTGATTTGTGTGGGTATAGGTACTTAGGTGTGATCTACATTAAAAGATTTAATGCAGTTAAAGCACTTAGAATGGAACTTGACAACTAGTAAGTACTACATATAGAGAGAGGTAGAGAGAGACACACACACACACCCTCAGTTATACACATGGATGAATGTATGCATATGCCATTATAGAAAGTATTATCATTATTAATATAATCACTTTCCGAGTCAACTTATTGTATCTGTCTCTATCTGGAATCTAATTCTCATGTTGTATTTATATGGCCTTACACTCCCTTATCCACCCAATTTATAATTAGATTTGTGAGTCCTAAGGATTTCAATACAGTCATTCATGAAATCAGGAAAAATTAAACTCTGTACAAAAATTTATTTTCAAACATTATAGTTACCAATTTTAAATCATTACACATGCTGTTATGTTTTCCCCTGAATGTGAAACACCATGTTGAGGTAGTTCAGGATCAGGATGGAAGGTTATCTAGGTAACCAGGTGATATTAGAGAGGATGATCTCACTGTTAAAATTTCAGGGGTGCTAAAACACTCACATGACCACTTACTAATTATCAGATTTCCCATTTATGTTTAATGGTCAGTTTTCTATAAGATTTCAATGAACTCTTTTTGAAGCCACTTATCCTTTGATAATTTACATTTTTGTAGGTTGCATGTTGTGATTATATGAACCATGTTTTATAACAAGGGTAACAAGACTTGTTGCAATTTATAGAATTTTTTAGTTCTAGGATTAATTATATTAAGTATAAAGTTAATTTAAACCAGCCTTCTTTTCCAAATAGAAAACGATATAATCTAATTTAGTAGATTTTTCAGTTTACCTTATAGTTTTAATTCAAAGTCATAGGACTAATAATGGATACACATAGGATTTAGTGGGGTTTTTTTAAATTCTGGTGCTAAAAGAGACTGGAAAGATAATCCAGTTCCATTTCTGCATTTTACAGATGAGGTAAATGATGAGGATCATAAACCAGGCCCGCCTCTGAAACTCCTAGATTATTTTACATATGTGAAGTTGTAAATATTTCTTTTCCCTCTTAGCTGCTGTTTAATTTTTCCAGTCTAGTAGAAATCATTGTTCTTGTGGCTGACCATCAGTAAACTTGAGGAATTTTCTTTTCCTGGTTGAAGTATTGGCAAGTGGACCAAGAGCTTCTTGCCAATACTTCTCAGCACATTTAGCTCAACTTCTCAAGGACTCAGTCAAGTAGCTCATCCCTGGCTGACAACTGAAAGTCTAGAGGTAATTTCCAAACTTCCTTAGTGTGATGTTATATATTTTAAAATGGCACACCCCAGAAAATAGGACTTAATGTCATTTGTTCCATGTTTATCCTCCTGTCTAAGGGATGGCTATTGGATGGCCATTGAAGGCCAGTCCTGTTCTAACCCCTAGACACTCATCCTTATAAAGAAGTATCCAGAAAGTACTAGTGATCTAATGTACTACATGATAAGTAAATATAATTAACATCCTGTATATTATCTATGAAAATTGTTTAGGGGATAAATCCCAAGAGTTCTCATCACAAGAAAAAAATTTATTTGTATTTAATTTTGTATCTATCTAAGATGATGGATTTCACTAGACTTAACTGTAATAGTCACTCCATGATATATGTAAATTAAATCATTATGCTTTACATCTTAAACTGATACAGTGCCATATGTCAATCATATCTCAAAAACTACTAGAAGGGAAAAAAATGAAGTATCCAGAGCTTTTGATACAAATTTGTGATCACGTGGCTGAACCAGAAAGGGAAAGTGACATATATCAAAATACGAAAAATTTTTAAAGAATTGTAAACCATGATATAGCCTGTAAGTAAACACATTTTTTCCTGTTGAAAATACTTGACAGAGTCCTTGCATTTGATTGTCTTTGTTCAACAACAACAACAGCAAAACTCTATTAAGTTTTCTTTAAATGTAAAATCTAACTTTATACAAATAGCTATTCATTTAAAAAGTTTTTTTCCCATCCAAAGAGGATCCTTGGTTTGACTTAATATTGTGGGGTGTCTGCAGGTACCTGGAATGGAAACACAAAAGTAGCCATAAAGACTCTTAAACCAGGCACAATGTCCCCTGAATCATTCCTTGAGGAGGCGCAGATCATGAAGAAGTTGAAGCACGACAAACTGGTCCAGCTATATGCCGTGGTGTCCGAGGAGCCCATCTACATCGTCACCGAGTATATGAATAAAGGTTGGCCTGGGCCTCTCGGGCTCCCCCTCACAGGGACCTGCAGGCTTGTCTCAGGGAGGGGAATGGAGCTGCCTGCCTGCTTTTTCCCTCCTTCCTCCATGAGTCAAGCATTCTTTGTCAGGGAGCACAAACTATGTGCTCACTGGCAAAAAGGTTGTACGAACAGACAGTGACCTTGAGTTTGACCCCCAGATTCCTTTGCATGCTTTTGCACATGTCAGGATTTCCAGCTCCTCTTCATAATTGAATAATTCATTTTTAGTATCGGAGTGATTAGTGCATGCATGTGTAGTCGTGTCTGACTCTTTGCAACCCCATGGATTGTAGCCCACCAGGCTCCTCTGTCCATGGGCTTCTCCAGGCAAGAATACTGGAGTGGGTTGCCATTGATACAGAGGGCTATAAAAGTTTGCTGTTATTTGGAATGCCACAGCTTATGTTAAAAATTAAATTTTTTTCAAACAAAGATATGAGGCTATATAGTTTTCAGGTATTCATCTCTCCTGCCTCATTCCCACCACCTTTGTCTGTCTTGAGTCCCCTACTCAAGACACCACAACCTTGACCATGTTGGAAACCCTTATCAAGGGTGAGTTTTTTTTAATCACATCGGTTCAAAACTTATTTGTTTTGCAGTAAAATTTTGTTTGAAAATGCCTTTTTGTGTACAGAAACATAAAAGTAAGAAATTGTGTTATGAAAGGTTTTGTGGCATAGCTTAACCATCTTAATAATAAATTACTTTCTTACAAATTTTTTAAAAATTAAATGTTTTTGCAAGGCTGAACAATTAACATCAGGCACTGATCTCTGGGTTAAGTTTAGCCTCCATCTTTTCAACATCTTTTTTTTTTCTTCAGCTCTCTTCTTAAACATCTGATGTAGAAAGACATGCTTTTAAAGAGCACATTATATTCTCATTCTTTTTCTCTCTCTCTTTGTCTTTCTAATCAAAGCAATATTGTTGGGGATAAGACCACAGATCACTTTGTTTTGGAAAAATAGATGAACCAAACAAGAAACAGCCTTAAAAGGCAACGCATTGTACATCAGATGACACCAGTACAATTTTTCCCTTTCCACGTACTTTCTATTAAAATATATTTGGAATTATTCCCTGGCAGATTGTTTGTCCTTTGTATTTGGTTATTTGGTAAATAACTTTGTGATTAAAGCATGAAAAAAGATACCAGTGATCACATGAACCTCCAGCCTCTGCCCATGATTGCTTCAGCCCCAGTGTTCATTCTGAGCTCCTTAGGCGGAGTCATCACACTGGCTCTGAAGCTGCAGCCTTTGGTTTCAGGTATCTTTCAAGGCCTGATTGGCCATGATCTAATGTGGGGAGCCACCTACCCCAACCCTGTATTCCTCAGATACCCTTTTCTTGATTTAAAAATCTGTCAATAAGCTGAGCCACTGATTGTACACTTTACTATATGTTGGAATCACCTAATACAGGGGTCCCCAACCTTTGAGAGCTAATGCCTGATGATCTGAGGTGGAACTGACATGATAATAATAGAAATAAAGTACACAATAAATGGGATGTGCTTGAATCATCCCTAAAGCATCCACCACCCCCAAGTCCATGGAAACATTGTCTTTAAAGAAGCTTGTCCCTGGTGCCAAAAAGACTGGGAACCACTGATCTAATGGGCTTCTCAAAATATAAGTTTCTGGGCCAAAACTCGATTCTGTAGATGTGGGATGGGTTCTGAGAGTTTGTGTTTCCAACTGGTTCCCCAGGGGTTGCCGTTCTTGCTGGTCCGGGACCATGTACTGGGAACCACTCAGCTAGGCGCTGTTTCTCCACATCACTCTTGAGCAGAACTGATCAGGAATTCGGGAATGAGAGTGAAGTGGTGCAGCCTTTAATCTCATCTAAGGCTGCTTCTTATGACATGAAGTCCCATTTCTTCTAGCTTCATCCCATTTTTGTTGCCCTTAGAATTGGAGTCACCACTGTTTACTTTTAAAAAGTAAAACTGCAGCCTCCAGTGCATAGTTGTTTTTTTTCCTGCCCAGTTTTTATGTGTGAACCTTTTTTTCACTGATAGCCTCATTTCATCTGATTACCTCATTCCTTCTAATAAGAAAACCAAATACAGCCCTTCATTGGGAATTTTGACCTTTCAGAGGAAATCAAAATGACTTTATGTTTTGTTCATAGGAAGTTTACTCGATTTCTTGAAAGATGGGGAAGGAAGGGCTCTGAAATTACCAAATCTCGTGGACATGGCAGCACAGGTAGGCCCTCGATTCATGCCTTAGATTTACCAGTGAGTGAACACGTGGAGCCACGTGTAATGCGCACTTCCTCGGTCTACGCAGGTTGCCGCGGGAATGGCGTACATCGAGCGCATGAATTACATCCACAGAGACCTGCGGTCAGCAAACATTCTCGTGGGGAATGGACTAATTTGCAAGATCGCCGACTTCGGATTGGCCAGGTTGATCGAGGACAATGAGTACACAGCAAGACAAGGTGGGCACTTGAATGAGGAAGGCTCGCGATCCCATCCTGCATAGCCCTTCCTCCTCCTTCCCTCCCTTCTTCCAGAAGATATTCGGAATGTCATTCTCCAGCTGGGTTTTTCCTTCTTGATCTGGCAGGAATCTGACCGCACTGCAGATGGGAGACTGTAGTGGGTTCAGTTGGTGGATAAGATGTTGCTTTTTTCATGCGCGAGTGTCCACTGATGTCCTCCTGGCTTGTGCCACCCTCGTGCCTGCATCCAGGCTCGGGACCCTCTACCTTTCGAGGAGAGGGTGTGGAAGGCCAGGAGAGCAGTCAGGAAGCCGCTCATCATTCCATCAGAGTCTCAGCCAAAACAGAAGGCACTCTCATTGGAGAATTTAATAAAGGAGTTATTTGCGACAGCGCAGGCAGGGTTTAAGAAAACCAGCAGGGCGTGATGCGGCCTCCCAGAGCTTGTAACAGTACCAGAACTAAGAACGAGCAGCTGTGCGTGGAGACCACCGCTGGCTGAGACAGGCCTCTGGGGAAGTCACGCCCAGGCTCACTCTTTAGCCCTCCTACCGGTCTCCTGGCAAGCCCAACTAGAGCCAGCAGTCAGAGGAGCCACTGACAGTCCAGATGGGCCCCGAGAAGGGAGAAGAGAGGTAGAGAGGGGATCTAGAGGGCCAACAGGAGAGAACAAGAGTCACTCGAAAAGCTCCACTTCCTTGAATCATCCCCCTCCATTCCACCCTTTCAAAAGATTTATAGAAATCAGCCTCCAGATAAAATACATCTCAAACCAACAGCCACTCCAGGGGGACAACTTTTCAGGTTCTTCTAGAGTACTAGATAGGGGAGAAGGAATTCCCAGGGTTACTTCCTTTCTTCCAGAACTTTACACAGTGGTCAAAGGGTAAATGTGTGGAATTAAGTGTGCAGTTTGCAACGGAACATAGGCTCCTCATGGCGAACATAACATGTCTGAAGGAAGCGGGGTCAGCTTCATTGTTATTCTTAACCAAAGCCAAGTCATTCTGAGCAAGGCTGAGCAATGACTGGAATAGGTTACAGGGCGGTGTTATCTCCTAGAGGTTATAATGGTTAGCTCTGCAGTTCTTCTTTCTCGCCTTCTTTTCTAATTCTTTCATGTCATGCCAGTTCTTCCCTCCTTTTATCCTTCTTGGCAGTCTCAAGTGATGAGGGGAAAAAAATGCTAAACTAAGACCCTGCCTCGTACAGATACTGTCCAAAGGCTAAATTACATGTCGGTCAGACAGCTCGGCTATTTGAATTTCCCCAACATGTGGCAGTTCTTGTCCTGGAGCCAAAGGCCGACACATTGAGCATGCCCATTCATCACACACATGCACATGTGCATATGCACACGCGCGCATGCACACACACACACACACACACACACACTGCAGGGCCAGATGGTATGCCGTATCACTAATCAAAGGCACGTGGGCAGCTTTGATTGGCACTGCAGTCCAGAGAGGACTGTGGGCACGATTTTGAGTCAAGGTGAGCTGAGCGGGTCTGAAGTGCCCCCGGATCTGAGACCTGGCCCTAAATGAGAGAGTTTACCCTGAGGCAAACCTGTCAGATCCCAGCTCACAGACCCAGAAGGAGAGGCGAGCGGGTGAAGGTTGAGAGACATGAATCTTTGGTTTAGGAAGGGGTGAGTCATATCAGCATCCTTCTGTGTGTGAGTGTTTTGGGGCTGGAGGAAGCAGTTCAGGATTTGTTTCTCCCATCCCCCCAGGCTCTGGACTGTCTGGAATTTGTCGTTAGCACCCTTGAGTCATCAATAAATGAGAACGTTGCAGAGCCTGAAGCCCAAGCATGCTGGCAGGGGTGCTGTTGACAGGGCTGGGTGTTTAGTTCATGGGGTGAGATGCCTAGGCTGTGGCCCTGGGTGATTAGCGTCTGGGGGAAGGCACGTCAGGAGCCCTCGCTGCAGTCCCCTCAAAGTGTGCTGCTGCTGTGGAACAGGGCTGTGTGGCTGACCTCAACCCCAGCCCTCCCGTCCTGCCTTCCTCCCGATTGTCTTTTCTGGTGGTGTCCTCTCCACCTCCATCACCTTCCCAGATGTTGTCGTGATGCCCTTCAGAGGGTCAGCTTCACGCCCTTAATTTCCAAACAGAATACTCCACCCTTCTCTCTTCCAATTCTTTTTTCTTCTCTCTCCCCTTTTATAAGTATCTTCTGTGTGCTAAGTCGCTTCAGTCATGTCTGACTCTTTGCAACCCTATAGACTAGAGAATTAAACTGGGGAGAAAAAAGCAAAGACTGGGCCCCTGGGATTTGCCAGGAGAATAAAAGAAATGTTGCAACAGAGGACAAAGAAGGAGCAGGGGTGTTTATAGGAAACCTACCCAGTGCCAGATCCAAGCGGGCAAATGTGAGGAGTGGAGTGGGAAAGATAGATACAGGCTCAGAGAGGCTGAGTGACAAAGTCACACAGCCAGTCAAAAGGCAGAGGCAGGATTTGGATTCAGGCATAGCTGGTCCTGTCAAATCCACCCTCTTATGCTATGCTGACTGCCTCTCATCAGGACAGTGATTGAAAGAAGAGAAAAATAAAAAATTGAAAGGATTGGTCATAAGCTCCTTTTCCCCTTTATTTTATAGAAGCGCTTTTAAGAGGCACCTTCTAAAGTGCATGTGAGGGGAGTTGGAAGACCTTCATCTGCCAGCTCCAGATCAGCCCAGCTGTTTACAGAGCACCTCTAGGGGTCTGCCCTGTGCCCAGGCCGCTTTACGAGGCAGGAAGGGCCCAGTGTGTATCCACTGGCGTGCTCTGCAGATGGCATGCATGCTTCATGCTGAAGTTTCTGCGGGGAATTAGTCAGTTCTTCCAGACAGCTGCTCCGTGTGCCTGAAAATATTTACAAGTCCGGTTTTATGTTCCCCACAGCCTCAGCCAGGCCGCATCTTGTTTATGGAAGTGTGGGCAGTGTTGAGAAGTGTGTGCCGATCACAGGTATTTTCAGAATGTGGGTGACTGTTGTTTCTCAACACAGTGGTGAGGTTCCCATCTAAGGGCTTGCTGAAATGTCTCTCCCTCCTCCTATGTGGTGGATGAGCTGGCATTTCCCCAGGCACCTGCAGAACTGGATTTGGGACCTGAGTTAAACAGCCGCTCCTGAGTTCCTTTGTCCTCCCCTGCCTGCCCTACTGGATTGTAAGCAGCAGCCCATATCAGGGAGAAGGTCAAGACCAGGCCCAGAGCTGTGGAGGGTGGTCCTCTGCCAGTAGCATTCTGGAGGCAACTAGCAATCATTTGGTATTGCTCATTTTCTTACCTCTGCATGTCCCCCAGTGACAGCAGTTAGGTCTTCTTCTGTCCAATCTGCATCTCCAAGTAATGGCAACCGTCATTATTTGAGTGCCCTTCAAAGTGAAGGGGCTTCGATAGGAGCTCCTGAGCCAAAGAAGCCAAAGACTGAACCGGAGCAAGCTGCCAGCATGGAGTCAGATGAGATCTGAAACCCGTCCCTATCACCCACCAGCTCTGGGGCCTTGGGCACATTACCTAACTTTTCCACACCTTTGCTTGCTTATCTGTAAAGTGGAAACATACTTTCCCTGTTTGGTGCTTTCGTTTTTGCAAAGATTAAGTGAAACAGCACATGTAAATTGTTTAGCACAGTACCTGGCATGTAGCGACTGGTAAACAAAAAGGACTCTTGTTATTCTGTCCTGGACAAGACTAAGTTCTTGGGGAATAAACGAATTCCAGATTGGCCACAGACACGTGGAAAGGCTCAGCCACCATCCGGGAAAGGGAGAGAGGGATCAAAGCTAATTCCCTGTGGTCAAATATGAGTGGTCATGACGACGCAGTTGCCAGCAACAGGCGTGAGTGAGTCAGGAAGGTTTTCTTTTCCAAGAACAAGGGTGAGTTTGGTTTGGTTTGGGATTTGTTGAGCTTGAGGTAGTTGTGGCGGTACATCCAAGTTTGATGTCCAAGCCCAGAGAGGTCAGTGGGGGTGCCCTCACCTCTGAGCACTCCTCTCCATATCACCACCCCTCAGCCACCCATGGCTTCTCACCCCCATGCTGCCTGCACCCTCCCTTGAGGTCTGATCACAGCCCCTCCTGCCACCAGTTCCCCAGAGGTCATGCAAGAATTCTTGAAAAAATTTTTCTTGAAAAAAAGTTTCTTCCTGAGCTTTTAGGAAGCTCAGTGCTGACTAATACTGATTTAAACCTAACAAGCTCAGATAGACCTGGCTTACGTATCAGAATGATTTGCTTTTGTGGATACATTTTTTTTTATTGAGTCATAATATATGTACAATAAAATGAATAAGTCTGAAGTGTACAACTCAGGGAATTTTTACATATGGGGGTGCCCTTGAAATTGCCCACAGATGAAGATACAAACATTGCCAGCCCCCTAGAAGACCCCCTCATCCCCTTCTAGACAGTCAGCACTCCCAAAAGTAGCCCCTGTTTTACCTCTGTCACCAGAGATTCCTTTTCCCTGTAACTGAACTTCGTATAAACAAATCATTCAGTATCCGTCTTTTGTGTCTAGTTTCTTTTGCGTCATTGTGAGATTCATCCATGTTGCTGCATGAAACAGTAGGTCTTTCCTTTTCTTTGCTGAGTAGTATTCCATTTACACATAAATCCACATATCCATTCTCCTGGTATTTCTACCTGGGAGACTTTATGAAATTAGCTGCCATGGCAGTGGTCATGTCCTCCTATCTTCTGGGTATAGTTCTAGGAGTGGAACTGTTGGTCTTAGGACAGACCTGTACTGCCCAGCAGGCTCTGTGGCCTTATCTTTAAAGATAGAATATACAGGCACTGTGCTGCATAGGTGCTTTATTTCTCTTTAGGCCGCTAAGGCAGCGTGGTGAGGCTGTGGAAGCTGTGGCTGGCTGTCAGGAAGCCCGAGTTTGAACTAGCTATCTCTTACAAGGTTGGTGTATCCCCAGGCAAATCAGTTAACCTTTCTGAGCCTCATTTTTTAGCATCCGTAAAATGGAGATAATAAAAATAATTACCTCACATAATTAGTGTGAGAATTAAATGGGCTCTCTATAAAAGCTGTTGGAGGGTTGTGAAATATAAACCATTCTTATAACCTGAACTTTTTGTGTGTGATGTACATTTGCCTTGAAAGAGGTCTTTATTTTCTTAACTAAAAATTCTTTTTAAGGAAAAAGCTAGTAAGGAATAGTAAAGAATAATTTTTCTTGTAAGAAAAATAATACATTTCGTTATTTTACAGC
This sequence comes from Bos taurus, assembly GCF_002263795.3. Classification (NCBI taxonomy): domain Eukaryota; kingdom Metazoa; phylum Chordata; class Mammalia; order Artiodactyla; family Bovidae; genus Bos; species Bos taurus. The sequence goes on from NC_037336.1 coordinate 38,755,324, forward strand.
CAATTCCATTGGTCTGGGCAGGTGCCATTTGGTTTATCTGCATGCCCAAGGGCCCCTCTGCACACAGCTGGGAGTTGGTGGTCTGCTCACCAGCCTCTCCAGCAGAGTTTCGTTTTTTCTCAGATTTGCCTTCTCTGTTGAGAACTGTCCCTACCTCCATTATTTTTGATCTTGTCAAGTCTGAACATCTGATGGACATTCTCAGCAGTGTCACTGATGGTTGCGCATGCGTGTGTGCACGTGCACACCCACATTCGTGTGCAAATATGTGTTCCAAAGATGGCAGGGACTGGATTGGCTTAGAGTATGACCCATGAAATCAAGTTATCCTGATGTGAGTATTAGCAACACTGCTAATGAGTTGTGAGGCCTTGGATGAATTACTTAACCTCTCTGAGCCTTTATTTCCTCCTCTAAAAACAGGGATAATAGTTATCTGTATCAGAAAATTGTTGTATGGCTTCCCTGAGAACAGACAGAAAACACTTAGCACAAAGCAGATGCTGAGCTGACAGTTGTATAATTTTAGTTACTAGTAGTAGCAATAGTAACATCACTACTATTGATCCACTGGGGTGTTATAGTGTTCTTTCTCCCTTCCCCGCCCAGTCTCTTACACACACACACACACACACACACACACTCACTCACTCACACTCTTGGTTTTTCCCTACCCCCTCCATCAGGGTCTCCCGCAAAAAGGACACACACACACACACACACTCTTGGTTTTTCCCTACCCCCTCCATCAGGGTCTCCCGCAAAAAGGACACACACACACACACACACACTCACTCTTGGTTTTTCCCTACCCCCTCCATCAGGGTCTCCCGCAAAAAGGACCTGCCTATTTAACCCTTTCTTCTCCTGATTTGAATCATCACAAAGATGGGAACTTAGAGTTGCTCTGTGTTTTAGGTTTATTTGGGGTTTGGGGGTTTTCTGGGGTTTTTCAAGGTCTAAGTTAATGACAGGATCATTGCTGAGAAAGCAAATGTCAAAGCCCCATTTAATCTTTGGGTCTTTGGAATGTATGGAAACGGGCATTTAGGACTTTGTATAAAACCTGCTGTAGGTTTAGGTTTATGTATTAAACAGAAGAAAAATACGTCTATTCAAATGAGGGTTTAGGTTGAATAGATTATTATCTGGAGAAAATTCCTATATAAATTAGACTGCAAAGAATTCATAATTGTTGCAGTTTTCATGTTAATTATTTCATGTTAAAAAATTGTTGCTGCATAAATTAACACATTCTTTCATGGAGAACATATTTTAGAAAGATTTGTTACTTTAATAACTCTTTGTGTATTAGAAATCCCAGATGCCTGTACTAATTAAATATAATCAGATTTTGGATTCAAAAAGCACAGTAGCCATTTAACACAAACAAGCAGGCAGCTAGGTTGACAAACACAGTCAGGAAGAAGCAGATCCCTGTTTCTTTCAGATTTGGTATTTCACCATTCAGAACTGTGAATTCAATTCCTGTCCTTCCTTTGTACTGCCACGACTGGGGATTATCAGACTCGGAACGCCAGCTTTCCAGCTCAAGGGCTCCTGCAGAATTATTAATCAGCCTCTTCTGAGGCCCCTGTAATCCGGAGGCAGATCAAGGCTGATCTCGCCGCGAGATGCCCTCCCTGCTCCCGCCGGCACATGCGTTTCTTGTTCTCTGTCAACAACAGCATTGCCATTCCCACACAGTGTGCTATGACCTGAACAGCAAAAGTCAGGGGAGGAGGAGGGGGGAAAAACCCTTTTAATTATTGAATTTAATCTAATTCTTCCCATGCTAGAGAAGCAAATCATCCTTTGACAAAAAGCAAACCCTTTCCAGCTCAGCTATTGTTTTAAGCACAGAGCAGGAAGCTCATTTGTTTGAACTGACCGTGCCGCTGGGCCTCGATCAGGGTCGCGGGTCCCGGGGGTGTCTGCTGAGAGCCCAAGGCTCTCCCCGCAGAACTCCCTGCCCTCAGCCAGGCCCTCCCAGCCCTCCTTCCTGCTGTTGCTGAGAGAGCTGCGTGCCGGAGCCCAGCCTGGTTCCAATCAAGCCTCCCAGATTCCGAGTTTGGTGCACTTCCGTCACAGGCAGAGAGCGCCTTCATTTGTATTCCGACCCCGGCGGCTGGGCTACCACCAGCTTTTCCGAGAGGGGCGCTTTGTTTATTTGCGCACCCACCGCGGAGCCCCGGCGCCAGGTTCAGCGCTGCGGGGAGCGGTCAGGCTGCCCGACGGAGGCTGATGGGTGGGGCAGATCATGTTTTCCTCGGAAAAGGGACGCGGGGCAAGCCAGAGACTAAAAGGAAAGGAAAACTCACCCCTACCTCCCCCACTGTCTCTTTTAAAATTAAAACTGTTTGCTGGGAGGACATGGATTCATTCCTTCCATCCGCATAGCCTGGCTGCTCCCTGACTCTGCACCTGGGGGGCAGAAGGGAGGGGACAGATGGGCCTGCTGTAAGCTCCAGTCACCGAGAGCTCAGCCTGTCTGAATATCTTTCCTCTTCTCTGCACTGGGCGGTCATGTTTTGTATTCCCTATGGGTCGGTCTCTCTCTCTCTCTCTCTCTCTCTCCCTCTCCCCCTCCTTTGTGCTGTCTTGAGCAAAGCAATTTGGCAGTTGTTTCTGAATGGTCAGAGCAAGTCCTTGGTTTGTGCACCCACGTTCCTTAGTACTCATCAAGAAGGAAGCAGATGGTCACCCTCTGTGATTTTAAAGTGTGTAAATAGGAACTACAGACTGCCATCAAACATCAAGAATGTCACTTGGCTTCCTTGTCTTGCTTTGCTGAGAGAAGTCCTGCGTTTGCATCATCCTGATAATCAGGGACAGCCAGTGCACGTGAAAGCTGTCCAGTGTTTTGGAGGAGGGTGCACAGCAGCACGGGGCTGGTCTCCCCAAAGGCACAGGCAGGGGCTGGGAGAGTGGTGTGGAAAAGCACCCCAAAGTGGTTATTGTCTTCTATTCATCCTCTCTTCCTTCCGTTTCTTCCTGACTCCCAACCAGACCCTTGGTATGACCACCAGCTGTTTCTGAGCAGTATCTCCAACCGCAGTGTCCCTTACCACCTAGCAGGCTTTGTGACATGATGTCAGACTGACCCAGGCCCACTGCCCCTGCTAGGGGTGACCAGATTCTTGAGATGACGTCTGTGTAGAGCTCAATTTCAGATGTGTGTTTTGACTTCAGTCTGAATTCTCACCACCGTGAACGGCAGCATACGATTGCTTCCATTCCGCAGCTTTCTTGCCTTTTGTTCTGGAGAAAAGACCACAGATACGGTCTCCATCATACCCAGAGTGTGAGTCAGAGATTTGGTCCTACCTTTGCCTTCCTTGTAGTTCTTGGAAAGCTGGAAGGATCATTGGAGTTATTCAACATTCTAGTGTTCTAGAACAGCAAGCAGGGGCCCTCCTTTCTTCAGTTCCACCCAAGATAATCGCTTCCACAAGTCCCAACCACCTCCCCCACACACACACGCACATACATACACACACATTCAGTACTTCAGGCAAGTCTTTTTGTTTGTTTGTTTTTTTGGCCATGCTGGTGGCATGCAGCATCTTAGTTCCCCAACCAGGTATTGAACCCGTGCCCCCTGCAGTGGAAGCACAGAGTCTTAACCCCTGGACCACCAGGGAAGTCCCAGGCAAAGTCTTGCTGATGAATCATAGATCTCCTCCCTGAGAGCACGGGGACCAAACAGCATGATTTCAGGAGATGCTGGTTAATTTCATCCTTTGTTGCCAGTGAGAGTTCTCCTGGGTTGGCATTGGTCAACCTTGGGAGAAAGGTGATGGGGGAAGGCTAGTGTCCTTCCCTCCACTTCTGGCTCCCCCATAGGTTTGTAAAAGAATGTCACTGGCTCCTTTCTGTTCTCCTCCATGTAAGGCACTCCCGCCCTCCCACAGTTCACTGGCCTTCCCATCCGTCCTCGACTACAAAACACCAGGACCGGTGGCTTGCCTCCAGCCTCACCCACCATCCTCCCAGGTGGCTGGGCTTGCTGCCCGCTGTCCTCTAGTTGTCCTGATTAGGCTTTTAATACACACTGATGGATTTTCTACTCCTTCTTGTCTGGTCCTTGGCCTGGGGCTCCACTTGGAACTTTGTTCATGCCTTTCAGCGTGACTATTCCTTCCTGGATTCAGCCACACCAGACTTTGGTTCAGTGCCTGGCTAAGCAGCCATCATGTTTACAGCATGTTCAGGCCCTGCCTGGGTTCTTGTCTTCCTCCCCCAAACTTGGTCCTCCTCCACCCACAACCTGGGGAGGATGGCACTCCTCCCTTCTCCCCACCTCCTTCCTTCTCTAACACCCCACTGACCGTTATGCATTTCAAATAGAATAGCATCTCAGCCCATTGTACCATTTACTTTTCCTTTTTTTTTTACACATGGTGCTAAAAATCTTACGAACCTAAACTAGAAATTACAACAGAATGTGTCACCAGGAATAACTGGGAAACACACAGTTGTATTACTCCAGACACGTTTGGGAAATTTTAAATTTTGCTTGGGCATGTTTTATTGGGTTTGAAATCATCCTTTTGTTGAATAACCACAAAGTTCCAGGTCAGATCAGCTCTGATTTTACCTCTTTCACAGGATATCCTGTCCAGGTCCCACCTTGTTACCACCCCCACCCTGCCCCACGCCCTACCAACCATGTAATCAGCTTCCTGTTACTGGCATAGATCATGCTTTCTTTTATTCTCCAGGGTAACTTTAAAGTTGAAGTACTTCACATTATTTAATATTGGATATAATAGCTTGCAGAGTTTACTGCTTTATAACTAAAGAGGGTTCTGGATGGATCTTTGGTTCAGAAAAACTGTGTCTGTTGTTGATACCAATGCCTTTCTTCCTTACAGATGCTTTTAGGGCACCATTTGTATTCTCTGGAGGGAGGGTTTGGCTGCTTTTATTTGCCACTGGCTTTGCCTTCTCCACCAAGGCCCAAGTTTTTAGCCAGAGGGGATATTCTCAAGGCTATAGAATTGGCCTGGTCACCATTAGGAAAAAAAAAAGGCTTGAGAGTCCAGCTCTCCAGTAAGAGCTAGTAATATGAGCTGGGCCTCCCCAGGCCTGTCCTGGTCCCTGCCTGGAGCTCCAAGAAGAATAGAGGGTCCCATCGCAGCATCCCGTGTGGCCGCCCTGTGTGGGTCCTCTTTCCCTTGCTCCTGAGCCCTCTTCTGCCTGAAACCAGAGCCACAATTAGCTCTGTTGGGTTTCCCCGTGAGCTCTGTCCCCAGCTGCCCGGAATGTCCTAGGGCAGGAGGTGGCTCCTGCTTGGTTTCCCAGGAGTGCCTCTGGCTATGCTGGGGACTCCTGGAGGCTGAGTGAGTTCTCAGTGATTGACTGCTGAGTGTATGGGCTTTTCTTCATCCTCTTTCCCTCTCATGAAGTTTGGAGAGCTTTGGCTGGCCTGATGCAACTCAGAGCCTTTGCATTAAGATCCAAGGAAGATACTAGCTAGCATTTATTTAAATATTGTGAGGTGCCAGATGCTGTGCTGAGCCCTTTGCATTATTTGTAATTCTCATCACAGCCTTGTGAGATCCCAGTTTACAGACAAGGAGACTGATACTTAGCAGGCTTTTAAATGGTCACCCAGCAAAACCAGTGTGCACACCCAGGTCTGCCTAACTCTGGGGCCCCTTTCCCTAATGACTGCCTTGAGCCTTCCAGAAATGACCACTCCAGCCCAGGCCACAACTGGGCCTCTTTGCGTTGTCACAAAAAATATTTGCTCCCTCTTTTCTGGCCGACTTTCACACCCTTAGTGCAGGGGGCAGACTGGAAAGTGAAGGTCCCTGCGGCCTTCAGTTGAGCATCTGAAATGCCGCCACCGAGGGCCTTAATGCACCAAGATGCATAAAGTACTGTAACTGAATCAAGTAAGAACTTTCTTTTTAAGATGCAAGAAAGCAGATTGCCTAGCCCGAAAGGACCTTCATTCACTTGATAGGGGCCTGGGAGGTTGGGATGAGCCATCCTGACCTAATGAAATTTAGCTGGTCATCCTGTTTCCACTTAAAAACCAAGAGCCTTTGGTCAGACTGTCCTGGAGTGCAGTGAGGAGGCTCTTATTCCTATAACTCTAAGGGTGAAAATAATTATTCGTTCCGCAGCTGTATTGTGTCACTATTTTTTGTTTGGTTTGATTAAATTTGTGTAAAGGAAGAGAATCTCTGTGGCCATCAGAGTGTTGGAGAAATTGCTAGGTTGACCCTTTAACCAATTAAAGCATTTATTGAGCAATTGCTGTTTAACCAGCCTTAGGCAAGGTACTGTGAAGGAAGAGCAGCATAAAACATGGACTCCAGCCTCAAATGATCTCCGTTCTATTTAAGGAGAAGCAGAATAACTAGGAGAGAGACATACTGGAAACAGGATGTGGCAGTGGTGGTTGAGTGTTTGGGCTCTAGAGCCAGACTCCCTTGAGCCAGACTTCAAATCCCAGCTCCACCATTTATGTGCGTCCTTTGGCCTATCATTTTACCTCTGTTCAGTTTTCTTGTCTGTAGAACAGGACTATAATCGGTATCTGCCTCATATGGGTAAAGCACTTAGCGTGATGCTTGCCACTTACCAAGCACTCAATATATGCTTAGCTGTTGTGGGAGCGTCTAACGTCAGGCTTTAGTAAACTTGTTTATCACACTGGCTCCAGGAGCATGGGTGAGCTCAGTGAAGACTGGAGTAGTCACAGATGACTTGATGAAGCAGGTGGGGCTGGAGCTGAGCAAGCTTTAGCTAAGCAGGTAGAAGGAGAGACAACGTTTAGAATATGTTAATGTAGAAGAGACAAGTTCATGATCATGCCAAGTGCAGGGTACAGGTTATAGGAAAGCAAACTAGACTGGATTTAACTATGGGTTTGGGGCAGAAAGAACCAAAGTTGAATAGATATGTGGGTCCTAGGAAACTGGATGGGAGATTTTGACTTAATGCAGTAGGGAACCCACTGTGTGGTTGTGGGGGAGGCTGGTGTGGACATTATGAAGCTGAGGCTTAAAATTGTTAATTGGAAAAACAGTGAGCTGAAGGCTGGGCACCATGGTTCAAGGTCTAAACAGAGGGACGAGGACCTAAATCGAGTTTTGGCAGAGAACTTAAACAGGAAAGGGCAAGTTTGAGAGGCTTGTCAGAGAGGGAAGCAAGAGGCTTTATTGATGGGTTAGATAGTGGGTTTAAGGAGAAGGAGAAGTCTCAGCCAGCTTTCAAGTTTTTTCATCTTGAAGCCTGGCAGAGTGGGGTCTGATTCCCAGAAAAGGGATACTAAAAAAAGAGCCTCTGTTTGCTTCCTAGAATATTAAAGTACGAATCAACTTTGTCAGCCATCTAGGAAAATTTTCCACCTACAGGAACTTCTTTTATAACAAACTGTCTTATTCATAGTAAAATGATTTAATGAAAAATCAATTTAGATTCATAGTTGCCACATTTGAGATAAAGTTGCAGCATCCTAGAGGCTTTGTCCCTTAGACATTTGCAAATCGGGAACCAAGGTTTCAGATAAGAGACAAAGTTTTTCCAGTGTTTCCCCTGCTGTTCACACAGAAATGCTGGGCAGGGTTAATCCTGAGAGAGGCGTGTTTCCCCAAGGAATGAGCAGAGAGAAGAGTCTATAGCACTGAGACCTCTGAGACACTTAGAGAGAGGGAAACTGAGGAGGAACCTACAGCAGAGACCAGAGAAGTGCCCAGAAAGAAAGGAAGAGCATCAGGGAAGAAGAAACTCAGAAAAGATTGCTCATTTCTCATAGGAATGTTTGAGCTTTACCAAGTGTTGAAATATGCCAGGTTCTACTCCTCTGTTCCTGAGGTGATTCGTATTACTCAAATGTGAAAAGTGTACTAAAACAGCACAAATGTGACTGGAGCCACGAGGTAAGCAAGCATGACAGAAGTGATGGTAGACACGTCGTCAGCCTGATTGTTGATGGCTAATAGCCACGGGCCTTGAAATGTCATGATGCTTTTCAAGAGTTTTGAAAAGTCAAAGCGCTTTTCACGTTCTGGCTCATCATAGATCATTCTCTAGGTAATGATGTGTGACTTACGTGTTTTAAAGACAAGGAAAGGGTGGGGGAGTGCTCACGGCCTCCAGTGGGTCCCCACCACACTAGAAGGAATCCAGAGTCCTTAGTGTAACCTGCAGCGCCCCATGGCATCTGTCCTTATGGCCCATCTTATTCTTCTTTATGGCCCTTGTCTCTGTCTGACATATAAAGGTCACTGGTTTATTTTATGTCCTTCCCAAGTGAACCCGCAAGCCCCCTGAGAGTAGGAGATTGCATTCACTGTGGTCTCCCCAGCACTACAGACCGTGCCAGGTACATGGGAGACTCCAGAAGAGAGAGAACAAAACTAGTCCAGCGAGCATGGGGTCTTTGGTTGTCTTGCAGATAAACTTTGATAACTGAATAAATCCACAGCTCTCTCCTTTCTCTTACTTAAAGCATGGATGGTTATTAACCATATTCTGAAGACTAGTGAGGTTGAATGATTGCTATCCAGTCACCTGCTTCCATCCCAGTCTATTGAAAAACTGATTTTTTACTTTCTTTTGCTGTGATCGCTCCAAGGCCTCTGGCTACCTTGCCTCTCTGTGGGTCTAACCTCCCAGCTGTAGCCCTAGGCCCATCAGAGAGCCAAATCCAGGATTCCTGCCACCTCAAACAGCTTTACTCTGACCCAAGGTTTCTGAACACATGTCATTTGGGACTAGAGATCTGGGTTTTCCAGGTGTTTTTGTTCCCTTAGCATGTGACAGATGCTTTTCTACTGTAGTTGGCAGTTGTTAAACCCTTCAAAGGGCATCCAGGTGGTGGTAGACCGTGACACTGGTCACTGAGGACAAGGCAAGGACTCGCCAGAGAGGGGGGAACTGATTAGAAGCCCCATAAGGAACCACGGTTGTTCCACCAGGAAGGGACGGCTGAGCAGGTTGATCAGTGTCCAGTTACTCATTCATTCAGCACCTCCTTAACCAGTGCCTTCTGTAGGGCTGGCGCTGGGCTCAGTACTGCACACATGGTGGCCATCCACAGAGACATGTACCAGCCCCCAAGAACAGTCTCTGTCCATGGAGAGAAATGCACTTTCTGACAACTCACATGTACACTGCACTTGAGTAGTAACAACCACAATGAACCAGATACCCTGGCAGCACAGAGCTAGGGAACCTGCCCCAGTCTTTGTGCTCAGGCCAGGGCTCCCCAGCCAGAAACACTCAGGCCAAGAACAAAGGAGGAGTGGGAGTTAGCCATGGGCAGGAGTTGGGTGGGACCTGCAGCAAAGAAAACAGCCTGACCCAAGGCCCTGCAGCAGGAAGGACAGTCAGAGGGGACCTGGGAGAGCAGAGGAGGGGAGGCCCACGGTTACAGGAGGCTGGAGAGTGGGGAGGAGGGGCCAGATTGTTGGGGGAGACAACTGGAAGGGATTGCAGGAGGAGGCCAGTGGCAGGGAGCCAGTGGGGACTGGAGTGCAGGTAGTGAAGATGAAGAGGGAGATTTACCGGTGTGAGGTCAACTCAGTATGGATGGTGATAAGGCAGCAGAGGCCAGAGATGACTCTGTGAAGATCTGTGAAGCTCCTTCTCTAAGTAGGCTCCATGCTGGGCTCTCTAGATGGCACTAGTGGTAAAGAACCCACCTGCCGCTGCAGGAGACACAGGTTCAATCCCTGGATTGGGAAGATCCCCTGGAGAAGGGAATGGCTACCCAGTCCGCTGTGCTTGCCAGGAGAATCCATCATGGACAGAGGAGCCTGGTAGGCTACAGTCCGTGGGGTCTCAAAGAGTCGGACACAACTGAGCAACTAAGCACACAGCACAAACATTGAACAAGTACCCTGAGAGTTTATTACTGACACAGATCGTCATACCTGCATCAGCTGCTTAATTTCCTCCAGCGAGGTGCAGAGGAGAGGACATTATCTTGGTGTCTAATCCTGGTCCCAAAGGGGAATGCCAGGAACAGTGAATCATCTAGTTACATGGCAGCACCACGCTCGTTGTGGCATAGGTCTCCTGACAGTCCCCTTTTTTCTACAAATCCATCCAATCAGAACTTTGGTCTTGTTATGCCTTCCATGATACCTATGAAAAAAATCTGAGAGGGCAGAACTCTATTTTGAAGGAAAAGGCAGCGTTTACACCCAGGAGGTCCTTCCTTCCAGACTTAAGAGCTTTCCTAACTTTACCCAAGGAGCAACCCCATCCAACCCCAGCAGGGTTGTATCCACGGCAACCTTAGGGACCCCATTCTCATAGATGGGGTTTGCAGTGTGCAACCTCAGGGCCATTTTCAAAGACCCCTGCCAAAGCCTGGCATGAACTCTCCCTGCTGTGGACCTGCGTCTGTACCCTGAGGAGGCAAGAGACCAAAACGAGGAGAAATTGAAGTAACAAGATGAGTAGAAGAGTGAGCATTGATTCATTCTTTTCCACTGAAACCTCACTTGATCACTAACAGTTTATCTCTGCTTTAATTTAACCTTCTGTCTTCCTTGAAACTGTGAATTATCTTTAGAGAAGTCCAGAGCAGCTGCTATTTTGAGACCAAAACAAAGACAAAGGCATTCTTCATTTTTTCCCCTCCAACACATATTATTTGTAAATACGTTGCTTATCTTAGAAAGAAAACTAATGCAAAATAAATGTATGTAAGTAAGCTCCTACTAGTAAGTCAGAGCACATACCTACAAAAGGTTTCTTATCAGAGATCCATTACAGGCTTTGTTTCGGCTTCTCTTTTGAAGGTTTATATAATTGTTGTAGATGATATAATGAGAAAACAATAAAGCAGACTACCGCAACTGGCTGATATATTGGCATTTGCTTTTTTAAAAAATCTGAAATTATGAAATCTTCTCTCAGAAAATCCAAAATGACTTTATCCCAATTTTAACTAGTTTACTTTCAGCAAC